>NW_026622841.1:25055957-25429707 GCF_023065955.2 Ursus arctos
TCACCTTTGCGCTGTCTGTGAACACCGCCCAATGAATAGATAATAGCACCCACGTGACTCAGAGCGGGGAAGAAGGTGCATGCATGTGACTTTATTGTGATGACAAGTTTTGACCGGAAGCAGGTCAGCTCTGTTCACCTTGACAAACATTTTATTGCCAAACGTTTATTGGGGACCTTAGCACAGGTGCTGTGCTAAGTGCTAAATTAACAAACATTAATTTTTGAACCCTTATAAGGAGGATTCCTTATGAGGTTAAGAATGATCATTCTTCCCATTTTAAAGACAGGGAAACTGAGGCTGGCATCGAAAAACCACCAGGATTCACACCAGGGGAGTCTGGTTCTAGGGTTTATGCTTTTAACTGCCAGGTTTTATGTATTAGGACAAGGGGGATAGGATAGGAAAAAAAAGAAAGGATGGGGTGTGACCCCTACTCCCTCCAGATGCTTTGGATCTAGTTGGGAGAGGTAAACACAGGGCCTGGCTCAATAAGTGGATTCATTAGTTAAGCAATGGTGAGGACATGGAGTGAACTGCTTGAGAGCAGAAGTGGGTTTGAATCTCCCTGCATCCCCCACCCTAGACATCGAATGGCCAAGAGAACCACAGAAACTGAGGGTGGGAGAGGTCACTCATCAGGACATCAGTTGAAGAGACTGGCCCAGGAGAGGGGAAGGGATGCGACCGAGGCTGCGGGGGTTTCTGGTCCAAAGCTCCCTCTGCACGGTGTTCTCGTGGGCTGCTTGGAAGCAGATATGCTGAGAAACATGCAGGTAGAGCCATTAACTGGGCCTTGATTTTCCCTGGGCCCCTGGTTCTCATCCCCACCTTTGGGGACTTGCCTTCACCTTCCTGTTCCCCCTTAGACTACCCCTTTCCTTCTCCCCAGCACTGAAAGAAGGCCTTCAAGGCCTTGTGATGGGTGAACCAAGCAGTGAGGTGAGGACCATGCTTGACACTCTTCCTCTCGGCCTCTCCTTGCCATCCTCTGCCTTTGGAGTCTGCCCTCTTCTGTCCCCACCAGGGCAGGGCCAGAGGCCTGGGGACACTCCTTGCATGTGTTTGTTAAATGAACAAGCACTCCACCACACTGCCAAGGCCCACCAACAGCCACCCAGAACGGTGCAGCTCAGGCCCCAGCACACTTCCTCCAGACTCACAGATGGGAGAGCCAAAAGGGCCTTTAAGTTCATTGCCTCCCCCTCCACCCCCGCCCCCACCCCCCAAGGCCTTCATTTTACTGATGAGAATAGTGAGGACCTGGAAGGAGCAGCTATTTGTCCAGGGACACCCAGGCCCATAGAAACAGAGGTGGGGTGAGAACACAGGACTTCTGCGTTTCAGTTCAGTCCCTGCTCTGAAATGTACGGGCCTGTGGCTTTTGGGAAACCCTGTTCAGCTTGTAGCCTGTTAGGGCCAGCGTTATGAAAAGCTAGCCAGAGCTTGTTTGCCTGACACTGTTGCAGCCCTCGCCAAAGGCAAACCACCCGTCATTTCTGATGGGTGCCCTTGGCACCGAATCCACCAAAGCGAAGAGAAGTAGAAGGAGGGCCAGGCGGGGGCTGGTGCTTGCTCCTGCTGGGAACCTGGGCGTATTGACCTTGTCAGCTTGTCCAGCCCAGATACCATCTTGTTCCTGCTTGGCACGGGTTTATCGAGCCCATGTGTTCCTCCCTGGCAAAGACTTCGGAGGGAAAGGAAGTGGGACTGTCCCCAGGCATTGGGGAAGGCACCCGCTCCCCACCCTGATCCGGCTCGAGCCCCTCTCTCCACCCCCAGCGATGCCTCTCGGCCAACACGGAGCAGAATTCAAATTTCTGCTGCAGGATGGCGCGCATACACTTGGGATCCTGCCATTGTTCTGTTTTGGTTTGGGGGCTACGGGAGTCAGGCTTTGGACTGGGAGTTGGTGTTTAACATGCTCATATGACGCCTTACAGGTGTCAGGGACTGTTCTAAGCACTTTGCAAATATTGGCTCAGGTCATCCACCCAACACAGTTTCCAGACCAGGAAACTGAGGCAGAGAGAGAACTTGCTTAAGGCCACACAGCGAGCGATCGCAGAGCCAAGATTCAGATTCTAGCTCCAGAGTCCATACTCCCGTCTGGGATTCCGGGCGGCCTTTCTGCTGGGACGACCAGATTTTTGACGTTTTGGCAAAAAACTTAACCAGCCCAGATCGGTTTCCTCATCTATAAATGGAGATAATAGTAAGCCCGCATGAACTCCCCAAACGGTAGCTTTGGGAAGTGTGAAGGGCTCTACAGAAGGGCTGGTTCTTACCTGACCGCATTCCCAGCCTTCCCAGCGGGGGCTGACTCATCCCCTAGTTTGTTTGTCCTCCACAGGTTAGCAGGCTCCGGCTGCAAAGGCACGAGGGAACAGTGATTACCCAGGAAGAGTGCTGGACCCCTGTGCCCATTGGGACCTTCTCGCATTCAACCCCCAACCACACATACTCTCTAGTTGTTACATATATGATATTCCTTTTATCGTGGTATTTATATGATTTTTCTTGCTATCGATGTGCTTGTTTATTGAGCAGCTCTCCTTGGTGAAGGATGACAAAAGCCACAAAGAGGAAGCCAGCTGCAGCCCCCAAAGCTCTGCTCCCCCAGAGTCGGTGGCTCCTTTGCCCTCCCCTCCTCCCCCCTGAGAATTACAGCATGCCCAATCTTAAGCATGAGTTAACTTTCAGCTGAAATTCTGGCCTGGGTTCAGAAGATGCCTGATTCTACCCCCAAGGTTAAGGCTGGGGAAACCCTCTGAGGGACAGGCAGGGGCCATGCTTTGAAAAGCACACCTGGAGAGGCCCCTAAAGGGCCTCCCTCTGCTCTTTCTCAACCCCATTCTCTCTCTCTTCTCTATTACCTATTCCCTACACCAGAAAACACATTTTCTAGGGGGTACTTAAACTTTACTTTAGAATTTTACATTCCCTGCTGCTCCTAAGTACTTAATTTCTCCCTCCCCCCCTCCACCAATTGAAGCAGGGAAAGGGGGAAAGGTTATGATGGTGAAAATTGGCATAATTTGAGCTCAGAAAAATGTCACGAGGTTTCTCACCCAGTGTTTGGACAGTGCTGTGTTCTTAAGAATGGATAAAGAATTAATTTTGACCAACCACAGCAGCTGAAACCTGGTGGCCACCTCATGTGGCCAAGGAAAATGAGTAATGCTCAATTCAGTACAAGGAGGCGGCAAGAAAGTTAAATGATGGCCCTTTTGTGCACCATACTTTTCGAGGGCTTTCTTTCACAAACAGGATTTAACTTGACCCTCACAAAGGCTCTACAAGGCAGGATTTGCCCATTTGACAAATGGGCATCCGATGTCTGATGAGGGAAGCAGGAAGTTGTAGAGAACAGGAGAAGCGGAGCCCCGTGGGGCTGGCATATTTCTCCTACTCGTCCCGGCTAGGTATCTGGGTACCGAATCTCTGGCTGTGCTGGATTGAGCACATAGGTCTGGCCAGTGTTCGTTTTGGGTGCTCATCTTAAGCCTGGCTCCGTCTTCATCCTGATTTTCCCGTTGCTTCATTTTCCTTCCTTATTTTTTATGTATGTTTACCTGCCAACGAACTGTAAGCACATTCCTACACTGGTTCAGATCCTTTTGGAAGAAGATGGGTTATAAACGCACACAGTCCTGCCCAGGATATCGTTGTTAATTATTTCATAAGGTCTCCCGTGGAGGAGATATTCTCACATTAGGCGAGAGTTCCTTTAGTAACCTAGACACACCCTATTTCCTGAGGGATAGAGTGAGGATGCGGGTCTCTGGGGCCTCCGAGGAACCTTGCAGCCCTGATGGCCTGAGTTTGCTTCCATCTCCAATCTTATTAAGTCACACAGCTCACCTGGAGATAAAGTAAGACCTAGAACTCTGGTTTTTCTAGCATAGCCCTGTGGGTCTCACCCTGAGCAGAGGAGCAAAACCCAGAATCTAGAAGCATCCCTCTTTCCCCACCGAGCTGACCACACCATACAGCATCAAGAAGGAAATAAGTTAAAATTTCAATGAAATTAAGTCCGTATAACATCATAGGGAATATTAAGAGTACAGGGAAACCGCATGTATTTGTCTCCCTCTTCCACCTGGGACGTAGCCAAGAACTGAGTGGAAAATAAAACCATATTGAACCAAAAGAAGTCACAGAACACATGCTAGAACATTCATTCTCTGGGGCCCATGTCACTGGGGGGCCTGTTGGCTTGTTTTACGCACAACTCGAACTTACATAATTTTCTAGTTTCCAACCTGCATGGGACCAGCTGGAGGAAATGAGAGCACAGCGTGGAAGAAGGCTAATGAAAACTCAGTTTTGCGTCAGGTCTTGCCATGTTTGGGGGTTCAGGGGGGCAGCACTGGCCGATGAGGGACACTGTGAGGGCCAGGGTTTCTCTGACTTTGTTATGCAAACGTCTTCGGATGGTTTAAGCAATTCCCCTGAAGGGACCTGAACGTTTTGCAGTGACAGCGAGGCTTGAAGGGTGTCTTGCTTAATCTGAGTACAGAGATGGCAGCCAGAGGCACCTGCAGGTGACACTGGAAATGAGGTGGCAAGAAGCAGGGGTGGGGGATGGGGCAGGTGCCTCGAGGAAAAGCGCTCACCATAAAATGGTTAGTGTGGAATACAGGATGGGAAAAAAGTGCCTTTATCATAACAGAATCCTAAACACATAGGGTTTTTCTCAATGTGTGTATATTACTTTCAAAATTAAGAAACGCGAAGTTTTCTTTTCTGAAATGAAAGGAAATGCCGGACCCAAGAGGACCATGGAGTTGGGAGAGTGACCCTGTGAGAACTGGCCAAGCTGCAGTCTTCTACCACCAGGGAAGAAAGGCAGTCGTGGGGTTGGCCTGGCTTCCAGAGTGAGGTCACTTGCCACAGTCTCCTGCCCCCCCAACTCCCATCAAGCTCAGCCCTCGTCTGTCCCGGGAGAATAGACCCACGCCCAACCTGGGTATCCTGATGGCTCACGAAGCCCTTCGTGGGGGGCTCCTCTCATTCCTTCCAGGGCCTGGGATCCAACCCAGACTCTTTCCTCCTGCCTTGACTGACTTCCTAGCTGGTCAGCCAGGCTCCTGACCCCTATTGGTGCCTGCTTGGTGGAAGCCAGGTGACAGGCCCACACGTCCAGCATCATGCCTCGCCCTGACCCTGCTTGCTTCCTTGGAACACGGGCTGTGTGCTGTGCCCCCAAGGACTTCTCAGGTTCTGTGTCCAGCGTGGCCTCTGGACTTGACAAGACTGTCACAGTCCTCCCCTTGAGGTCTTCCCAGCCGTGACCCTGAGCCACAGCTGCGACCATGTGCACCGCCACCTTCCCAGCCCTGCGCTCCGTGCTGGTTATCCTTACTGCCCACCGTGTTTCATGCTTTCGAGGCCCTCGGGTTTTCAGAACCAAGATCAAAACCCCAGCGAAGGGATGAGCTGAAATGACCACTGATTTCAGTTAAGGAGTATGGCCCCACCCTCACTTGCACTTCACAATAACTCGTCATGAGACCCTGAGCTTTGGCCTCGGAGGCTGTAGCCAAATTCTGAAAAGACATGGGTCATACCTCTGAACGTATCTTGGAGTGAGTGACTCAGGGTGGTTGGATTCACAGAGCTGTGGCCGGTAGCTACTGCCCTCTTTGTAGGGCTTTTGAAATTGCAGCTCTAGATTCGGATAATTTATCATCTTGGTGCTGCCTGAAACATTGCCTGTTTCCTTCCTTCCTTCCTTCCTTCCTTCCTTCCTTCCTTCCTTCCTTCCTTCCCCCCTCGCTCCTTCCCTCCCTCCTTCCTCCCTCCCTCCCTCCTTCCTCCCTCCCTCACTCCTACTTCCTTCCTTCCTTCCTTCCTTCCTTCCTTCCTTCCTTCCTTCCTTCCTTCCTCCCTCCCTCCTTCCTCCTTCCTTCCTTCCTTGTATTCATCTATCTATCCATCCATTCATCTCTCATCTACCTATCTGAGAAGGACCACCTGTAATTATTTCTGCTCTCCTTCCATGGGTAAAAAAAAAAAAAATATATATATATATATATATATATTTCATACAACAAACCGTTTCTGTTTCTCAATGACTTCCTCCTTCCATCTACATTTTATTTTTTTTTTTTTACTTTTGGATGGGGGTCATTAACTTTTTTGAAACTCTGTTAAGCTCTCTGGGCTATCTTCCCAGAAGAAGGAACACGCTCACATCCTCACACAATTTTGCATACTGAGCAGCTGGGGGCTGTGAATTCTCTGAACGCCCATCCACACCCCCTAGACACCCTGGTAGGACCCCTGCTAATGTAAGAACTTTCCTATGGAAACAACCCATGGCCCAGTAGCAGCACCTGGCAGTGTGGGCATGCTCTCAAGGGCCCCCCGTATTTGGACGCCTCTGTCTGGCATGCTGGGCCCCAACTCCTTCCCATCTTATCTTCCTCATGGAGCTCCCACGGCTCTGGCCAGTCTGGCTGGCCTTCGTCCTTCCCCAGGGCTGTCACCTCGCCTTTGTCCCACTTCTTCCCCACCTGCTTATCTCCATCTAACCCATGGCACAAGTACGTGATGGCTTCCTCGGAGGGCTCAGAGAGTTCCCGGAGGGTGGGGAGCTTGAGCAGAGAGGGGAGAGGCCCAGTTTCACAGGCACAGAAACACTGCCATGCACTGAAACATGAGCTCCTAGCACCGCGGAAGTCCCGAGCTGGCAGGAAGGAGTGGGGGGACAGAGAATGACGTGCCAGACTTGATTTTTCCCTCCTGCCCAATTGGAGACTGAGGAAGTTGGTCGTGGGGAAACATCCTGCCCCCAGAATGAGAAACCGCTGGGTTCTCGCCCCAGTCTTGGCATTGACTGTGTAACTCTGGACAGGTCACAGGTCACTTCAACAATGCAGCCTCAGTTTCCTTATCTTTAAATGATGGCGGGGGGATGCTGGCAGCACTGTGGTGAACTTGACACTCTTGAACATTGCAGGTGTCAGCCCAAATGTGCAACTGTTCTGGAAAATGCAATATAGCACTATTCTGTGAGGAACCATAAAAGTCTTCATACCCCTCTCATCCTTCTTTCCTGAGAGTCCAATGGAAGGCAGAAGCCCGCAGCAGGGGCAGGTGTGCACCAGGGTGGGCACGCCCACATCGTCCATAAGATGGAAAAGTCCGAGTGTCCGAGAGTAGGGACGGTCGCCTGCCCACTGGTGCGGCCCCTCCTTGGCGTTCCGTGCAGCTGTTAAACGTGGTTGACGTGCAGCGCGTGCTTAATGCAAATGCAATCCAGCAGCTGGCAAACCTCCTCCTTCTCCCCCCACCCGCCACACACCTGCATGACCTTCCTCGGTGACAGTGACTCGTCACAGTGCTGACTCAGCAAGGCCACACCACCCAGTTGCCAGCCCCCAGCCACCACTGCTTCTGCCACATCGGCGTGCATCCCCCGGGAGGCTGAACATGAAGCCTGGGGGTTCAGATTCTAACTGGGGGGACCTGAGGTGGGACACGGGAATCTGCACTGTAACCGTCAGCCCAGAGACTCTAGCGGAGGTTCGGAAGTCCACATCGTGAGAGGCGTCACCGTGCCTCGGCCACGGCACCCCGAACTCCCACACAGCACACACCCCGGGCTGTGGCAACTTTCCTCCTCGGCCACGAAGCTCCAAGTCTTTGGCAAAGACTCCAGAATTGATTTGTCCTGGAACCGGCGAGCCTGCTGACCGTGCTGGGCAGATGGCCATTTAGCGTCCCCTTCGAGATGCGCCGAAAGGTACCTGCAGCTTCAGTCGAGGGCCTGGTCGGAGGCGTTAGCCCTGGTCTTACCTCTGTCTCACTCCGGTTTCTCCTACTGCACTCGAAACCCCAAAACCCTCTCAGCGACGTAATGCAGTGCCCAGGATTAAAAGTGAGTCTTAGGAGTGGTCAGCGTGACCCGAGTTCAAATCCTGACTGTCTGAGCTGCCCTTCTGTGAAAGGGAAATAATCACGTACTGACTTCATAGTCTGTTGTTGAGGATTGAACCAAATAACACGATGCAAAGCTCTCAGCACAATGCTTGCGGTTACTGTAATTATGATTATTTTCCTGTCCTCGGGGGTTAACAGTGAGGCTTTTCTTTGATGAGGTCCTTGTAGAAGGCCAGGCCCTTGTTTTGATCTTCACAGTGGCCATTCAGTCCTGCCCTGTTCTCCCGTCCACCCTATAAGCCTAACCTTGACCCATGGAAAATGCCAGCTTCGAGGAGAAGGTCCCGGGCACCCTTACGTTACGGGTTTGTCTGGCCCTGGGCAAGGGCTGTGGGCTGTCCTGGCCATAGCCAGTAGCCCCTGGCAGTGGCATGCTGACCCGCACTAGGGGTGAGGCCACCCTCTGCCTGAGCACGCTGGAGCCGGTTAGAGCAGCTGCTTTGTGGGTGGGTGTCAGGGCCTGTTCACTGCTTCCTCCAACAGAGAAACTGCTGGTGCACGCCCCTTCCCCATCAACAGTCAGCCACCCAGCTTTGGAGCCCACCCTTCCACTCACCGGTCCCCTTGCACAGTACACCCCCCCACAGCCCCGTACACACCCACACACACGCCTGTGTGCACACACACACAGCCCTGCCCTCATCTTCCCCATCCCCATCATCACGCTTCCTCCTCCTGGCAGACATGGAGAAGGGACACATGGACCCCTAGCGAGTATTTGTTACACCCAAAGGGTACCAACGGCCTGGTTGGGTAATGGGGCCCTCACACATTTGAGGGGATCCCGTAGGGACAGGCCGTCATTTACCACGTTCACCACAGGGAACTTGAGTCAAGGCCAGCGTTTGCGGCAAGCACAGCCCGCCCTCAGCTCAGCTCCCCAGGCTGTCTGGCCCCACAGCCTCCTGTCTTAGGGGTGTCGCTTCATGTCAGGGGAGTTACTTGTGTGTCTAGGTTGAGGTTCTTAGTTGTGTTTTGTTTTTTTAGTTTTCTGAGTATAAATACCTCCTTTAAAAAGTTATCCCTAGAAGTTCAGAGTTTTGCTTCATAGCTACTCTATAGGGGACGGGGCTGGCGGGGCAGGGAGAGCGCCGGGAGCACTGAGCCAGGAGGCAGGGGGCTGCCGGGCAAGTCACCCCCGCCAGCACCCCCATCTCCTCGCTGTGCATGGGAGCTATAATCCCTGCTGTCCTGGTCTCTCAGGGTAGGGATCAATGAGAGGAGGAGGCTGCTGGAGGCCACCAAGTGCTTCCGCTGAGGTCCTTGCTGAGAGACGGTGATGAGCTCGCCCACCTGACTTCTTGGCAGATGGTCGTCTGGTCGTTGCCTTTCCCTACTAGAAGGTCAGCTCCATGAGGACGGGGAGATATAGATGTGTTCACTGCTTTATAGCCAAAGACTGGAGTAGCGGGGGGTCAGGACAGGCTGTCACCACAGACCTGGGAGAGGAAGGGAAGAGGGGAGGAAGGGAAGGAGGGGGACAAGGAAGGAAAGAAGGAGGGCAAAGAGGAAAGGAGGAAAGGAAGGAAGAGAGGGAGGAAGGGAGGGAGGACGGTGGAGGAACCTGCCTGCCCTGGCTGGTAGTATTCTCCCCTTTTCCACCGCTGCCCCTTGGCCAGGTCCTAGCTGAGCCCTCTTCCTCCCCTAGGCTCCCAGCTCTGAGGCGACAGTCCCAGTCACCCAGAGCCCTGGCCAGGGTGAGCCCAAGCTCTTGGCACTTTCCCCTCCTCCTGCTGTGGGTGCCTGACCACGTCACCCAATACAATCTTTGGAGAAGGGCGAGGCCCTGGCAGCCCTGGGGCCCTCAGGCTGTGAGCAGCGGTGGGCTGGGACCCTGTCTCCTGTAGGGGCAGCCAGACTGTGAGCCCTTCCCTGAGCCCCAGCCAGGTGGGGTGCTTTCCCCTCACTTCCCCAGAGAGCACTTCTGGCACCCTGTGCTCAGCCAGCACCACCCCTCCGAGGGCCCGGGGTCAGGACAAGCTCTGGCTGGTCTCTGAGCACACCTGAGAAGTGGGAGGCAGCTCCAAGTATGTGGGCCCCACTGGGCCCCACTCTCACCTTCCAGCTCCCACAGGAGGGGGCAGCCAAAGGCTAGCCGGCCGCAGAGCTCTGCTTCTCTGGATCACCTCTGTGTGCTTGACGGAGCGAAGGAGTTTGGTCAAGGAGTCTGGCAAACCGCCAGTAGGTTCTGGATGACTGGGTCTGCCCCCCTACCCACCCCCAAAACATGGCGGCAGAAATGTGTGTGTGGCTTTGACAACCAATGGATTTGGGTAACCTTTGTGACCGTAGGAAGGGCTGTTAACGCAGAGCTTGGATTCAATGGGTGGCTCCTTCTCTGTTCTTGATGCTCAACAGCTATGAATTGGTATTCACATCAGCATTTTAATACATTTCAGTGAAATCTGGTCTGCGGATCAAAGTGATAGAGCCTCTGATTACAGTAAAGTCCCTTGTGATACTAGGACAAACAGGGAGCTCAGGAGAGCGAGGGCCTGGCTTGTCCTCACAACAGGGAAGCCGCAGGGCCACGTAAGCAGAGGCTGGTGTGGCCCCAAGTGCCACCTCTTCCTCTTGCTCCAGCTGAATGGGTTGAGTTTTCTCTTAATTTTCCTCACAATTTAATTAAACATTTGTGGAGCACTTAAGAAACACAAAGTGGGGTGTGAGATGAAACCTGTGTTGACTCTAGGGAGAGAAAGCGAGGGGGGGAGGGGCACCCTAACTCACTCTGAGGCTACAGATGGTCTCCTGTCTAGTATGGTGTGATTATGAGTGACCTGCTCCCCACTGTTTCAGGAATTTTCTCTAATCAGGAAGAATTTCAGGTACATTCTTTCAAATATATTTCATATATATTTCATATATATTCATATATTCATATTCTCTTAAAAATGTATATCCCTATATAGAGAGAGAAAGAAATGTATGTCCATATATATATAGGAAGGAAACTAGAGTTTTTCTTCTTTGATTTCAAACGTCTCCATTCCGCCACTCACTTACTTTTTTGATCTGGGTCTCAGTTTCCTCATCCACAAAGTGGGAATAAAAATCCCTTCTTGGTCTGCTCTCCAGGGTTGTTGTGAAGACCAAGGAGGGAAACAGGTTTAAGAAAGCCACAGAAAGGTAAAGCACGGCACGTGCAGAAGTCGACATCATCGGAGGTCGGGCCGCGGCCTGGTGCGCTGCAGGCACAGGGCTGCTGGGGTGGAAACAACCCCTCCATAAGATCAGCCCTGACTTGGTGCTGGTTCTCGCCGAAGTAACTGCTTTCTCTGGACAAGCCCCAGTTTCCATGCTTGCGTGGCAGGGCGTACTGTGGGGGTGGTGGCCAGTCACAGCCCTGAGCATGCAAAGTCTTCACAAACTGACTTGTCTAAAACAAGTCAGCAGGATGGACAACAGAAGCAAAACCTTCTCGAAGCCATCCAAAGTATAGCACAGCCGGGATTCTCTTCTTGTCCATTTATCGGCACTTGCAAGTTCTTGGAGGATAAAGGCCAACCCAACTGCAGGGCACCAGACCTGGGAAAGCTCTGGGTCATCCTCTCGTCTCATCCATTGTCCCCACTTCCAGAGGATGAAGCGGAGGATCTGGGAGGGCAGGTGACATCCCCGCCGGCACACAGCCCAGCAGTGACAGAGGCAGGACTAGGTGCATTCTACTTGTTTCCCAGATCTGGGGTTCTCTCTACAAACCTTTGTCCCCCACATATTTGGCAGGGGCCTACCACATACCAGGTGCACACCGTGGAAAGGACACCTGGGGTCCCTGCCCACAAGCAGCCTCTATTCTAGTGGGAGGAACAGTCAAAAAATAAGCCAGTAGGTAAGCAGTTAAATAAAGGTTTGCAGGTGGCCTGAGTGCTTCGAGCAAGGGTCTGAAATAGATGATGGTGGGGGAGGTTTCTAATTTATCTGTGGTGGTCAAGGAAGGCTTGTCTGAGGAGGTCATGTTTCTGCAAGACCTGACATAGAGGGAGAGCGCGTCAGGCCAAGGAATCCACACGTACGAAGTCCCACAACAGGAAGGAAAAGGAACTTTACCAGCGGATGGGGGTGGGAGGCAGGGCTGAGCTTAGAGAGAGGCACAGGGATTTTGCTGAGCCTCATGGGCCATGGGGAACAGTTTGGATTGCATTTTAAGTGCCCCGTGACACAACCAGATGTCCATTTTAAGAAGATTACCCAGGCAGCCCTGTGGCACTGGGCTGAGGGAGCAGGACAGGAGTGGGAGCAGGAGGACCAGTGAGCAGGTCCCTGCAGAGGTCAGGGTGAGAGGGATGGTGGCCCAGCCGAGGGCAGTGGTGGAGGAGGTGGCAGGAAGAGAGTGGACTGGAGATCTATTTTGGAGATAAACTTGCAGAGGGATGGATTGGCAGGGGTGGGGTGCAGAGCAGGCAGGAGAGGGAGGCCACAAGGGTGGCTCTGAGTTTCTGGCCTGAGTAATAGTCAAGCCCAGTGCTGTGCAAATTGTCTGGGGAAGACTTGCTCCAGAGCTTTTCATCCACATTGCCTCCCCCCCCATGTCAGCCTCCTCCTGGCTAATAATAGCCTTCTGGTTGGGCAGGAGTCTTCAGCCTGACTGTTCAGCAGTTGGGGAAACTGAGGCACACATCAGCATAGCAAACTGCTCCTAAGAGAACCAGCTGTAGGAGCTGGACAAAAAGCCAGAGCTGAGCCCCAGAAGCCACTTTTGGGCACCAGAGTCCATGTCCAGTTTTACCATTCATCAAGCCCTGTGACCTTGAACAAGTGGTAAGACCTCTCTGAGCCCATTTCCTCATCAAGAATGTGAGGAAATAAGAGGATCTATCTCATGGTGTGGTTGCAGGGATGAAGTGGGCGGGGTAGACCCTCAAGAGATATTAGATATTAGCTACTACTATTTCTGGAGAGTATGGTTCTTCTCGTATCCACCTCTCTGTACGTGTGCACACAGTCTGTATGTGTGCACGCTCGTTCAGAAGCCATCTGCGTGCCTACATCACAGCTAACGACCAGGCACCACGAAAGTTTCAAGTTAAGACGGTAGTGGGTTTGCTCACTGGGTTTCTGTTTAGCCTTCTGAGCCGTGCTGGGTGGTTGAAGGAGGAGCTTTCATCCTCCCTGGAACAAGAGTGAGTTGTGGGGTTTGGAAGCAGATGTGAAAAGCAAGGCGTCTGTAAGCCAGCCTGTTTCCAAGAGCTCTGACCGACCTGACCCAGGAAGAGGGGTGGGGGTGAGAAAGAGGGGGGTGAGCCAGAGGGAGGGGGGCCAAAGAGGGCCTAGGAAGGACCCACATCCCAAAAGGAAATGCACAATAACAGCTCTAGAGTCTGGTGGGCCCAGAGCCCCTTCTGTGGGTGGCTTTGCTAGCCTCCCCAGTCCCCTTCCCCCACCCCAGCCCTCCGAGACTCCTTTATGTTCCTGTTCCCAGGAGGCACCTGGCACAGGGACTGAGAACAAGGAGGCACGGCTGGAGGGGCTGGAGGGTAAGGCTCCCCACTTTTTGCCCAGAGCCCTTCCGAAGGGTGTGCCCCAACTGGGCACACACAGACAGTGATTAAGGGGGAGGGAGGAGGGAGGAATGACATTGACTGTCCACTGTGGGACCCAGCCGGTGGGCTGGCCACTGGCCAGCCCTCCCCCCAGGCTCTTGGCTGCAGTATCCTTGGCCCTGGCACCACCCACTGGCCTACTCAGACACTCCTTCAGGTCGGGGCTGGAGCCCCGCTAGGAGGGGCCGCCTGGGGGCAGGCTGGGCTAGGCACCGCAGCTCTCCCCCACCCCTCCTGGCATCCTCCCTCCACCACCCCTCTGCCCACATCCAGCTCCAGCTGGGTTTGAGAGAGGTGCTCCAGTTCTCCCTCCCTCCCTTCCTCCAAAGCAGGCCCTGCCCTGTACTCTCTCTTTCAGCCTGAAGCTGCATCCATAAACTAGTTCCACCACAAAGACCCCAACCTGATGCTGTATTCACTGGGAGAACCTTCTCCACTTGGCCAGCTGCCCCCTCCCCAAGCCTCACTCCTTCACCTGACATGCCCTCCTGCTCACAGCAGCACAAACGTCCAGACCCGCCCGGCCCACCTCCTGCAGCCCTTACCCCATCAGCCCTGTCTTCCTGACTGCTCTTGGCTCCTTGTCTGCTCTGCAGAGCTGGCACCGTGTTCCTTACGGACCCCGCCCAGGGCTGCAAGTACCCTGTCCCACACTGACCAACCCCCTGTGCTTTATCTCCCCACAAGACATGAGGCTCTGAGGGTGGCACCCCACTGCACCCACCCCACCCCACCTCCACCCAGGCCATTGAGGTAAACCCCTTATGGGTGCACGAGAAGCCCTTCTGGATTGATACCGATTCCATCCAGGTCAGGTGCTGGCACTTTCACCTACTGGGTCTGGGAGTGGAGTATGGAGTTACACATGATTGGATATTTAATTAGTGACTTTGTGGACAAAGGGATTTGACTTTTCGTTCTCTGGCTTGGGTGTTCCGGGAATACGTGGTATTTGATAAAAAGCTATGGAGTCATCCAATCTTGGAAACTGTCCACCTGCCCTGATTAAGTGCTTCCCCTTCTGAACTTCTTTGATTCTCTGATGTTGCACCCCCTCCCCACCCTACTCCACGCTTCCCTGGCTCTGAGACTCTCTGGCCCCCCATGCTGCCATCCATGACCCTCCCACCATAGCAAGGAGGGCCTGACAAACTCATTGCTGCCCTCACCCATGGGTATTTACAGTTTTAGAACCACAGAGAGAGACCCTTCCTGCCTTCCTGAAACAATGTTGCCTGCCTGGCACAGGCGTTCTGCAGGGCGTACCCCACAAAGGAATGAATCACTAATACTGGAATTTCAAGGCAGGGGGCACCTGTTGGAGGTGGTATTTTAGTCTGAACTATCTTCCTGGGGTTCTTGACCTTCATGGACATGTGGGATTTACCTTTGGCTTTGGGGTGCTTTACAGCTAGTGGCCTGTCCCTGAAAGAGTGGCAGAAGCCACAGAGGGCCAGAACTCTGATTGGTCTCCTTTGTTGTGTGCTGATTCTCCATGGCACAGGGGGCCACTGATCACCAGGTTAGAAGAGCTCCCCTTGGCTCCTCCCCCCATTTCCGAGGAGAGTCAGCCTAAACACCAAGGGGTGAATGAAGATTTCCCCCCAGGTGAAGGACCTTTCCAGGGGAAAGAGGGAGGACTGGGGCAGGAGCCTCCCCAGCTGGCAGTTTTCAAAAAGGGTGTAGCGTGTGGCTTTAAGGAACAGCTTGAGAGAGGGTGCTGTGGCCACACCTCTCTGTGATCCGTGGTTGGCCCACCCCAAATGTGGACTGTTGGATCCCTGGATGGCATTTCTGAGTCAGTCTTCGAATGGAGACAAAGCAGTGGAGAGCCTGTATGACATGTTTGCCGTGGGGGCGGCCTGGCAGTGGGTGCCCCCATCTCAGGCCTCCCCACTCCAGGTGGGCCAAGCCCAGCTGGACACGCCGGTGGAGGGAGGTGCAGTTCAGTGCTTACTTCCCGCACTTTCCTCTTTTTTATTTGCCACTTGAATGCTCGGGGTGCAGTGTTTGATTTGGGGAAGTTACACTCAAGACCCTTTGAGAAGAAAACATAATTCTAGTCATTTCATTGGACTCAGGTTTCAGGCAAATGGAAATAAAATTGCCTCTAAAAATAAAAGACACGCCGAACTGAGTACAACAATAATAATAAAAAGCTGCCCTGATTTGAGATAAGTGGTAAGGCATTTTGTGAAATATTAGAGGGGAAAATAAATAAACGAGGAGCCCCGCGAGCCGGGGGGAGGGGGAATCCTCCCGCACCCTCGCTTTCTTTCCTGCTTTACGTTTACGAAAGAGCTTGATTTGCGTATTATACAGTGAAGCCCAGAGCACCGCTGGTGAAGTTGGTCGCTGCCCCGCGCTTAGCAGTACAGGTGGACTACAGGGGCGGCCTGCCAAATACTTTGGTTGGAGGGAGGGGTGGGAGTGCTCTCGCAAAACCACTCCTGGAATGGCTTAACTCGCCCAGCACGAATCAATGACAACCTCCCGCCGGCTGCGGCAGGCTCCCCTGAGCAGCGCTGCCGCGTGGATCCCCAGCCCGGGACCCTGGCGGCGCTCAGGACACGGCCCGGGCACGAGCGCGGCGCCCCCAGGGCGGCCAGGTGGGTGTGCGGCGGCCCGGGCGGCCGGGAGCGGGGCCCGAGATGGGGGCAGCGGGGCGGCGGACAGGGGTAGGGAAGGGACACCTTCCGGGCGCTGCGGGGACCCCCTGGGACCGGGCGTGCGCTCCAACCGGCCCGAGGGGAGTGGCGGCGACAGCAGCAATTTCAAACCCGCGCCGGGCCGGACCGAGGGTGCCGGGGACACCGGGGCTGGGACCCCCGGGCTGACGGCGGGGGCGCGCGGCCGTGTCCCTCCGGGGCGAACGCAGGAGGGAGTCTGGAACTTTGTAGGGCAACTCTCCTGGCTTGCTCCGTGCCCTGCCGCCCCCGCGGGCAGCCTTCGGTGGCGGGGAGGGGACAGCGAGGTGCGAGCTGCCGCTCCGGAAGGGAGTGGCGGACAGACACGGATCGTTTAAATGCCTTCCCTCCAAAAAAGCCCGGGTTTCCCCAGTGTCAGATGCAAAACTTGGGGGGAAAACAAAAGCCATGACAACTCGGGGCCGAAGTCGAGGTCCGGACAGGGGCGGAAATTAAAGGGGAGACTGGCAGAAGTCGCTGGGTGAGCTGGAGGGAGTCGCGTCGCGATCGCCGGGCTCCAACCGCTGGCCGAGTGGGGTGGGCGGGGGACCCTTCCGGGCGCTCTGACCTGCGCGGGGTGGGCGGGACGACTCCCTCCGGCTGTGGAGTCCAGCGGGGGTCTTGGAGCCCCCGGGGCGGCCGGGGGGCCTCGGAGAGGGGCAGGGAGCGGCTGTGTGCGCCCCCACCCCTGCTGGCATCCGGGGCAGCGTCGCCCTGCCGAGTGCCTGGTTCCCTGCGGCGGACCCGACGGCCGGCTGCGGGGCTGGCCTGGGAAGCACTCTGCAAAGAACCCCGCGCCCAGCGCCCCGAGTGCGGGTGCAGTTTTCCGCGTGCTTGTGGTGGGGGCTCCGGGGTGCGTCCGGTTCGGTTGCCCGCCTGAGTTCCTGGTTTCTGTTGTCCTGGCTGTGGGCAGGTGGGCAGGGGACGACTGCACTATTTCTTTGAATCCCTGGCGTTGGGCGGCACAGGGAGCAGCCCCATTCCCAGGATTCATTGGCAGACTGTTGGCATATCCCTTCCAATCCCTCTAAATGCAGAATTTTGAAAATGTAAAGGAAGTGGTTGAAACAATCAGGCAGTTTTCTCCAGATTCGATAGAAGGTTTTGTGGGAAGGGAGGGAAAGGCCCTGTCAGGTTCAAGTTTAAGTTCCATTCCTTCACCCAGTGATGTCCTGGGGGATTAGAAGGGTCAGGAACCTCCTCTGGATAGATCTCCAGGAAAGGAAAGTAACCTGGCTGCGGCCTCTGCCTTTAAGACCCAACCTGGGCTGAAAGGCAGAAGAAAAGCACCCTCCCCAAAACAGCCGGGGTCAGCCAGTGCTCTGTCTCTTGGGGCTGGTGTCTGTTACTCTTTCCTAAATTCTCCCAAACTACCACACTAAGGGCAGGTGTCTTCATCATCTGCATTTGACAGGTGAGAAGGGACTGAGGCCCAGGGGGCCCGCTGAGTCCAGTGCTCCCTACCCGGAACCATGGGACACCAGTGCTACCCCAGCCTGGGTTCCAGAACTTGATGAAATTGGTAGATTTGGATACCACCAAGCACCTCTGAGACCTTGGGGAGATGCAGACAGGACTCAGGCCTGAGCCCGCAACTTGGGGCATCCACACAGAGAGATGAGGCTTGCACAGAATAGTGAAGCTGGGTAGCAAGTGGGCTGTCCTCGACAGACTGCCAGGAGAGCCCCTTTGGAATCTGAGCACAGGCATTTTGGCAGCTGGAGAGGTCAAGAAGGGATTCTGATCAGAAATGGTATTAGGGCGGGACCTTGAAAGAAGAAGATCAAAAGAGCAAAGGCCTGGAGGTCCCACAGAGCTCAAAGCCTATCCTGCCGTGTCAGTGCTGGGAGTAAACCAGAGAGGGTGCAGGGTGGGGAGGGAGGGGATGAGACAGTCAGAGACTAGGTGCTAGACTGTGCTTGGCACATGTTATCCTGTAACCCACATCACTCATCAGATACGAACCCCTAGCCCCATTTTGCAGATGAGGAAACTGAGGCTTAATGGGGGTAAGTCCAGCTTATCAGTGACAGAGTCAAGAATCAAAGCTGCCCATTACATCTCACATCGTTTAGAATCTTATACTCCGGTAGGGAGGCAGGAATCCCCCGATATAATTATAGCACATCACAAAATAGTATGTAAGTGTTACAGTAGTAACTGTTTTGAACCTTAGTTTCTTTCCACTCAATCAGTCATTTATTCAACAACTACTGTATTGTCTAATGTGTGATTCCAGGCACCATGCTAAGTGCTAAGTGCTAAGGACTTCAGAAGGTGAAGTCCGACCTGGTCCCTGGGCTCTGTCAGTGGGAATAGCAGTAGTACATCCTTCAGAGGGGATTGAGCAGATTTATTTATTTATTTTGATTGAGTGCATTTAATGAGACACTACATGGGAGAAGGAGAAGCGGCGGGAGGCCTGGGTGAAGAGGGGGATGGGCAGTTGGAAGGATGAAAGGTCCCCATGCTGCAGTCACAAGGACTCCTCCCTGGCTCAGGAGGGCGCTGTGGAGTGCCCCCAGTAACCAGGTAGCTTTTCGAACCCCTGCAGCTCCAATGATCAGTTTACGGTTGTGGGTTCTGAGATGAGCTTTTAGTTTTGGCCCATCCCGGCTGAGATGACCAGAGCCCTGTGCAGCCTCCAGGAGGACTAGCCCCTCTCTGGAGCAGGGCCAGCTGGGCTGGGAACTGCCCCCAGAGCACCACTGTCCTGATGCATCAGTCGCTTCTCTGTGGCCGCCGTGGCGCTTTCCACACACACAGGGTGGGAGCCGAGGCTCCCAGCCCTCATCCGACCATCGACCATCGGGGAGGCTCATCCATGTTCCCAGGACTTGGTAGGAAAACCAGCACTAGAACGCACGTCTCTTGGCTCTCCGTAATTCTCGGAGCAGCCCACACTAGGCTGCCAGGGCATTTCAGGGCTCAATGGCAAAGACCATGTCCCACCTGCTTGTACCCCCACTTCAGGACCATTTCCTGATGCTCCTGTCCATCTCCATTCTAGCTGACCTGACATATCTGTCCTAATAAAATGGTGGCAGATGAATCTTTGAGACAGAGCAGCCATAAATATTCCCGGACATTTGGCTGCTAACTCTCCTTCCATCTTGAATGGTGTAATAGGTGTAAGATCACTGCCTCTAAAATTAACTATGGCTTTTGTGAGGAAGGTGAACTGATAAATCTTGCCTTGAAGCTAAGCCCATCTGAGAGACGTGCTGGGGTCTTCCTTCTTTGGAACGGACACCGACACTTCCAGGAGGACAGTTCTTTCTTGTTCCTTCTCCCCGTCCCCCCCCCTTTTCTAAAACTCTCCTGTGTTTGGGGGTCACAAGATCGTACAGCATTCGGTTTGATGTCAAATAAAGGCCTTTCTCCTGATACTGAGACTATCAGCCTGGGCAGCGCGGTGAGCACCCGACTGGCCGTCCTGTGCGTGCCGCAACTACACAGGTGTATAATCGCATGGGGGTGTTTGTTTGCTCAGCCCTTGCTCAGCCGTGCGGCCCTACAGGTTGGGCCAGGGAGAGAGCTGTTCGGTTTATTTTCCTTTGGCTGGGAACTGCAGAGATGAATAGAGGGAGGGGAATCTGGGGCTGAGAGATTGTTGCCAAGAGCAATTTGGAGTCTCCTTCATATTAGTCAGAGATAGTGTTTTTCCTTTCTGAAGCTGCCCGCCTCATAGTAACTTCCACGAAGGATTTTTTTCCCGTCTTGTGTATGTGTGTGTGTGTGTGTGTGTGTGTGTTTGTCTGTGCACGTGTGCACACATGCTTGTTAGTTTTTGTTTAGATTTTTAACTTGCTGGACTTCTCATGACTTAGCACAAAAAAAAAAATAGCTTGGGGAATGGGGTGATGAAACGGGTCCTTTATACAATACATTCTGCACGTCATTGCTTAATAAATTTGAATAGTGATAGACCCCGAGGTATCATGATGGAGCGAGATGAGTAATTCCTTTGAAGGGAGAGTTTATCTTCAGTGGATGACTTTGAAAATTGCCACATAATTTAACTTTCCCTCTGCACATCTTGAGCCTGTGTTTAGAAAAAGAGGAATGTGGGCTGTCTTCTGTCGAACTCCCTTTTGTTCCATTGAGAGGCCCCCTCCGTCGGTGCCTTGCCTGGAAGAGGACCAGTTCACCCTGCCCCCTTCCCTCTCATCGTTGCCCCTGCGCCCCCTCCACCATGCAGGAGGCCATCTAGGGAGAGGAAAGCTTCCCCTGCAGGGTAAGAGCTCTTCCCAGCGGTGGCCTAGCTCACATCCGCATGGAGGACAGAATAGGAAAGCTGGCACGGCCAAAGCCTGCCCCTCCTCGGGCAGCCACCTGGGGCAGGACGTTCTATATCGGCAGAGAAGTGAGTTCATCCTCTGAACAAATCGAGTGGAGCAACACCGGGACTCCAAACTGGAAAAATTGCCTAATAATACAGTACACGATCTCGGTCGGCTTTTTCAAATTAGATACAAACCAGAAGCAAATGTACACGTGACCCTCCCAAATGATATCATAGAACCGAACTTGGCACACTCCTAATCCCAGGGCTCCTGCTTTTTTGGCTATGGATTCCAGCTGACAATTCTGTTAAGCTGTTTCTGGAGCTAACAGGTTGGCCCATTAGTCTTTGTGAAGTTACGGGTAAAGGCCACTGGCGAGGGGACAGTGACCCCAGCTTTTGGGGACGCCTGCCTTCCCTAAGCCTTGGGGAAGTCTAGCAGAGGATGTATCTATTAAGCAGAACCTAGATACCGGGAAATTTTCTAGGTTTTTAAAAATAACAGCTTTATTGAGATATAACTAACGTGCCATACATACAATTCACTCATTTAAAGCTGTACAATTCAATGGCTTTTAGTATATTCACATACGTGCACCCATCACCACACTCGGTTTTAGAACATTTTCGTCCTACTAGACGGAACTCGGTACCCATTTTGCAGTCTCTCCCCCATTTCATCTCAACTCCCCATGTTCTAGGTCACCAGTCAGCTCCTTCCTGTCTCTAGACAGATTTGCCTCCTCTGGGCATTTCCTATCAACGGGCTCGTATGACACGTGGCCTCTCGTGACTGGCTTCTTCCCCTTTGCGTGATGTTTTCAAGGCTCATCCCCTTGTAGTAATGTATCAGTACTTCATTGCTTTTTATTTGTGAATGATATTCCCTAGATGGGAAGAGTACATTTTATGTATCCGTTCCTCAGTGGAGGGCTGTTGGGTGTTTCCATGTTTGGCTCTTGTGAATAATGCTGCCGCGAACATTCACGTCCAGGTTTCTGTGTGGACGTAGGTTGGCATTTCTCTCGGGTGTTTACTAGCTCTGGAAATGCTGGGTCATGTAGTAACTCCACGTGTTACCTTCTGGGAAACTGCCCGACTGGTTTTCACAGCGGCTGCGCCATTTTGCATTCCCACCAGCGGTATATGATGATCCCAGTTTCTCAACATCTTTGCCAGCGCTTGATAATATCCGCCTTTTTGTTATAGCCGTCACACCTTCAAGAGGGTTTGTGTGCTCCAAGAAGCAACACCCAGGGAACATTCTGGACCCCTTCAGTTGCATTTCCTTGCCATACTTGCAGCAAGAGCCATGTCGACTTCTCGGTCCTCCTGCGTGGCTGGTGGTTCCTCTGCATGTCCCAGAGGTCTCTTCAGGTTGTCCCTGTATGTTTCTGCAGGACAATACAGGCTCCCGCAGTGTGACACAGGGTTGGTACTCTCACTGTTTTCCTAAGGAATGCTTGAATGCTCCAGAGAGCTGGCAGTGGGGCCCACTCCCTCAGCCCCACTCTCTCCAGCTACAGCTGCTGATGCAAAGCCAGGCCCTGGGAAGGGAAGAAATGGGCCTAATGGAAGTGAATGTGGACACGTTGTTCAATGTTTGGGGCTTTGAGTGGAGACTTAGTGGAGATCCTGACATTTATGTCCCATGGAATGACCCCTTTGGGACCACAAAGAAAGCTGTTGGAGAACCCCGATATCTTAACCAGTGGTAGCTAGGCGGTGCAAGGCTACCTCCTTCCTTTCTTGTTGGGGCCTTGAATTGCTGGCAAGACCCACTGATTCATCCAAAATTGCTTGATGTGACTGAGTGTTCCTCTTCACACTGGTGGTTCAGCTCCATGATGAAATAATTTTATCCCGTTTTTATACCTGTGGGACTGACTGGGGGTAACACGCCTAACAAAGATAAATTTGAGCTGAGAGGGATGGGGAAACTCACCTAGCTTGAAAAAGACTGCCAAAGATTACAAAAAATTACTCGTTCCCCAGAGCATACTGAAGTCCTCATCAGTGGCTATTCGGGGGCACCATGTTCAATACAAGCAAACCTTGGTGCCAGAACTTCATTCCAGGAGCTTCTGGGAAGTCATTGTCATCGTCTTGGGCCTGTATGACCCCAAGAGCTGCTGGAATCAGGCTCTGCTGCTCTTTTACTCTTCACCTTCAAACCAGTGCTTAATGCAGCAGTTCCTGAACCTGATTAGAGGGGATCACCTATGAAACTTTTAAAGAGATTACCGGTGTCCCGAGCCCCACTCGGGAAGAACTGAAGAGGAGACCAGTAGCCTGGAAGGTGGTTGTGACGGAGACTGAGGACACCGGCTGAGCTCTCTGGGCCTTGATTTCCTTTTTCAAAATGAGAAGTCAGATTAGATTGGTGTTCTTTTTTTTTTTTTTTTTAAGATTTATTTATTTGAGAGAGAAAGAGAGAGAGCAGGGGGAGGAGCAGAGGGAGAGAGAGAATCTCAAGCAGACTCCCTGCTGAGCACGGAGCCCAACGTGGGCCTTGATCCCATGAACCTGAGATCACAAACCCGCAGTCAGGACCTGAGCCGAAACCAAGAGTCAGACATGGAGCCAACCATGCCACCCAGGTGCCCCTAGATTGGTGTTCTTTAAAAGGATCCACTGAGGGCGCCTGGGTGGCTCAGCCATTAAGCGTCTGCCTTCGGCTCAGGTCATGATCGCAGGGTCCTGGGATCAAGCCCTGCATCGGGCTCCCTGCTCGGCGGGAAGCCTGCTTCTCCCTCTCACACTCCCCTTGCTTGTGCTCCCTGTCTCTCTGTCAAATAAATTAAATTAAATTAAATTAAATTAAGGGACGCACTGCGCTGATCCAAAACAGTTCTGTGTGGGTCTGTTTTTGCACAAAATTTTATTTGTACAAGGGGGCTTCTACAACTGTAAAAAAAAAAAAGAAAGAAAGAAAGAGAGAGAGAGAGCAATCCCTTGATTAGGTGTTTCCTGAAGTCGAGCTATGACAATTGTGAGCATCACCTTCCCAGAGGACAATTGTCCCAACTTCTCCGAGGAGGGTATAGCAGAAGTGGTTGATAGCAAGCAGTTTCTTGATAATAGAGTCATGCTCCTTGAGGGAAGGGCCCTGCCACCCTGGCTGGCCGAGGGCACACCAGTGGCATGGCAGAATTTCACCTGCCCCCCCTTGCTTCTCCCAGAGCCCTCAGTGGCTTCCCTATCTGCTTCCCTTGAAGCACGCAGAGCTTTCCTCCCCTACTTCTACTACTGTTTCTAAGAGGAGCCCAGAGTGTCCCTTCACTCACCCATTCCTTCATCTAACCAACAGTTCCCAAATACCTCCTCTCGATGACAAGTCGACTAACACTCGTTTCTGTCCTCAATATGCCAGCACATTTTAGCCAGAGAGGCAGCCTGAGGCGAATCCCCAGAAGTACAATTTCAGGGCTCTTGATTTGGATGCAGGAGCCTTTTGGAGAGGCCCAAATTCAGGGCACGTAGGTAGGGTGACCCCACCTCCAACCCTGTCTGCAAGGTCTGCCTCCTGACCCTCCCCCACGAGGGCTCTGCCCTCGTCTGGCTGCTGGGAAAATGCTTCTGTCATCCCTGGTCTCAGCCAGGGATGTGCCCTCCTCCTCAACTCCCACCTTCATGGAGCGCAGGCGGAGGAGGGGATGGGTGGGGAGGGCTGCTTTCTTCCGAGATCTGAGCTCCAGGCTCCAGCCCTTGGCTCCCACCCCATAACCCTGACTGGACAATTCACAGGACAGCTGTGCTCCAAGACTCAAATAATCACTGTTTATGAAAGCTGTTGCAGGGAGGGGGAGCAGGCGGAGGAGGGAGGGAAGGGTCGCATTTCTGCCTTCTAACAAGAGAGGCCAGGTGAGGCCCAGAGCCCTCTCCCTCCCTTCCTGGTGAATGCACGCACTGCTTACTGCCAAGACATTAGAGCCCTGCTTTGGGGTGTTTGGAGAGATTTTGTTCTTTTTTCTAATGAAGGAAGAACCTTGAAGGCTCATTTGAATAGGGATTAATGTCTCTGTGGCCTGGACCTGCAGAGAAGGAGAAATTCTAGAAGGGTAGAAGTTGCAATAAAAGGAAGTGGGCTTGATCTGCCACCTCCCACTGATCGGTGAGGCCTCCTTGGCTGGGGACACGTGTGTGGGGTAGGTTTCTGGGCATCACTGTGTTTTCCTTTGGACTGTGTGTGTGCATGCCTCTGGGTGTGTGTGTGTGCACGCGTCCTCCATGAACGCTCCACACTAAGGATATGGACTGTCTAAGCTTTGAGCTTGACCAGGTGACGGGGACACTGGGAAGTTATGAACCACCCTGAGTGTCCCCAACCCTGGCTTCTCCTCACTCCGTGTCGGCAGTTGTTGTGGAGGGCAGGGAAACAGGCGCTTACTGTTCACTTTTGTCCTGGCCCTTCCCTGCTCTTCTTTCCCAGCTCAAAACTTTCCACCCCCTGGGGCCTGTCCAACTGGGAATTAGCCTGTGTTCCCAGGTCACCAACCCACCCCCCCCCAACCTTCAAAACTCTCACTCGATCCTCTCCCTCTGATGATCTGACCCAGTTATTAGGAGAGAGGCAGCTCTTTGTGCTAATTCACGTCAAGGTGTGGACCACACTCCTGCCAAGTTACCCCCCTTCGCGGGGCATCTGTCTTTGAAGGAGGAGGCGTGCCAGCCCACGTTTCTACTGGTGGGTCATCGGGCACGAGGAGAAGGCAGAATAAATAACTCTGGGTAGAGCAGGGGGCAGTTCATGTGGGAATGGGGCCCTCCCTTCTGGAACTGCTTCAGTCAAGTGACTTCGGCCCTGCTCTTGATGCCTGGGCATGGACGTGGCCCTGGGGTGGTGGGGGCAGGAGTTGAGAGGAGCCTGGGTGACTGGAACCAGGGCACCCTGGGCTGCGCTGCAGGGAGAACCAGGCAGGTGAGAGTGGTTTCCCGGTCTACAGGCCTGGGGGTTGCTTCCAGGCGACACTGTGTGTGACCCACTGGACCCAGGAAGGCTGGGGAACAAATGAGCGAGGGCAAAGAGGGAGCTGTTGGGGCAGTGAGTCCCTTAGCTGGCACTGTGCACAGCCAGCAATGGGGTTCTCAGCTCGGAGGCTCCCTTCTCCCTGCCCTTTCCTGTTGGGGCTCGCAGCGGAGGGGTGCGTCCCTGCACCACCCCTGCTCTCCCTCCGCCCCCACTCCCGTGGTGCACCCTCTGAGTGAACCTGGCCTCCAGCTCTTGGAAGCCTTTCCAATAACATGATGGTGAACTCTTTGCAGACCCAGGCAGAGGAGAGAGGCTGAGTGTCAGCCAACCCAGAGCCCGAGTCCATGCTGGGATGAAAGACTGGGCCAACAGAGCCTCCTGCGAAGGGAGCCAGGAGAGGACGGGTGGGGCCCTGGGTGGAGAAACTGCCCTGCGGTCAGTGGGGCCACTGCAGGTGACACAGAACCATCAAGGACAGAAGGGGCCGGGCCCTGTGCTGGCTCCAGAAAGGACAGGGATGCAGCTCTCGCTCTTGCCCTCCAAATGCTGTCGTCCATTGACCCAGTTAGGACCAGAACTTGAAATGAAGCAAGATTCTGTAGGATCGAATGGTCTGGAAAGATGGTGCCATTCAGAGTGAGAGCAGAGGGTGAGAGGCACAGCCTTCAGGAGAGGCCCTATCGAGGTGCTCTGAGCCAGGGCTGGGGTGAAACAGCGTGGCACAGGCTTCTAGCACAGAGGCTGTGGGGCCAGGGCCAGGTGCAAGCCACAGCTCTGTCATTTATAGGCTCTGTGGCCTTGGGCAGGTTACTTAACCTCTCTGTGCTATGGTTTCCCCATTTGTAAGAAGGGAATGAGACCCCCCGGGGTTGCTGTGAGAACCAAACAAGGGAGGCCCTCAGTGCCCAGCCTGTAAGCGTTGGCCTACACCATTTGGGCAGGACGAATGGTGACGCATCACGATGGCCTGTTTCAGGCAGGTGGCTGCAGGTGACATGAAGCTGGAGGGGGCATCCTTTGGCCAGGATCTCCCCTGGAGGCTGGAACCATTTGAAATTTTGGAAATAAGCTGAGCAGCACCCCATGGGAAACTGGATATGTGAGTCCACTGTCAGTTTCAGGTGACTGGATTAAAGCCCCTGGTGGTCATGCTGGGCAGACGGAGACAGCACACCCGGGGCTGTCTTTAAGTCCCAGGGTGTCACAGGGTAGATTACAGATACGGTTCTTCTGGTGTGTTTAATAAGAAACTCCTTAGACCTACGACAGAATCCTGGCCTGCTCTCAGACGCTGTCAATTTCCCAATGATAGTGAAGGATTATCATATCATGGGTTTTTCCAAGTAATTCTTACCAGGTATCAAATCAGAGCAGGTAATAAAGGAGGGGGTGATCAGCATGAGAGATAATAAAGGAAATAGAAAACCTCAGTATGGAAACTTTTTAAATGATACCCTCTGAAGAGAGCAAATGTTCTAAAAACAATGTATCGCCAAAGAATGGCCCTGGCCAAGTTTGTACACTTCCCAAAGGGGGTGTTGCCGTGCTCAGGTGCCATTGCAGTGGCCCCGTGCCGGTCTGCCCTGGCTGCCCTGTTCTTGGCAGGGCCCTGCCAGGATCGCTTGCCTGGAGCGCACCGGGGAAAGGGTTCTCCATGTCACACATTCCTAGAATGCACCGCGGCCTACCACAGCACAGCCATACCGAACCAGAGGGACATCTGCTGGACGGTGTCTCCTGGGGCTGCTCTGGGTGTCCAAGTCCCCTGGGGCCACCAAGGAAGAGAGGCAGACAATGTCGGAGTGTCAGAAGGCCTTTTGCTCCAAAAATTCTTCCCCACAGATGACAGAGCCAGAATATGGGTCCACCTATCCCAAAGACCACACTCTCGCCATGGCCTTGACCGCCTCTTGCAACCATTGCATTGGTACAGCGAGCACTGTCCATTATGCCTCCCCAGCCTGCTGGGGCCTGAGTACCGGCCTAGAAAAGTCCTGAAATAAGGTGCTTGGAGTGGTGGTTTCCCAGCACAGAGGGATGTCTGTATTCCCTACGATCGAGAGGACTCCCCCGTAAGGTGGCTGGAGCCAGTGGCTCTGGGGGTGGGGTGAGGGGGAGGGCAAGAACGATGTCTGGGAGGCAGCCAAGGGGAGATACACATTTCAGGACTGGGAACCTTGTTCTTGGGACACTGAGTCCAGAATCCCATTCAGGAGTGAGATCCCCTCTGTGACTTCAGCAGCAAGAAGCACTTACTGGGCGAGAATCCCTTAGCCTGGGTTCCAGTCTCAGCTCGTGCTCATCCCCCTTCAGCTCAGTCTCTGTGGACTTCTTGGAACCTCTGAGCCTTGGATTAATTCATCTCTGTAAAATGCGAAAATTATAGCTGCCTTCTGAGCTGATGAAAGAATTCAAAAGATTA
Source organism: Ursus arctos (assembly GCF_023065955.2). Classification (NCBI taxonomy): domain Eukaryota; kingdom Metazoa; phylum Chordata; class Mammalia; order Carnivora; family Ursidae; genus Ursus; species Ursus arctos. Next base: position 25,083,817 of record NW_026622841.1, read on the forward strand.
ATTAGGCCCCACGTCTAGCACAGACTAGCCATAGTTTGAAAATAGTTTTAAACTCAGAACTTCCATACAGCCAGTCTCTGGGCCTGACCCCCACCCCGTCCCCCCCACTCTGGTTTCCCCAGTGGCTCCTACGTTTGGCTCGGGTCCCCCCACCGCTGCAGAAGAGCGAGCGTTTGGATCTGCAGCTGCTGCTCCTGCCTTGACGTGGTCCTAGGTTTCCTCCTGATTGTCCCTATACTGTCGCTGCTGCTCTTACAGGAGCAGAGGGGCTGGGAGAGAGGGTGACAGTGAGGGGCTTTCTCCCCAGCTACCCTTCCTTTCCATTTTGTAAAGAGATGTCTTTGCTTTTGTCTTTTCTCACTCCCCTCTGCTCCTTTTTTAAAAATTAGATTTGTTTATTTATTTAGAGGGGGGTTTATTTATTATTAGAGGGGGAGAGATAGAGAGAGAGAGCAAGAGTGAGCTTGCGTGAGCAGGGAGGGCCTGGGGGGAAAGGGAGAGAGAGAATCTCAAGCAGACTTCCCGCTGAGCGTGGAGCCCATGGGGCTCTATCTCACCACCCTGAGATCATGACCTGAGCTGAAATCAAGAGTCAGACACTTAACCGACTGAGCCACCCAGGCACCCCACTCACCTCTGCTCCTTAAGGAACTGGAGCCCCTCCGGGGTCAGCTTAGACACCAGCCAGTATCCCATGACTATTTCCAGTGCCTCAGCCAGTAAGGGCAAGTGCCCTGGCTTCACTCCCAAGGCCCTGGGACCAGCCAGCTACCACCCCCAAATCCCCTGCATCACTGTGCCCCAAAGACCCTGCGGTCCTCACACTGGTAGGACTTCTGGGAGCTGGTTCTGTTGGCCAGGCCTGCAGGGATGGGCATGCAGACTCTCTCCCATCCCCCACACCCAGCCCACTATCTGTAATGGTGATGAATATAATCAGTCATAACATAAGCAATAATTTAGTAGTGGAAGCAACAAAACACAGTGGTTCTCCAAGATAGTTGGTTGCATTTTGTTTGGCTCTGGGGACTATGGTGCAGATTCTGTTCCGGCATATGCTGTTGGCTGCTGGTGAAGGTATATGCTACCCAGTATCTCCTAACGCATTCACATAGGGGCACCCCTTCCCGCCTCCTCCTGTCCCAGGCCCGCCCAGGGGTCTCAGACGGGCAGACAGACTGCAGACTTTGCTTGGTTCTTTTATCAACCCTGCAAAGTTCAACGTTACCAGGTGGGGGTCACCACGCCCCAAAGGAGCAGATGCCAATTAAAGGGACCCAGTTTGCCCGGAGAGTTGGGGCGATAGTACCCAGCCTGTGATCCCCAGGTCGTGGGGTTGACATGACAACTGAAATGATTCCTCGCAGACAGCTCTGCCTTAATTGGCATTTTTCCTGGCTGGCTGAGCCCTGCAGGAAAGAAACCATCTCACTGTCCCCAGGCTACACCACCTTCTGTCCATCAGGGACCCCAGAGCTGAGCATCATACATAAAATACGAGAGAAACAACTGTTCGTATTAATCAACAAGACTCTGATGTACATGAATTTGTGCTTTACAGGTTAATTACTAAAAACGTAATAATCGCTAAGGAGAACTGCATTTTCGGGAAGCATCTTGTAGCATTTCTTTCGATATCCACTGTTCTTCTAGCGCTTTGAGTCTGAACTACAGAATTAATGCTGAGAGTTACTGTATGAATTATCTTCGGTGTTGTAGTCCCTGTTTCTCCAAGACTGGGGGCTCTGGGCAGCTGGCCAGAAGGCAGAGTTCAGTATGAGGATGTCAGTTAGGAGGGCCCCGGGGAATCGACTCCCGCAGGAGGCTGAGGGAGGGAGCTGGAGGGGCAGAGGAGAAGCTGATGAGGCAGCCCCAGCAGCCTCAGCCAACCCCCGGGACCTTTGCAGGTGAAATGACCCCCTCAGGTTTGTCCCAGGTTGGGCCAAAACGCCTTACTTTTATAGAGACCTTTATAGAGGCACTGAATGTGGGCGTCCCTGGACAGGCATGACTTTGGATTAGGTGGCTCTGCAGCCCAGGCAGTCCTGCGAAGGGCCGTTCTGAGCCGAGGGCTGACCACTGACTGCTTCCCAGCAGCCGGCACCCCTGTGATTCTCGGAGGGGGACCTGGGTGGCTCATCTCTGTGCTCTCTGCGGTCTGTATACGGCTCATCTTTCTCGGTAGACAGGAAGTATATCCCCTGGGGCTCTCCCCTGCCCCTGCGGCCCTCAGCATGGAGCCGAGCACATAACAGGTGGCATAGGCAGCAGGTTTGCTGGAGGTCTCTGTGCCTGGGGATGCACCACCCAGGCCACAGCTGCCAGGAGGGAGATGCTGCAGCTTTGGCGTCAGCCCGTCTGGACAGAGCCCCAGGGACAGGCTCCCCCAGCCCTACCCCTTCCTTCTGCAGGGTGTCAGGGCCTGAGAGGGAACAGTCCAACTGTTTGGGGGGTGGGGATAAGACTGAGTTACATAAGCTGCTGCCATTGTGTCTGTTCACTCAGTTGTTGGTCCGTTCGTTCGTTCGTTCATTCATTCATTCATTCATTCATTCACTCATTCATTCATTCATTCATTCACTCATTCTTTTCATTTACTGAGCTCCTCCAGTGAAACTGGCATGGTGCCGCAGGGGCCTGGGGTGTGGGCAGCTTTTCTTCAGTGTGGGGTGGACCATATGTGCAGCTGCACGGGAATCCTGGGATGTGATAACTCCCTACTCGGGAACATTCCCCCCCATTCCCAGGAAATCTTGCTCATGGTCCTTTGGCCTCTGGTTCTCTGCTCTTGCTTGGAATGCCCCCACCCTGGTTCCACCCTTGCACTTTGCTGCCCATTCCAGACGCTTCACCAGAGCATGTTGTAACAGATTTAGTCAACCCAACGCCCGTGCTCCCAGCCTTTGCCAGTCTTGCGCCCTTCTGAGTCCTCTCAGTGAAATTGGCTTTCGCTGCTTGGCCCTCCGGGGGTAAATGGTACCACGTGCTTAGAGGCCCCTTCCAGCGGGGACCTGGCACGTGGGCAGGGCAGCATATATGGTCTCCACTCTCATCCCCTACACAGCCAGCTCCAGCAGTCTAGGTGCCTCTAAAATAAAGATAAACTAACACTACTTTTGTCTTCATAAGAGAGAAAAAAAATGAGTAGCCATCGAGGTAGTCCAAAATAGGAGAATGGTGCTATCACTGTTGTCCCAGCACTCAGCTGAATATTGTATACCATGCAAAGGATAAAGACAGACCTTGCCCAGTGCCATGGAAGTGGACTCATGAAGCATCATTACAAGAAGAAACGGAACAAAGCTTGCACTGCCCACAGGGCTCTGCGTCCACTGGGCTGTGCTGGCATCACCGCAGTTCATGCAGATCCCCCTTTCCAAGCCAGGTCCACCGGCACCCAGCTCAGCCCGTCCTGCCACACGCACCTGCCCTAGCATGTGCAGGAAACCTCCGCGGACTGGAACCCAGCAGGGACTGTGTGGTCCCATGAGGCCCCAGGCACAGGTCAACTCACACTTTAATTCTCCAGCCTCTCCACCACTGCACGGGGAGAAGGCGGCCTCCCCACGGCCACCCAGAGCCCTCAGGGCAGCAGAGCTGCCAGTGCGCCTGGCACAGCCCTCTCCCGCTCTCTGCAGTCACTTTGGCATCAGAGCCCCACAGTCCTCAGCCCCTCCTCTGAGCCCTAATTTCACAGACGCCAGCACGCCTGCCCAGCCAGATGGGGGCTCACAGCACTGTTCTTGCTGTGTCTCTGGTCCCAGCCCTGCAGGACTAGCTCTTTCATTCAAGCCAGAGCTCCCATGTGAATGACCGCCCATCCGCACGCAGCTAAGTCCAGAATCACATTTGTATAGATGGAAATGCAGGGAATGCCCGGCTCAAAGGGAACTAAGAAATGGAAACTGGTGTAGTGTCAGTAAATGTGAGTATGGGGCAGACGGTTCTAGCACGTGCATTTTAAAAATTGCCCTTTGGTATTGGGATACAATAAATATATATATTTTTTAAGTGAGCGTTAATAAGCCAGCATTGAAAAGGGAAAAAGGAGGGAGGGAACAGCTGCAGAAGGTTGTAGAAGGCTGACGATACACAGCAGGAGCAGCTGGGAGTTTGCTGAGAAGGAGAAGGTTCTGGTGATGGTGGCAGGGTCAAGGCTGGCTGTGAAGACACAAAGACATGGGAGCCTGTTAGTTGCTCATGGAATGATTTTGCCCCTACGTGGGTGGTCTGCCTTCTCTTTCTCCCCCACTATTGTTCCTGGACCATGGCTTGGCTGATGGCCTGGATCTCCGTCTCTGAGAGATGGCTCTCTTTTAACTGGAGTGGAAGACAGAGAGGAAGAGCGCTCCCAGGCCCAGCTCTGTGGGAAGTCTAGGAGCAGGCATGGGAAGTGGCTGCCTCCCTGGGAGGAGCCTGGCACTGCTCTGGGAGGGCCATGCCAGCCAGAAGGTCATGGCAGAGACTCTCCAGGTGCCCAGTGACTCTCCTGGAAACTCCCAGAGCCTGTCTGCCACCTGCAGCCACGTGCCTTCCTTTCTGAGCTGATGCTCCAGGACTCGGGAGTGAAAACTTACCATGTGCCTTCCCAGCACCCTCTGCAGGCACAGCAGGGAAGGCCTGGAGCTCAGGCTGTGTGTGCAAGGTGCCAAAAAGGCCACACAGTTCAGTCCCCAAGCAAATCCTTGATGGGATGATGAGAGGATGAAGGTCAGCGCGGTCTTGCCCTCTGTTTGGGGTTGTACAGGGCCACCTGCTGGGTGGCAAGTTATATCTCCTTCGCTTCCCCCCCACGCTCCTTCCCAGTGGCCGGTCCCATAGCCCTAGTTCCAACACGCATCCTGGACCTGACCATTTCTCCACATCTCCACGGCCACCTCTGGTAGCCCAGCGTCCTCCACTGGCACCGAATCTCCTGCCTCTGTGCCTCTGCTCTGAGCCTTCCGCAATCCCTCCCCCAGAATCATCTTTCTAAAACATAAATGGTCATCTGTCACTCCAGCTTTGAACTCGTAGTGGACCCCATTGTAGTTAGACTGAATTCTAAACTCCCGACTGTGCCCTAAGTCTGCTACTCAGAAGTTGCTCCTTGGGCCAGCAGCTTGGCCCCCACTTGGGAGCTCGATGGGAATGAGGTATCTCAGGCTGCACCCCAGATCTATGGGATCGAAATCCCGGGCGGTGTGCATGTTGCCCTTTGAGAAACACTAGCCTTGGGGACCCAGTGAGGTCCGCTCTGTTGGTCCCTTCAGCCTTACGGAGGGCCAACACCCTGCAGACTCAAAAGGCCCTTTCTGAGTCCCCAAATAAAGGAGGCCCCCACCCCCATGACTTATAATTCTGTTTCCTGTTTTATTTTCTTTGGAGCCCCCTCCCGTCAATGAGATTATTATTTATGTTTTGGTGATATTGTGTGCTTCCTCTCTAGAATGTAAGCTTCACGAAGGCCAGGCCGAGCCAATGCTGCTCTCCATTGTGTCCTCCCAGCCTCACACAGTCCTTGGAGCGCGGGAGGGACGCAGTCAAACGTTTACTGGGCACCCGTGATAGGCCGATGCAAGGTTCCCCCAACCCACTGAGAGTTTGTGGTCGGCTGGGAGGACCCGCCTGTCACGTGTGAAAGTTAATTCAAAATATGGGAGCTGACCACTAAGGAGAAATGTCCCCAGACCCCCAAAGTTCATTTGGTTGGAAAATGAGAAGGAAAGGGATGTGTCTGGGCGTTTTAGGGAAGGAATGTGTGGAACATAGGGCTTCCAAGAATGTGGGGCTGGCTGTGGAATGAGGACGCTTGCCTGTTGGGCTTCTCACTGGGCGGAAACAATCAATCTTCAAAGATTAAGAAGAACAGGCACGAATGGTCTTCATCACTTCAACCTAAATGGAAACAGGGCACTGGGAGAAAAAAACACCCGTGGTCCTCAAAGCATGTTGCTTGGACCAGCAGCGTGACCTGGGGCCTTGATAGAAATGCATATTCTCAGGCACGCCTGGGTGGGGCAGTTGGTTTTGGCTCATGGGGCCTTGCGCTGGGCTCGGCACTCAGTGCCGAGTCTCCTTGACACTCTCTCTCCCTCTCCGCCTGCCCCTCCCTTCTGTGTGCTCTCTCTCTCTCAGATAAATAAATCTTAAACAAAAAACAACAAACAAACTAATACAGAATCTGGGGCCCCACCCCAGAACTACTGACCCAGGAATTCTGGGGGAGGGACCCAGCGATCTGTGTTTTAAGAAGCCTCGGAGTGAGGCATCTGATGGACCCTGGATTTTGAGAGTGATGTGATCAAAAGAAACCTCTTTTTACAAAAATACGTACAGTAATACATTTGTTATAGAAAATCTGGAAAACTGGAGAAGTACAAAGATTAAGGGATCAGTAATTGTACCACTCGGAAATGACTTCAGTAGTACTATGAATATTTTGGTGTATCTTCTCGCAACCTTTTCTAAAGCCCATGTGCAGTTTTGTTTTGTTTTTAATTTTATCCAAATTGGGATTCCGCCAGACATTAAGCTTTTTTCACTTAGCAGGTTGGTTGTGAGCATGTCCTAATCATTCACAGGAATCTCAGTTTAATCGCTTCACACTCTTCACGCACATTAATAAACCACAATAGCTAAACATTTGGTTTCCAGTTTTCTCTAATGTAAATAGTACGAGAACCAACATCTTGGCTCCAAAAATCTGAATATTTTCTTTTTTTAAATATTTAATCAAACTTTTTTTTAAGTTTGTTTATTTGTTTAAGTGATCTCTGCACCCAACGTGGGGCTCAAACTCAGGACCCCGAGATCAAGAGTTGCATGCTCCTCTGACTGAGCCGGCCACCACCCCAAATCTGAGTATTTTCTTAGGATAAAATGCTACAAGAGCAATATTTAGGCAAACACTGAATACTTTAGGTGTCCAGATGAACATTTTACTATTAAAAAAGTTTTAAAAGCAGGTGTACGTAACACATATGGCAAAAAAAGTTAACGTATCAACCCTATGAAGAGCTTCCATGAACCTTAGAGAAAGGCCCTCAGTGCCATAAAAGGGGAAAAGGAACTGACTGCATGAGGCAAATGACCAGTTCGCCTGTGGGCAATTGTTGTGCCTCATTATGGCTGAAAAACCCCTTGTTAAAGCCCCACGATTCCACCTTTTTTTTTTAAATCATCCCTTCCACAATGCCAGGTCAACGTAAATAAATAAATAAGACCAGCCAGGGCTGGCAAGCAAAGGCCAAGTGAAACAGATATTCCCACCCACGTCTTCTGCAAGGAATATAAATCTGTACTGCCATTCTGGAGACCAGTGTGGTATGCTTTGTTTTCGTTTCTGTTTATTTATTTATTTGAGAGAGGGAGAGAGCGCGCAGGTGGTCAAGAGCAGGGTGCAGAGGGGCAGAAGGAGAGGGAGAGAAAGAAACTCAGGCAGACTCCGTGCTGAGCCTGGAGCCCGATGCAGGGCTTGATCTCATGACCCTGAGAGCATGACCTGAGCTGAAATCAAGAGTCAGTCGCTCAACAGACTGAGCCACCCAGGCGCCCCCAGTTTGCTGTGTGTTTACTAAAGCTTCGCTCCGTATTCATGGCTGACTGGACGTCATCCAGGCTTCGTCCACAGAGCATTTGATGTCCAAGCAGTGTTTTAAGTGCTTCCCTGGTGTTGACGTGCTATACCTTCACAACCATCTGGGGCGGGGCTAGCTATTATTTCCATTCTACGGATGAGAAATTGAGGCCAAAGTAGTCAAGTAACTTGTCTACGATCACACAGTGGGATAGCAGCTGAGCTAAGATTCGAACCCAGGGAGTCTCCCTCTAACACCTGTGAGTTTAACCTCCGTGGAAGGCTGCCTCTCAGTAGGGCTGAAACTGAGGGCCAGAAAGGCTAAGGGACCCTCCCTGAACCACCCAAGACCTTGCCTATTAGGCATTCGTTCATCTCTCTCCACTACCTTCCATCGGATGACCCAGCCAGGGAGTTCCGCTCTGCCCTGCCTGCCAGAAACCCTCTCCCACACCTTTAAAGCATCTGCATTTCAGATAATGATAAGGAAAGACTCATGGTTTATAAAGAGCTGAAAACTTGCTTTGTCTGTGAGGGGACTGGTGCGCTCTGGGATAGCCTGTTTCTGCTTGGAAATAGACCCGTGGTTTCCATGGCTGCTGGATCCTCGGAGCGAGGGCGGCATCTGGCTAGACTCCCAGCTCTAACCCATCCCCAGGACAACTGCATCACTGGAACCTTTGGAAAGGAAAAAATGAAGTCCTTTCTCAGGTCACGGCTTTTTCCTCAGGAGATCAGAGGTGTGCTAAGTACCAGGGGGGACGCAAAAGAATCAGAAAGCAGAGCGTCTGCCCTTGAGGACTGTCATGTCCTTGGGGGGCAGTTCAGACCTGCTCTCACAGCATGATTGCAGAAGAGCCACATGGGCTGAGTGATGCAGGCCCTGTGCTTTCTCTCTTCAGATCCAAGCTTCTGGTGGGGTTAACCAGGAAGGCTGACTGGAGGAGGTGTCACCTGAACAGGGTCCTTGAAGGACTTCAACAGCCATATACAAGGAATGCTAGGAGAAAACCCATGGTGGTGGCAGGCTCGATGTCCTCAGAAAGTGAACATTCCAGATTGGCTGGATTAGGAGGTGTCAGTAATCAAATAAATAATAATAATAATAATAATAATAATAATAATAATAAAGGAGGTATAGGTAAGGGAGAGGCAGGATGCAGCCAGAAATGTCTGTGGGGTCCCCACAGAGGAGGGTTTTGAGGGACAGCTGAGGAGCGTGGCCTGTGTTCTTATCTTTGTGTCCCCCAGCCCCCTAGCACAGTCTGCAAGAGTGCGTAGGACTCGCTGAGGGCTCATCGTATGTTAGCAAGTGAGCAAGTGATGAAATTGAGTGAGTGATGGGGACCCTGAAGGTGGAGCCAGGGAGGGTCATGCTTAGAGTGAGATCTTGTTAAGACAGGTGTTGCTTAGCTCTGCAGATACGAAGAGAAGTCCTAGGCACGGAGGTGAAGGACAGGTAAGGTTATGCCCATAGAAGGGGACTGTGAGGCACCAAGACTAGGAGGAGAACCTGCCAGTGCCGGCTGAGGCCACGGCCCCCGGGAAACCACTGACAGGTGTGTGCTTATCCTTTAGCACCTGCGAGGATCTCTGGGAGAACAGCCACACCCCTTTGGGACCCTACGAGCCCAGCCCTCCCCTAGAGATTCTGATGGGCTCTAGATTCGGCCCTGGGTCCGGCCTGGGTCTCAGAGTGATTGCTGGGCCACCTCTGCGAGGCAGCCTGTAAACACGGGGTGCCTGGGACTTAACCACGGACAGGAATGCACAGGAGACACAGGCTGGGAAGAAAGGGCTATCCATGTCAGGGTCCTCAGCCAAGGGCCATTTGGTTATGTTTGAAGAACTGGCTCCATGTGACAGGCAGGATGGAGAAGCCAGCTGGCTCTTTGTCATCCATCCCCTGGCATGCTTAGCTTCTCACTGCGTGACAGCAACACGGGAGCCATGCTTGTTCAGCATCTCCCCACATGGGGCAGAGAGAGGACCACGGGCCCATGAAGGGCTAGCTCTAAGCAAGGACTGGGACCGCAGATGACATGCAGAGGGCCAGAGTCCAGGCAGGCAGGGGCCAGGACAGCCAGCGGAGGTGAGGGGTGGAAACAAGGAGCCTCTGAGGCTTAGAGAAGTGGCAGGAAGCAGGAGAGCCACTGATAGGAGGGAGCAGGTCATGGTGGCTGCAGGAAGATGAGCACCTGGCTGGCCCCAGTGCCACCGGTGTAGACATGCGAGGGGTCAGTGACAGGAAGCAGCAAACCCAGCAGAGACGGGCAGGAGCTGACTTTGGACCCAACAGGGCCTGTTCTCAGCCGTCCTGAGGACTGAAGGGGAGGTGGCCTCAAGATTGATCTGGAAGCATCTGGTGTGGATAGGAGGGAGCACAGGTCTGGGAGTTTCTCTGTGCTCTGCATCAAGCAGCGGGATTGCTGGGTCGGAGGGTACACATGTGTCCAGCTTCGTAAGATGACGCCAAATAGTGTCCCGAAGTGGCGGTACCTATTCTTGCGATCCCGGCGGTCTCTCGGCTCCTAGTTGCCCCGTGTCCTCAGCGTTGGATATTTTCTTGAACTCCTTTCTTGACCTCCTTTCTTGAACTCCTTTCCTGTCCAGTACTCCTGCCTCCTGCAGATTTACATACAGACCCACCTGTATGAGATCAATCGCAGCATTATGAGGACCACTGTCAAGGATAGAAAGATTGCCTCGGGATTACCAAGTGATCCCAGAATCTCCAAAGTGCAAAGGGCCTTTCACGGGACAATACAACCCTCATTTTACAGATGAATGCACAGAGACCCCAAGTGAAGGGGCACTTGGCCCAGGTCTCAGGCCCCCACCCCCACCCCCTCCAGTGGTGTGTCCCTAGCCACCCCGTGTGCCGGTGAGCAGCCTGCTTCCTGGTGGGCTGCACTGATACTGGGCCAGGAGCACGCCTTGCACAGGGAGCAGGCAGAGCTGGTTGGTACTGAGAGAGCCGGAGCTGTGTTTCTACCACCAGCAGCCAAAATGCAACTTAAGACCGAATGTGTGTTGAGGGCTGGGTTTGAGGAGGAGTTCATCATTTGCACATGTTCCATTTCTGAGATTCTGGAAGAAATTTAGACCTGTGGATTTGCATGGTTTGCCCCTAGATTTGGAGCCAAATGAAAAGCACCCTAGGTCAGGAGGCAGCCCCTGATGAGGGTGAGTGGTCTGGACCAGACAGGGCACCTCCCACCCCTTTCCTCCTGCTGGCTCTGGGGGCCAGAGTGAGTTCTTTCTCTACAGCGTTGAACCCGCTAAGCACTTAAGAGGCCACACAGTCTTTAAGTTCAAAGCTTTTTACGCTAAAATCCTCATTTTATACAGAAAGATTTAAACAACAGAAGCACTCATCTTCCCACTACTTAGAAATGCTATCCTTAATCCCCTGTTACATATTCTTAGAATTTTCCTCTCATTTTTCTCTCAATGTACACAAGTACACACATAAGGGGTTTCTGCGCATACACGCTGCAAACTTTTTTTTCTCAACCGTCGGTAGTGATCTTCTTTTCCTGGAAAAAGCATACATAAGAGTAAACTTTATTTTTAATTATAAAAGGAACACATGTGCATGGTGGAAAAAGAGAATTAGGAAAATCCAGACACTAAGGGAAAGAGAATGAGACAGCTGTAATCCTCCTGCTGAGTGTGACTATTATAAATATATATTACTCCAGACTTTCTTTGGTGAGCATGTATTTTAGTAAGCAAATTGGGATCACTCTGTACAGCCGTGTTTGCACGTGTCACAACAGAGCACGTCTACATGCCAGTAAATTATTTATCTGCATTACTTTAATGGCTACAAGTCATTTTGTTGTATAAATGTACAGTCTCATACTTTGACTTTTTTTGGGGGACATTGAAATTTTTTCCCCACGACATAGCAGTACTGAGATTCACATTGGGTAATAAAACTATCGCACGGACTTCATTAGTCGGATAGACGGTAAGAAGTGGAATTGCTAGCTCGAGAACACGCACATAATTTTAGGGTCCTACATTGCTAACTCGCCTACCAAAACATTGTGTATTTGTGGTTTTCTTTTTCTTTTTTTCCTTGACTGGCTATGCCTGAGTTTCTTCTGTTTTACGTGCACACATGTTTTGACAAGGCTGGTCTCTAAAAATGGATGAGCATGGAGAAGTCCACCCACAGGAAGGCCCCAGACTCAGGGTCACTGATGAGGCTGGGGTAGGTCTGTCACATGGGAGGGTAAGCAGAGCCTGAGTCCCGGACCCCTGTCCTGCCAGCCGCCCCCCCTCGCCCCGCCCAGGGCCTCATCCCTCTGCCTCCCTCCCCTGACAGCACGATCCTGGGTCATTAGTAGCTCACCTTGGGCTACCAGATGTTTAGAAAAAGGAGAAAATGCCATCGCTGGATTCTTTTGAAGTTTTGTATTGACTTTGTAATCTTTATTTGTTCATGTCATGAATATCCTATAAATTCATTCCACTCCTTGGAGAAAAGGAAAGCACCAAAGCACCGTCCCCGTCGACCTTTCCCCCAGTCCAAATACTCCAATTTGTGTTCTTGTTTTATGTAGTGTTGAATCTGGGCCTGTTTTTTCTTCTAACTCAAATTCACAAATGTTCGTTCCTTTGTTCATGGAGCGCCTGCCCCGGGGCTGGGAGAGGGACGCAGGTCCTGCGTCAGGCACAGTCTTGGCCTCGGGGTGGGGGTGGGGCATGCAGGGAAGGGGGAGGAATCCTCGAGCTGCCAGAACCGTTGGGCGCTGGAGTCTGGGTTGGCTCCCAGACTGTCCCCACTATGTCTTTGGCATAGCTAGAATTGTCAGAGAGTCACTCTGTGAAACCCGAATGGGACCCCCACACGACATACTCACTGAATCAGCTTCTCTCCTGGAGTGACGGAGTAAACCTAATGGCTCTCTCTCTGACGACCCCATCAGATGGCTGACAACAGCTGTCCCGTGCTTCCCCGTCCTGTCCAGCACCGTCCCCCCATCCTGTACCCCCTCCTTGGGTGTCCCTGCCCAAGCACCCCCTCCCGAGGACAGGACCCGTGGGCACTGCAGGTGCTCTCGGGTGTGGGCAGAAAGCATGGCTGCTTGGCCAGATGTAGCCATTCCCCCCATCACCCTGAAGAAGAAAGATAGTCAGAACTGTGTATTCTAGGAAGGCCACATGACGAAAGGAATGAAGTCTCAGGGGTTCTGACGGGAAAAGGAATGATTAAGAATCGTAATTAATAATTTGACGCAGACAACTAGCCTGACAGCAAGGAGCCGCCTTGCACAATTGTTCCATGGCTTTTGCCTTATTATCAGCCTCATAACCTAAGCCTTCCTCTAGATGCACTAATTAGGTAATTAGCTCCCTAAAGAGCATGCCTCTTAATAATGCTCTCTCTGCAGGCTGGAGAAGAGGTGCCAGCAACGGAGAGGCTTTCAGAGGTTCGTGAGGGGACAGGGCGACCAGCGAATGCGGGACAGCAAACGCAGACGTGGTCACGGAAGCCACAGGGCGTCCACCCTCTGATCAGTGTGGTGTGGGACTGGGAGGGCCCCCAAGGACTGAGTGTGAAAGACACACCAAACATGATGTCTCTTGTCCCTGTGAGATAAGAACACTGTGCCCATGGATTACGATGATGATGATGGTGGTGATGGTGATGATGGTGATGGTGATGATGATGGTGATGATGGTGATGATGGTGATGGTGATGATGATGATGGTGATGATGATGATGATGATGGTGATGATGGTGATGATGATGGTGATGATGGTGATGATGATGGTGATGATGATGGTGATGATGGTGATGATGGTGATGATGATGGTGATGATGATGGTGATGATGATGGTGATGATGGTGATGATGATGGTGATGGTGATGATGATGATGGTGATGATGGTGATGATGGTGATGGTGATGATGGTGATGATGGTGATGATGATGATGGTGATGATGATGATGATGGTGATGATGATGGTGATGATGATGATGGTGATGATGATGGTGATGATGATGATGGTGGTGGTAAATTCAATAACAAAATATAGAGAATAGAAATGATCCCTGAGCTGCATTTAAGGATCCATGGTCTCTCCCGTGGAGAGAGGCCACAGGCCTGTGGTTAAGTCATTTTATCTCTCTGAGCCCTGGTCTCCTAGTCTGTGAAATGGGGCCATGCCTCCAGCCTGCAGTTCCGTCTGGCTAAGTGGTCCCTGCCCCTTTAGTACCCCACGTGTGTCTGCGGACCATCCCTGCTGCTCCTCGGGGCTGTGGACCGTCAGGCGTGGGAGGAAAGCAGGTTCCCTCAGTCTGGGGTGAGGCAGAGAAGTATTTGTGGGGTGAGGAGCTGCTTGTGGTTGAGGCCCCTTCTGCACGAAAAGGTGCCTCTTCCTCTTTTTTGAAAATAGAGTATTTTTCCTCCTTTCGATAAAGAATTATTGTTTGCATCCATTACAACAGTAACACATGCTCAGTCTAGAACATCTAGAAAATATAATAGGTGTCTGCGGTCCCTGTCATGCTCCCCTTCAGCATCCTTTGCCCAGGCCCTGCCTCAGACAGCCTTGTTCAGCATCTGGCCCCACTCCTCTTGCCAGGCGGGTACGCTTTGTGTGGTTTTTATTGCGATACAGTGATGATTACACTGTTTACAGTTGTGTATCCAGCTTTTCCACTCACCTTCGTAAGTATTTGCAAGTTACCGACTGGTTATAAACATCGTTTTTTAAAAAGATGTTATTTATTTGAGAGAGCGAGAGAGCTTGCCAGTGTGGGGGGAGGCGGGAGCAGAGGGGAGGGAGAGAGAAAGAGAGAATCTTAGGCAGATTCCACACTCAGAGTGGAGGCCCATGTGGGGCTCCATCGCAGGACCCTGAGATCATGACCTGAGCTGAGACCAAGAACATCATTTTTAATGGCAGAAGTCACCTCTGCAGCTTTCCAATTTTAGAAAAAGAAGGGGCCCTACAAGAAGGGGCACAAGCTCCAGGTGTTGCAAAGAGGGAGACCGCGGGTGGGGCAGGGCCATCTGGATGGGGCATCCCTCTGCTCAGGGGCTGTCAGTGTGGTGTCCCTTGCCCCTCTCCTTTTCTCCCCTGAGCCTCCTTTCAACCTGTGACAGCCACCCCTGGCCAGGGGCTCCCAGCACTGCCCCAAGGCCATCGCCTGACTGCTCCCCCTCGCCTCACCCCACACTTGGAACTATGTGTCTTTCCCTCTCCCCACTCCAAGTTCTTCTCCACCAGGAAGTATCCCTACTCCAGAAGCTTCTGAGATCTGTCCCCTGCCAGAGCTTTGTCTCACTACAGCTCAGTGCCTCCCCACCAAGTGTACCCTCTCCCCACTCTGTTGCAGAGTTTCAGGCACATTTAACAACTCCGGTAATTCACTGACCCCACGGCAGGAAGCAAGTTCACCCTCGCTGAAAACAGAGCAGGCAGGACAGGGCAGAGAGCAGGACAACACAGTGGGGAGGCCCTGCACACTCCTCGGTCTGAACCAGGCCGCTTTACTGTTTGGATCACACCGTAAGGCAGGATAAATACAGTGCACAAAGTCACAGTGCCTCGGTTTCCCCAGCATGACAGCCTGGGGTTCACTCAGGTATCTCTGGAGGGGTGCTTCCTCATTTTGCTGCTGCTGACTTCCCTGCTCACCTTCCTGTTCTTACCCCAGGGTCCCTGAAACTTTCTAGTGCTGATGAGCGGTTGGCCCTGGAGCAGAGAAGAGAGAGCACCAGTGGTCTGGCCCATCGTCCCAGGCTCCCTGGGGGTTCCCTCTCTCGGAGTCTTCATATCCTCAGCTACAAAATGGGGTCATTAGAGATGAACCTTGAGGTCTGCACAGCTCTGTCTTTCCCAAATCTCCCCTCTCCCTGGGTTCTCAGGCTGGGCAAGCATTCTACCTTATGTGTCCTGCTCCCTTTGGCCTAACATTCCTGCTTAGCCAGGTTAATCTCCTTGCACTTAAATCTCTTAAATCTCTACACTGCACAATTCCTCCTAACTGCTTCTTATTTCCCACTTTCCTATTTGCATGAGAAAACTCCAGGCCCTAGAGTCTTGCAATCCCTCTACATCAGCCTGCTGTTCCCATTTCTGGGTGCTTCACCCTCTAAGGGCACCCCTAAGGTAAAAAGGGCATGGGCTCTGGAGTCAGACACGGGTGACCACGAGAAGTAACATCACTCTCCTAGCCTCAGATACACTCAAAGGAATGACTTTCTAATGGTGGAATTTCACTCTGACAAATATTTGGGGGGAAGGTTTTATCTTTAGAAGGGGAGGAGGAAGACGTAACATTTTTCTGGGCATAAAATCAAACCCTAGGAACTTCTGAACTCCTTTTGAGAGCGAAAGAGGTTGGGGGCTAAGGAAATCATCTCTACCAGCTGGTTCTACAGCTACTCTCTGGTAGTTCTGATCCCAGGTAACTTGCCCTTTATTTCACTGGGCAGCTGTGGAGTTTTCTGAGCTCCATCTCAGCACCTGATCCAGCTCCAGGGATGACCCTAGATTCTGTCCTTATTTGAAAACGAGCCCCTAGGGCATAAGGGGACCCTGTCCAACCAAGCTTCCCTGTCAGTGCTGGTGTGACTTGCTGCCAGAGCAGTAAAATGTCCTGAAGCACTGAAAGCCCCGCCAAGCTCCCAGGTTGTCCCAGGCCCAGCCTCTGGGCCCCCCCTCTGGCCTCCTCCCAAGCCCCTCCCAAGCCCCTGCTTATCTCCAGAAATGTCGCCAGGCTCCCCTTTCCCTGTTGGCTCCCTGAAAGGTGCTGGCAACCTCCAGGAATCTTCTCAGGGAGTCCACTGTGTGGCCTCCTGGCCTTGCTGCATCAGCACCTTTCCCCGCAGATTTTCAGCCCTCCAACTCCCTCTCTTCCTCCTCTTCTTTCCCTCTGCTGGGCCCGGCTCCAGACTTTCCTCTTCTTCTGTCCTTCTCAGCCTTTCTCCACCCCTCTCCCAACTCCTTCCTCTTCTCTCCCCCTCAGCTTTCCCCACCTCCTCCCCTCCTCCTCAGCCTTCTCTCACCCTCCTCCCCTCCTCCTCCACTTTCCCTCACACTCCTCCCTCCTTCTTCCTCCTCAGCCTTCCCCCACCCTCCCCCCTCCTCCTCAGCCTTCCCCCACCCTCCTCCCCTCCTCCTCAGCCTCCCCCCACCCACCTCCCCTCCTCCTCAGCCTTCCCCCACCCTCCTCCCCTCCTCCTCAGCCTTCCCCCACCCTCCTCCCCTCCTCCTCAGGCTTCCCCCACTTCCTCCCCTCCTCCTCAGCCTTCCCCCACCCTCCTCCCCTCCTCAGCCTTCCCCCACCCACCTCCCCTCCTCCTCAGCCTTCCCCCACCCACCTCCCCTCCTCCTCAGCCTTCCCCCACCCTCCTCCCCTCCTCCTCAGCCTTCCCCCACCCTCCTCCCCTCCTCCTCAGCCTTCCCCCACCCTCCTCCCCTCCTCTTCAGGCTTCCCCCACTTCCTCCCCTCCTCCTCAGCCTTCCCCCACCCTCCTCCCCTCCTCCTCAGCCTTCCCCCACCCTCCTCCCCTCCTCCTCAGCCTTCCCCCACCCTCCTCCCCTCCTCCTCAGCCTTCCCCCACCCTCCTCCCCTCCTCCTCAGCCTTCCCCCACCCTCCTCCCCTCCTCCTCAGCCTTCCCCCACCCTCCTCCCCTCCTCCTCAGCCTTCCCCCACCCTCCTCCCCTCCTCTTCAGCCTTCCCCCACTTCCTCCCCTCCTCCTCAGCCTTCCCCCACCCTCCTCCCCTCCTCTTCAGCCTTCCCCCACCCTCCTCCCCTCCTCCTCAGCCTTCCCCCACCCTCCTCCCACCCTCCTCAGCCTTCCCCCACCCACCTCCCCTCCTCCTCAGCCTTCCCCCACCCACCTCCCCTCCTCCTCAGCCCTCCCCCACCCTCCTCCCCTCCTCCTCAGCCTTCCCCCACCCTCCTCCCCTCCTCCTCAGGCTTCCCCCACTTCCTCCCCTCCTCCTCAGCCTTCCCCCACCCTCCTCCCCTCCTCTTCAGGCTTCTCCCACTTCCTCCCCTCCTCCTCAGCCTTCCCCCACCCTCCTCCCCTCCTCCTCAGCCTTCCCCCACCCTCCTCCCCTCCTCCTCAGGCTTCCCCCACTTCCTCCCCTCCTCCTCAGCCTTCCCCCACCCTCCTCCCCTCCTCTTCAGGCTTCTCCCACTTCCTCCCCTCCTCCTCAGCCTTCCCCCACCCTCCTCCCCTCCTCCTCAGCCTTCCCCCACCCTCCTCCCCTCCTCCTTAGCACCTCACCACCCTCCCCCCTCATTCCCTACCTTCTTCTTTTCCCTCCTTCCCTCCTCTACCTTCCTTTCTCCCAACCTCCCCTCCTCTCTCTCCTGACTCCACCTCCAACCTTCTCTCCAGAGCTCTCTCCCAGATCTCCACCTCTGGGCGCTTCTCTCCCTCCCTCACTCCTATCCCTTTGGTAAACTTTGCATCCTGGTATTTAAATCTCTACTCATTTCCTGGTTCAGCTGAGGCTCTGATTCCAATTATATCACCTTCATCTTCACAAACAGACAATTCAGGGCAGTCGATGCTGGCTGAACCAGCTTATATAACCATTTCCTTCCCTCCTCCCTTGCCCCTCCCTGGGCCCCTGACATCCCTGCAGTTGGGAGGTGGGGAGCCAGAGAGGTCCTCTCCCACCACGCTCTCCCCCCTCTCCCCTCCAGCACTGCTTCAGTCCCCCCCTCCCCTTGTTCTGAGTGTCACTGTGGTCTGCCCGGAGCTGGTGAGCCAAGCAGCCATCTCCGCAGTTTGCCTGGGGGACACTTGGTCACAGCTTCACAGACAGACCATAAATCGCTCATGTTTCAAGAGTTCAGTTTGATACCTTTGCCTGTGAACAAACACATCACTGCAGTCAGGAGAGTGAACAAATCCTTTACCCCCCAGGCACCTCCTGCCCCTTGACTCCCCGCCCCCACCCTGGGGGATAGAGCTATGTACACTTCTCCTGTAGGGATTTTAGTTTTTGCCTCTTCCTTCTGTTGCCACTTTCAGAAATGCAAGGTCCCCTAGGAGGCAGCACACCCCTCAAGTCTGTACCCCTGGGGCTGAAGGAGCTTATCAGGTGCTTTCTGAAGGGGAGGCCTTGGGAGAGGACAGGGGCCCTGCTACATGGTGGAAGGAAAGGGAGGCAAGGAGGAAAGAGCCAGAATCACTCTGCCCCTCAGAGTGCCCGGCAGCAGCCCTGCCTTTTCGTGAAGCATTTCTCAATTTTCCATTGCCTGCTTCAGGTCACAGGATGCTATCAGGATTTTTATTAGTAGTAGCATTACGGGTTTCTAAACTATGACTGTACAAAGAATATTCCAAATGATTTCTTGATTCGGTGTACACCTTTTTTTAAAAAAAAAGATTATATTTATTTGTCAAAGAGAGAGAGCATGAGCAGGGGGAGCGGCAGGCAGAGGGAGAAGCAGGCTCCCCTCTGAGCAGGGACCCCAATGTGGGACTTGATCCCAGGACCCTGGGATCGACCTGAGCCGAAGGCAGACGCTTAACTGACTGAGCCACCCAGGCGCCCCTTAGTGTACACTTTTAATTTGCATTCAGAGCCGTACATAAGACACTGGACATCAGGCCCGGGAGTGCCGGGGCCAGCTTGTACCCCCAGCTCGGGAGCGCTGGAGCTGATGGTTAAGTTTTACGATTTTTGTGAATCAGTTGTTCAATGTAGCCGTCCTTGAGATCCGCCATGGTGGGAGTAATTACTCCATGGAAATCAATGCAGTCTACACACAGGGGCCTTCTCCCCCTCCTTTTCCTGGAGAGCTGGACGGTAGGCTTACCGCGGGGCCGCTGCTCAGGGCTGGCAGAACCTGGGAGATCACCAGGGACGATGCCCCACCCCGCGTGCTGGAGCAGCACCTCACCCAGGCGTGAGCAGGAGCTCTTCGGGGCTGTGCCACTGCGGGGACTGGCGCTCAGTGGGCCAGGGCCTCGGGAGCGAGGTACCCCGCAAAGCCCAGCACAGCCCCGCCTGCCCCCAGATTGTACCTGAGATGCACTAGTGCCTCTGTGAGGAGCATGAAGATTCTCGGCGGGGCTCCTGGCTTTGTAGGGGAGGTCCCAGAGTCTGATTCCCTTCTATCAGTGTATCAGGCCCCGTGTGTTGGGGGCGGGGTTGCCGACGATGAGCCGCACTCAGCTCTGCCTCCCTGCGGGCCTGCGATCGCTTGGCGGTGTACGGATCGGATCGGCAGTGGGCACGGGAACCAAGGCTGCTGCACCCTAAATCCTATTCCAGACTCTCCCCACGCCCGCAGAATTGCGGGCGAGAAGGGAGGGCTTGTCTTCTAAGGAAAGGATGGAAATGAAGGGGATGAGGCCAAATAGCCTCTGCAAACCCTCTGGACAGTTTCGTGTTGACCTGTCGGAAGCCCTTTCCTGCTGAGCCACGGAGATGTTGATCCACGTGTGGCCAGCCGTGGCAAGCACTATGGGAATGTAGCTTTAGCTGAGGTCAAGGCCGAATTATTCCAAGATAGCTGGGCGTGGGCTCTTCTTATATAAGCCCCACACCCAGCAGCCCCGTGCGGCGGGGCTCGCCTGCCCAAGGCCCGAGAGGCAGTGCAGGTGCGCCCCGGCCTTGCACAACACACCTACACCCTGCCCGGCCGACTCCCTGTTCTCTGTGCCACTCACGTCGCAGTCTCCCCCAGAGACCCGACCATCCAGGGACCCCTGAAGCCTGCTGCCTATCGGAAGACTGACTTAGGAGGGCATTTAGGTCGCCATGTTGCCTGCTTCTCTGGCCTCCTCATAGCGCATCAATAAGGAGGAGAAATGATCTTCTGTTACAACTAATAATTACCAAGTACCTTCTATGGGTAAGTCCTCCCTTATCCACGGGGAGTACATTCCGAGGCCCCCAGTGAATGCCTGAACCACAGATAGTACCAAACCCTACAGATACCGTGGGTTTTCCCACACATCCCTATGATAAGGTTCCATCTGTAAATTCGGCACAGTAAGAGATTCACCGCCATAAGTAGTAATGAAATAGAACAACTATAATAATATGCTGTAATCACAGTTAGGTGAATGCGGTCTTTCTCTCATCTGATTGTACCGTACTCCCCCATTTTTCTGCTTGTGACCCATGCCTACATGGGGGACCAGGTGAGGTGAATGACACAGGTGCTGGGATGCCACGTTCGGCTGACCATGTGCCAGAAGGAGGACCCTCTGCTTTCGGGTTGCAGTTGACCTTGGATATGAAACCACAGGAAGCGGAAGTGCCGCTAACAGGGGACTACTCTGGCTGGCCTTTATACACACCCACACATACACACACTCACACACACACACACAATCTGTCATTACTGAACTATAATCACACCATGCAACTCCCCCCTTAAAAGTGTACAGTTCCAAGTGTTTAGTGTATTCCGAGCTTTGCAACAATCACCACCATCATTTTTAGGACACATTCATCACCTCTTTTAAAAAGGAACTTCATACCTATGATCAGTTACTCCCCATTTCCCCCTGCAGCCCCTGGCAACCACTAATCTCCTTTTCCTCTATAGATGAGACAGTTCTGGATATTTCACAAAAATGGAAGTCAACACAATATGGGCTCCTTGGAGAGCGGGCCTCCTCCACTTGGCACGCTGTTTGCAGGGGCCGTCCGGGTGTAGCAGGCGCCGGTAACTCGGCCCTTTCTGTTGACAGCTAATACTCCACTGCGTGGTTCTACCACGTTTGGCTCTTCGGGCATATGGACATCTGGGTTGTTTCCACTTTGGGCATTTTGGGATAATGCACATTCACGTCTAGGCTTTTGTGGGGACGGATGTTTTCATTTCTCTCATGTGTACAGTGAGGAGCAGAATTGCTCAGTCCTCTGGTAACTCTACATATGTTTTTACCCATGTGTCCAACTTGCCAAGCCTGCTGTCGTTACCCCCGCTTTACAGATAAAGGAAGCAAAGCTCCGAGAGGTAAAGAAATTGCAGAAATTGCTGCAGACCACGGGGCAAGAGAGCTGCTCCGGCAACCCCCAGTGGTGGGGCTCTTCTATGCTGCGATCCGTGCTGTTCCAGGTCAGAAGCTTCGGCACCCCAGCAGGCCAATATTAACCTGTCCCTCAGCTCAGATCAGTGAGCCTTTCATCTGTGCCAGAAGCTTCGGTTGCCCGTGGTGTCTTTGTTGTTTTTCTTTGAATCTTTGCCTTCCTGGTGGGACCAGACCTGACCTCTCATTTCTCTTTCTGGGAATATGCTTTCCGACCTTTGGAAGTCTTTGGTTGGTCTGTGACCCACTAGGACCCCAGCATTTTCTTCTATGGTATATAAATACAACCATGTCTTCCCTGACTTACATTTGCCTTTCCTGCCTCTCTTCTTTATAAACGACATCAGCTGAATTGGATTCTGATAAAATTTAAAAGCAAACAATGGGGCTGTGAATTAGGACTGCCTTTTTTTATGGTTTGGGCCAACCTAGGAAGGATTGGCTGGGCGAGGTAGAAATGCAGCGTTGCCTTCCTGCCCTCATCCACCAGACCTATTGCTCTCCTCTGGTGCAAACCTCCGTCTGCTTAGATCACGCTCTCCTATTTTCCTGGTTTTGATAACCGTTCCGGGTTGTGTCTGGGTGAAAATAGTTACCCTGGATTACTCTTTCTATCAAGCCCTGTCCACTCTCTCCAGAAAGACTGGGCTAGCTAATTCTTCCAGCCAGTATTTACTGAGCATCTCCTAGGCTGGAGTGTGTTGTACCGTTTACCGTTAATGAATTTCATTTCGATAAGGAGGCGACAACTGTGAGAGCAGCTTCCTGTTGTTATCTTTTGCTCCTACTGTGCAACCGTGGATTTTAGGATATTCTTCCGCAATGCTTCGATGTCTGAAGTTGCCAATGTCAGAAGCTTTTTTAAGAAGCTGGTTTTTTTAAATGCTATCCTTGTAAGGCTAACTTCTTGATTTTTTTTTTTCTTTCAAAATAATGACTGCATGTTGGGAAGTTTCCTAGGAGGGGGAGGTTGTCCTGGTGTTCGACATATGCCCCCGGACAGGCAGCTGGTGGTCACCTGCGGCTTCTGTGCCCAGGGATGTCAGCCACGCAGAGGCAGGGAAACTGCTGCTCCCAGATGGCTTGGTGTGGTGGGGAATTTGTCAGCCCATTCGCCAGGTCTGCTAGGGCTCCGCTGAATTTAGAATGAGCAAGGGGCCGAAGGTTAAGTATCAAACCTAGGCTGAGCCCACACCCATAATGTGTCTCCTTTGGGTGGTAGCACTCATAAGCTCTGTGTATTTGTTTGGAACAAGTAACCGAACCTCTCTCTGACTCAGTTTTCTCATCTGTAAAATGGGTATAATTGTTGATGGGGTTGCTGTGAGTGCTAAAGGAATGAATGGATGTCAACCGCTCAGAACAGTGCCTGGCACGGAGTACGTGATCTGTAATAGTTCGTTACTTGGAAAATCAGTTTTCAGCCTGTTCTGTCCTATATGGTAGCCTCTACCCCCATGTAATTCTTGAGCACCTAAACTGTGGCTAGCCCAAATGGACGTGTGCTGGAAGACTCAGTGTAAAAAAAAAGTAAAACAGCTCATTAACCGTTTTAAAATATAGATTACATGTTGAAGTGATAATATTTGGGATATATTGGTTTGAATTAAATAAGCTGTTAAAATTACGTGTTTATTTTTACTCCTTAAGTATGGCGACTAGAAAATTTGACATCACACACATGGCCCAGATTTGTGGCTCACTGTTATATTTCTATTGGACAGTAACTGGTCCTGATCGATAAAATGTAGCCGACAGTGACTGTCAAAGTCTTGAGCCTTCAGTCTGGGAACATCCAGTGTGGACGTGAGGGCCACATAGGCAGCTCTGAGTGTGCCTGTTGTAGGAGTCTAGAGGAAGGAGAACTAGGGCTCTGGAGAAGGAGGAAGGCTCGCAGAGCCAGGGGCTGGGCTGGGCCTGCAGCTGCCCACTTCCCCAGGCAGCAACGAGGCGTCCAAGAGGGGAGGACCTTCCAGGCCAAGGACGCTGTGCAGAAAGGTGTAGCAACAGATCAGAAAGCTGACACGATGCATAATGAGGCCAGGACAGCCCTCGATCCGCCATCCCCCTGTCCTGGGCAAGGGTGCAGTGTCAGTCCCCTGTGGCCAGACAGGCAGCCCTCCTCGTGCTCAGGTTCCCAGATTTGCTCATCTGCATCCCCCTTCCAGAGCTCAGCCTTGATTTGCGACCTTGTTTTCCAAAGGCAGGTCTGCCTCCTCCTCCCCCGGTCCCCGGGGGGTTGCTTCGGCCTCCATTACCAAACCCTGTGACAAGAAATGCGGCCCCCTTATTAAAATAATGTAATGTCTAACTAAAATAGAAACCCCAGATAACAGTTTTTGATGTTTTAATGACTGGGCTCATTAGACAGACTTCCCACTTAAAGTGTCTGTCTAGCAATTAAGGCTAAAAAAATCATAAATGATGACCACACCTTCTGTGGTTTAATGGTTACTCTGAAGGCTGGTCTTATTATCTCGGTGATACAGTCTGTGATAAAAAAGAATTTAAGATACTCTCCCAAGATTTATTTCCCCATTAGCAAGCTGGAGGAGGAAGGTTAAGAGTACTCTTAAGGTCAGAACTGGAAAGGGAGCCGTTGAATAGTAAGATGCTTAGAATTTCCCTCCTGCAAACCAGCCTCCTCCTGCCCCGTGGGGAGGTCCTGCTCGCAGAGGGGTTTAACTTTTGCCTGTCACAGGGAAGTCTGCGAATTGTTACTCCAAGTGACCCCAAGCAGTTTATTTAGTTTATTGTCAAGCATGCAAGCCGAACTGGAGAATCACCTACTTCCACGTGAATTATTTCCAATCCTAATCTGCTGACGATGGAGGAAAAGGAAGAAAGGGAGCGCTTGATGAGAAAAACCTGGGAGAATGTGTCCACCTCCCCCGAACCAAAGGTCCAGGGTGAGGGGGCGTGAGATGAGAGAGGAGTGAAGGGAAGCATGACCGCAGAGTTGACTGCTGCCAAAGACAGGGGGTGTGAGCGCCCCGTGTCCCCCCCCCCCCCCCCCCCCGCCCCAGGAGTGGCTCTGGGCTCAGGCTTCCCGGGAGGAGCCTGGGAAGGCTTACAGCTCTGCAGGTTAAAGGAGACACAAATAATTTAAAAATGAATTGTGTTCTGGAGTCAGTATGAGAGGGAGCGCCTTTAGCCTTTTATTAGGCTTGTCTCAAGTGATGAATGATATTTGGACAACCGAGGCCATTAATGGAGCCATTGTACCGGTGCCGCTGGGCGGGGAAAGGCTCCGGCTACTTGAGATTGGACGCTGATAACCGCTCCTTATCATAACCAGCTGGGGCTGCCTGACCTTCGCCCTCCGCCCCCAGCTGGCATGTGAGGTTCGTTGGTGGGGGCTGCACCCTACCAGTTCATTAAGGAATCACACTGAATCACCAAACTTGCCCAGTCCCTCCCCTGGATCTGTCACCTGCCACCTCTCCCAACCCCCTGGTAAAACAGGTAGGTCTGGGTGTTTTCAGGGCAGGTAGGCCTGGATGTTTGTAGGGGGAGGGAGGTGCTGGGTGGCCACAAAATTTAATCTAGAGCCAGAGTGAGAGTGAAAGTCCACTGAAATGCTATCTACAGCGTGGGACCCCTTTGGGTTGCTGTCACCCTATATGGAGAGATTGGGGAAAGCCCCCAGGGTCGATGGTAAAGCATTGGAGGTGTGTTCTTTCAACAGCTTTCATCCCTTGACCATTATTCTTAAGTGTCCATCCTGTGCTGGCATGTGCTAGGATACATTTTGTAAAAGATGAGACACATATTTCACATTTATTTTTCTTTGGAGAACACTAGATGCCCCTTCCTAAAACCACTTACTGGAGTGGTGTTATCATTTACAGCTAGGGCTTGTTTGCTAATTAATACAGCATTTTATAGGCACTCTGTTATTCCTGGGAGCAGCCCCCATGCAAAGTGTAGCTGTTGTTTATCCCATTTTATTGATGAGGTGACCCACACAGAGTGTAATCAGACTTTTTTGGATGCAAATGAGAGAAAACCCAAATCAGACGGGCTTAAGGGAAACAACATATCCTGGCTACATAATGCAGTGATTCGTGGGTAGGGTCAGATTCTGATGCCCCTGCATCCAGGCTCAGCAAACTCAGGATGCAGGTTTCTTTGTCTCCTGTCTTGGCTTCCCACATAGACTGGCTTCGCTCTCAGGTTTGCAAGGGGGCAAGAGGGTAGCAGCAGGGATAGCCTCACAGCCTCTCCAGTTCAAATCCAGTAGGAAGAAAAAAGAGAACATCTCTTGGTGCCTGTTAAAGACCAAGCCTTAGGATTAGTTTTGGTGGGGCTGATTGGCTGTCTTGAGTCCAGTGTCTGTCCCTGAACCAATCCCTGTAGCCAGAGCGTGGAACTCATTGATTAGCTTATGCCCAGTCACATGCTTCACCCCAGACCCAGTTACAGAGTCCTGTCACACCACGTGGTCCAAAGTGGGAGCCAAGGAAGCACAATAGGAAATCAGGAGCTGTGGCTAAAAAAGGTGGAATGGATTCTGGGAAGCGAAAGCACCAGCTTCAGGACAGAGAGCGCACTGGCGATAAAGCCAGACGTGGAAACCAAGACATACCAAGTCATTTGGTCCTTCCCCGAAGTCCCACAGGGATCTGGAAAGCAGTGGAAGAGCAAGCATTCCAGCTGTGGCTGAGGCCAACTATTGGCTTCGTTTAGTACCCCTTTTCTTTCTTTCTTTTTTTTTTAAGATTTTATTTATTTATTCGACAGAGATAGAGACAGCCAGCGAGAGAGGGAACACGAACAGGGGGAGTGGGAGAGGAAGAAACAGGCTCATAGCGGAGGAGCCTGATGTGGGGCTCGATCCCAGAACGCCGGGATCACGCCCTGAGCCGAAGGCAGACGCTTAACCGCTGTGCCACCCAGGCGCCCCTTAGTACCCCTTTTCTAAGCAGATCTTTCTGGAACGTCCTAAGCAACAAAAAAGTAACAAAATAAAGTATTCTGAGAACCAAAGACAGCCTGGTAGTATGTGATTAAGAAGACACTAAGGTGAATATTGGGTCCTTCCGCCATACTGTGACTTGATCCATAAAGGCTGCCTATGTCATCTCTCACCTAAAACGTATCCTGTCCATCTCTGCCTGGATAGATCCCATTCAACGGTCAAGTCCATGCTCAGAATGGATCACTCCCTCCCGTGTTCTTCTCTCGTACTCTTTTTGGTACTCTAGCCCATCACAGACTTTGAGTTGGCCAATAGTTTGTGGGGTTTGTTTGTGCCAGTAGATTTTTATCTTATCTACTAACTTAGCTCAATTTGTAGTGACTTTCAGACAAAGGATTCTCAGGCTTGCCAGGAGACTGCTGTGATTGATCAGTGATGGCTGCTGAGATAGGTAGGGTAGTAACCTTGTATTAGTTAAGACACTTCAGATTGCAAGTAAAGAAAACCAACTCAAGGTAGCTTAAGGCAAAAATACCATTTGTTATAAAGATACAGGGGTAGGTTATAGGTCTTAAACCCTACGGGAAAATACCACCCAGGACTCCATGAGATACTAGAACCAGGAAAGCCATTGGCAGCCAGTTATTTCCTCAATATTTATCTTCCTGGGGCCATGTGCTGTCTCACCCTGGCTTCTGTCTGTACAACTGATTAATCGTTTCATCTCTACAGATTATCTGTCTTTGATTTTCCTTGCACGTAATAGAAGAGGGAGATAAGAGATCTTTATTTATATGGCCATCAGGTCTAACTATGTATAGAGAAAGTCTGGGCTAGTCTAGCCTAAGTCAGTTCTCTACTTTAGATCCGGTCAAAAATGATCAGAGAACAGAGTTCCTTAGTAAGGGGAACCTTATGAGGTGAGAGAGGATTTCAGGAAAAGAGGGTCATCAAGGGCTGGACAGATACTTCCAAAGGAGGTGTATTTGTGTATTTGCTGACCACACCTTGATAGTAGTAATGGAGGCCATGGTGGTAATCGTTGTAGGGATAATGGCGACGATAGTGGCAGGGGCAAAGATTCAGAAATCAGTACAACTCAGCCTTCCCTCGAGGGACTGGCAATCTTGGAATTCCAAGTCTGCAAAAATGACTTAAACCCCATACCAACTCTGATAACTGCCAAAAAGCAGATCCTGGGTGCAGGATCGCTGTGTCAAATTGGCTCACCACACTCCCTTGCCCTCTCCCTACCCATTTCTCTCAAACTCCACACCAGATGGGACAACGTTTCACAATCAGGTCAAGATTCAGACTTTTGACCTCAGATGGAAGCATTCTGTCACCTGTCCTTTCCCTCTTGAGCCCCATCCCTGACAAAGAGAGCAGTGCCCTCAGTCCCCACACAACCTGACATCCAGCCAGCCCCTGCCCTCCCTCTTCTCCATCTCCCTGTCACATGTTGTCACATCCTGACAATTCTTTGAAAAGAAAAGAAAGAAAGGATAAAGTCATGCGAGAGCCCAGGAAGCAATCTGCAACCATGCTGATGTCATCAGGAGCTCCATTTCCTTTCTCTATAAGTGCCCTGTCCAGAAAGTGCATTTGCACTCAGAGAACTTCGCATTTCAGAGCTTTCCTAAGAAGTGACATCTCAGCTAGTGACCTGTCTTTAGGGGATCAGGTCTGTGATTCAGTTTCCTCTCTTTGGCTCTTGCCTGCTCTCACTCTCTGAAGAAACCAAAACGCCTCCTGTTTTTTAGTTTTCTAATCAGATGTTCACACTTAGTGTGTTCTCCTTTTGCTCCTTCCTGCTGAAAGCAGGTAATGGTGTTTACCTGCCTGAATTAGGAGGCATTTCTGTAAGAGGGCTGGGAGAGCATTCATGGAACCAGGGATCCACACCCCCAATAAAGGCAGAGCTGCAAGTGTCACAGGACTGTAACAGAAGTTTCTAGGAAAAGGGCAGCTTCAAGGAGAAGTTGGGTGACTGCCTTGATTGCAGCCCGCCTCTCTGATTGAAATATTGCTTTCTGTGCATTGCCAGGTTCCGCATAGGAGGTTACCAGCTGTTTGTCAGCTTACAGGCCATAGGCTTCCCTCCATCTGGATACTCCAGGGGAAGCAAGCCTAGGAGACAGCCATCTGTCCCTCAGCTGTGGGCTGCAGGAAGGCAGCTTGGCAAGACCCATTCATTCATTCATTCCCCTGATAATCAAATATTGAGATCCCGATGGGTCAACCTGCCCCAGAACTCTCCTCAAAGCTTACACTCAGGCAGCCCTCTCTTGCCCTGACCACCAGATGTCTGGCTTGAAGAAGAGTGCAGGTCTGTCAATGGCTTCGCTTTTGCAGACCTCCGCTCCATCTCTGTGTAAGATGCCAACACCACTGCCTGCTACAGAACTGCCTCCATGTGGTCCTGGGAATTCAAGGGCTCCTTATATTTGTCCAGACCCAAGAATGCCTGAGTTCTGACACACATTTTGAGGGCATTGACATAATCGGCTACATTGCTTAGCCAGCCAAAGTTAAATTATGGTTGCTACTAGGAAGGGACTTGGAGGAGATTTTTGCACCAAATTTACCTGCCCCAGAGTGAGAAGAATAACCTAGAAATGCCTGGCCAGATTGAAAAGTGCTGGGAAGTGTGGTTGGAAATACAATGACTGCCTCTCAGGCAGGGCAGCTAATGTACGGGCATGGTGGATGCTGCTTTTCATCACCTTGACTGCTGTTTCCCCAGAGCTGTATCCAGGTGGAACCATTCTGCTCCATGCTCCCTTTTTCGTTTCAAAATGTTCAATTTTAATGAAACAGATATGAGGTCAGGGAGCAGAAGTCACTTAAGAAGTAACTGCGTATGCAAACCAGTGTGTAACTCGCTGCAATTGAAAATGCAGTAAAACCTTGATTAAGTGCACCCCAAGTAACCAGAACTCTCAATTAACTAGGATTTATTTCTTAGAATTCTGCTTTTAGGGGGAAAAGCATATGATAACAGGGGGAAAAAATCTCATCTGAGGAATTTTTTATTAGATGTCCTCCAAAGTCTGCCTGCACTCCATCTGCCTCCTCCCTAATATCCCTTTTCCTCCTTCACCTCCATTTGGAAGCCTGTGCAATGAAAATTCATGTCAGAGGGATGACCCTAAAATGTATAAGGTCAGTTCAGCTCCCTTTTTCATAGACAAGGACCCTGAGACCCAGGAGGTGGAGTGACCAACCCTAAGACACCCAGCGGGTGGTTACCAGCAGCAGTCTCTTCAAGGATAGTCAAGTGTGTAACTGTGACATGCCACTACCCCCAACATTAGCTGCCCAACGTTGGCAGTCACCAAAGGTCTGCACGTGAAGTAGAAACATGAGGGGAAAACGAGAGGGGCCCAGCCAGATGATAGCATCATTATCCAGGCAGCCACGACCACATCGCCCATCTGGGTCTTGAACATCTGACTTTAGGACAGCAGTTGAACAACAGTCAAAACAGAGTGCAGTGACCATTTAAATTAGCTATACTTTGGATTTTGGTTAGAATCAGCAAGAAGCCTGTGAAACTTAGAAAGACTTGAAAAAAGGACTTTAAAAAGCCAGGTGCAGCGCAGCATTGCCTCCCAGTCTAGACTCCTGATGTCCCTGGACAGTTTGTTGCTGCTTCTTCCTGGAATGCTTATGTTTATGTCCAAAGGATTCCCTGTCCCTGTTTTTCCTCATCGCTGCTGTCGGGCCAGCCTCAGGATAGGCTGTTGCTTACTGTAGCACCACTAAGGCACCAGGAGGACAGCCTTCTCCCTGCCTTGCCCCTAAATCTTCACTTCTCTATGATCAGCCTTAAATGCCACTTGGAGTCACTCAGGGGAGACTTTTTGGATTTTAGGAGATTGGGGCCAGTCCTGGGCCCGTTTGTCCTCACATTCGTTTCTTCCCTGCTCTGCTCTGCATCCTAGGCTCTGACCCATTAGTGCCATTGCCTGGGCTCCTTGCCAGTGGGCTTCTGGCTGGGTTTGGCCTATGGGAAACACCAGCTCAGGGCAGGAGAGGAGGAAGAAAGAAGCCAGATAGCTCTTCCTCTCCTCTCTCTAAATCCCATGGCATCTCCACCATGCCTCTGTCTTCTTTGTGGCTTCCGCTCCTCCCAGATACCCCACACGGCTCTGGCCCCGGAGTCTGCTACACCCCACTAACACCATCTCCCATCTGGATATTCTCGCAGCCTCCCGCCATTGTTAATCATGAGCTCCCTCACATTGTATTCTCTCTGTTGAATTACCTGGTCTTGACTGGTCCCTGACCAATACAAGCTCCCTGTATTAAGATGCAAACCCCATACAGCTCCAAGCTCAGTGTTCAGTGGAGACCAGCTGTATTTCATGGACTTCTCCCAGTGAGCAAAAAATTTGATCCCATCAGCTTTTATTACTTGATCGGAACCTGTAGTTAATTAGTCAACCCCAAGAACCAGTTAAAGCAGGCGTAGACTAAAGGTGTATGAATACCTTAAACGTCTTATTTTAACTTAGAACATTTGAACGTACATTTCTTCACCAAAGCCAGTCAAGGTTTTTATTTGGTTATGGGTCTACTGGTTGGGGTCCTCTACTGTTCTTCGTGCATCAACATCCACATAAATAAGGCATCTTCTGGGTTTCTAGAATAGGTGTATTAAAGTGAAGAATGTAAAGACACAAGCAAAGCCTGCTTGAGTGCAAAATCCTTCTAGGTTTCTGGTTTGCTTTCCAATATTTTCTTATCTCATCCACACCTAACCCAACAGCATTTGTGCAATGACTCACCTCTGAGACTATCAATTTAGTTTGCGTGAAAACTTGGACTTGCTTTCTTTTTGTAATTCTATTTCATCGGTTTACATGAAATTAAATTGTGAAATAACAATAACAAGCTCAACTGGCATAAGCAGGCTTGGGCATAGCTGCTCCCTGCAAGGTGTGGCGCTCGGCGGAGGGGGTGCCCAAGTGTCTGGGCTTCCCGGAGGCGCACGCTGAGCCTGCGGCATTCCGAGTGCGGAGGATGCTGCGTAGGTTTGCAGCAGGGATGGGGAGCATTGATTAACATGGCAAGTGTAGTAAGTGGAGGTGGCCTCCTCTAATCTCAGCCAGGGCTCAGGGTCGGGAGGTATGGACCCGCTCTGGAGAAACAAGCACTGAGGCTGATTGGTTGGATGGTCCCCTCATTATTGCAATAGCAGAGTGCATTAATGATTCCCAGAATGCCATTTGCTGCCAAGAATTGTGATTGGCATCCACACTCTGCTTGTTTGCCAACGTTTCTTCCTCCCGGGTCCTTATCTCTTCACGGCTTAACCCAGAATTGGAGGAGTTGGGGGGTGAAGGGAGGCACTGGTCTCTGTGCCAACACTCAGAGCATGGGATTCTGCCAGGTGGCTCGAGGGAGGCCCTGGAGTGGCCCC
Source organism: Ursus arctos (assembly GCF_023065955.2). Taxonomy (NCBI): domain Eukaryota; kingdom Metazoa; phylum Chordata; class Mammalia; order Carnivora; family Ursidae; genus Ursus; species Ursus arctos. The sequence goes on from NW_026622841.1 coordinate 25,115,768, forward strand.
TAAGGTGTCACTGGGCACTGATCAATCGCCACCTTTCTCAAGGACCCATAGTGGGAGAAGGAGTGGAGTCTCCCTGCGCTGGGGAGACCACACAGACCAAGACAGCACAGCACACAGAAAGATCGTTAGGGTTCCGTTTGCAGGATTAGAACCCTGGCCTGGCTACAGCCTCTCCTCACGGGATCTAGAGCCAGCCGCGTCCCTCACGGGCTGAGGCAGTTCCTGGCCTTGCATTGTGAAGGAGTGAGACCAGGGAGTCCTAAGGCTTCCTTCAGCTTTCACATCTAACGTGCCTGTGAGCTCTGATAAATGATTCCTGCCCTCAAAGTGCATACAGTCTAGAGACGTCCCGTGCAATAGCCCTGAGCTGCCTGTAGCTATCGAGCATTTGAAATGCGGCTACCCCAAACTGGGAAGTGCCACGAAAATAAAATACTGGATTTTGATGACAGTCCCCCCCCCTCAAAAAAAAGGAAAAGAAAAAAGTAACATGCATAATGATTGGTATATCTTGAAACAATCATATCTTGGACATATTGGGTTAAACTATATTGTTAAAATTTGTTTCTTTTTACTTTTTGTAGGCAGCTACCAGGCTATTTTAAATTGCATATGTGGCTTATAATATATGTCTATGGGCAAGCACAGCTGCAGAGAGAAGCTGCATAAAGAGATAAGGGGCACCCAGAGCGGCACCTGCCACAGGAGCTGAGCGAGGAAAGAGCACAGTGGGCTGGAGTCCCCCAGCAAGATGTGGTGGGAAAGGGGGTGGGCCTGATTCAGATAAAACACTCATCCTGCAGCCAGGTGCCCTGGTTGGCCAACCTTTCTGGAAGTGAAGGCTTTGGGAGGGGATCAGGGGGAGCAAAGTCTCTAAAGACAGGCCTAGGGCATGCTGAGAATTCCTAGTGCCTGCCTGTCTCTACTCGCCCCCCCCCCCATTTCTTATTCTCCATGCTCTACTCCTTCTTCTTTCTTGATGCCCCTCACTGAGCATGCTCAGCCCAGCTGGGCCCATCAAGATGAGCAGAAGCAGAGAGAGAACTTGGATCCTTCTTCCTGCCTGGCTCACTTGGAAGGCCAGTTCAGCATTGCTCTTGGAGACTGTGATTGCTCAGGAACAGGCAGAATGGTGTCCAGAACTTTAGGTATCAAGTGACTTTTAACTCCTTGGGCAAGAACTCCCTGTGATAGAGATTCGAACCCCAGGGTTAGGATCAGGTAACCAAACCCCAGGAGAAAGCTCCCCTGGTGGCCAGCCAGCCAGCTGGTGGGGTTCCACTGGGCACACGTTTCCTCTCCCCATGCGGGGCAGCCCTGCTTCATGGTTGGCCTCAGAGACGGGACATGTGACATGTCAAGCGTGCTGTCGCCTCGCCTTCCCCTTTTATCACCTGACAAAATCCGGGGGCTTATAGGAAAAAGCACATGCTGTCTGTGGATGTGGGTGTTTTCCCGTCACTTTCCACGCCTGCGTCCCACCCTGTGTGAACCTTCCTGAGTGCCGGCCATCGGCCAAGGGTGGGAAGCACTCGGGGCTGTCCACCTCGCTGCTCTGCTTACTGGCCACACCCCTGCACCCAGCTCTGAATCATGGGACTACCCTTGACACTCTTGGGGAGACCAGTGCTTACTTTCCAGAGTTAGTGATGGAGAATGTGAGCCTTGCGCGTGCTGGAGGCAGGGAGCTTTCAAACTCTCCCCATCTCGGGCTCCACCCTCAGAGTCTGATTAATTAGGCTGAAGGACCCAGGTAGCAGGGTTGTTTTTTAAGCCTTGAAGGGTGGGAAACAACTGTTTAGGTTTAGGACAGAACTTTATTTCCTTGCTACTTCCTCAGAGTGTGTCTGCCCTTGAACCAGCAGCATGTGCATTCCAGGGAAGCAGATTCGAAATGCAAAGTCAGGCTCCTCCCCAGGCCTCTTGAATCAGAATCCACATTTTAATGATTTTGGGGTGGTCAGTGTGCACAGGGCAGAGTGAGGAGGGAGCCCTGCTCTCGGGGACATCAGAACCACCTGGCAGAGTTGGGGAAAATGACACACCACCAGGGCCCCGCTTTCTGAACCTGACCCTTAAATCTGGGCGGGACACAGTAACCCTCACGTCAATTGTGACCCGGATTGTTCTGCTAATTGAAATAGTGGGTGTAGGGCAGTTCATCTTTTCAGGGCCCTTGTCTTCCCTCTGTGGCGGGCGGGGAGCCCACATCCAGAGACGACGTTGCAGACACACCCCCACGAAGTGAACTGTTTTCCAGCCCATCACTCTTAACATCCAAATATCGTCCATGGCTCCCCATTGCCTATCAGATTAAGGCCAGATTCCTTAGGCTGGCGTTGTAGGGGCTCCATGATTTGACAACCCTCCCGCCCCCCAGCCTGCTGTCAGGTTCACACCCACTGTTTCTATCAATCCGTCACACAGACCAAAATGGAACCACTTGATTGGCTGAACACACCTCCAGCGTTCATGTTTTTGTTCCTTTGCTTTTACAGGTTTGATTTTTGTTTTGTTTTTGATAGACCACCTGCCCAGCCCCTTCGCAGCCTAGAGCTTCTCTGTTCCTAAATGTTGTCCATTCTTCAGGGCCAAGTCTCTGGGACGGCCCAACCCAGGGCAACATGTCCTTTCTTCCAGCTCCTGTAGGGCTAACTTACGACGGTATCGTTCACTTGGTGGGGCCCAAGTAACTGGAACCTCTGGAGAGCTTGCTTATTTGGGGGGTGACGTGTTCTTCCTCTCCTGTTAGACTGTGAGACTGAAGGCCCAGACCAAATCTTTATGCATTTGCTGTAAGCACTTCTCCCTTCCTAAGTCCGTTCAGCACTGTAGCCTCTGCAAGGCCTGAATTTCATTTCGCTGAAGGTGGATGTTTGGAGTAAAACCTTGACGAGCAGGGTGTTAACGTTGCTGCCGATCACATGTGTGTATGCGTGCGTGTGTATACGTGAATCTGCTGCTTTTGGTCTTTTTGAAAAGTAAATGGTGGCTTCAAAGAAGCAAGGAAAGAATGAAGTAGAATAAGGCAAAAGGCAAAAGCAATTCACTGAGACATGAGAAAAACTGGGGACAGTACCTTCCCTGGGATCTAATCACTCACTGGTCCCGAGGCCAGTATTAGCAGGCCCTGGACAGCAGCCATGGAGTGGCTCCCAGGAGCGGGGCAGGCTTGGGGACGGGGGGCACCCTGGAGCCCAGCTCTCAGAGGGGACTCAGCTCTGACCACTTTGAATCAAGTCTGAGAAGTGGGAGAGTAACAAGAATAAGAACATAGCCTATTTTTAAAATAAATACATCCTGGAAAGGGGTCTGTAAGGCCCCCAACACTTAAGCCACAAGAATCATTTTTTAGGAGGGGGAGAGGGGGAGGGAGAGAGAAAATCCCAAGCAGGCTCCAAGCCCTGCGTGAAGCCTGATAGGGGGCTCGATCTCACAACCCTGAGATCATGACCTGAGCCGAAATCGAGTTGGGTGCTTAACCAACAGAGCCACCCAGGCACCCCAAGAATCATATTTTAAGGTTACAGTGTCTTCAACTTTTTGACTTGGAGAATTTGCCTTCTCATGGGAAACCCAGTGTTCTTGTCATTCGAAGGCACTGGTACTTTGGCACATCTTGACTTTGTTTGTAGAACCTGGATGTCCTCCTGTTGGGGGCCCTCTCGGTGCCTCATCCAGGCCTCTGGATTCTCACCAGCAAATAGCCAAGGCTGAGGAACCAGCACTGGAAGACTCAGGGGTGGCTCTAAGCCCCTCCTGGGCAAGTCACTTAGCGTTTCTGACCCTTAGTGTTCTCACCTGGAAAATGGGGGTAATTGAAGCTACTTCTCAGAATAGTTGGAAGGAGTTACTGAGAAAATATATGTTGACCCTTTAGCGCAGTCCCTGACCCAGAGTCAGCACTTAATAAATGGGGCCTATCATTATTATTATTATTATTATTATTGTCATTTGCATAATGGGGATAATAATACTCCCTCCAACATAGAACTGGATTAAATGACATGGGAAGTATTTTGAATGTGTGCCAAGGTTACAACCTGTTGCACGTCCTGTATTCATTCATTTAATGAATAGTCCTAAGCCTGCTCGGGCTGCTGTAGGAAGACCAAGGATGCATCGAGGGGCCCTTGGAATCCAATAAGGCAGGTGAAACGGTGTTCGCGTGCATCTCCAAGACCGCGAACAGGGAAGGATGTTTTCTGCCTGAGCAGCGGGGCACCCTTCGTGGATCCCATGACTGCTGAAGCATGGACAGCACTGTAGTGAGAGACCAGACTCTGGTGGACGACAGGGTGTCCCAGGCAGTGGAGGAGCAAATGTGAGCTGCAGGACAGTGCACGGGGGTTCTGGGAACAGGAAGTGATCCGGGCTGACAGGACACAGGGTGTGGCCCCATGGGACTGCACGTAGGAACGCCCGCTCCGAAGCCTGGCTTCTGGGATTCAATCCCAGCTCCATCAACGAGCTTGGTGACCTTGAGTATGTTTCCTAACCTCTCTGTGACTCAATATCCTATGTATACAATGAGGATGATGGTAGTATCTACATCGTGAGGCTGTTCAGAGCTCAGCCTAAGAGCTCAATGAGTCTCACTGTAGCTATTATGTGGGAACAGCAGTGAGAAAAAGAAAAGCCCAGGAAGCAGGTGGGGGCACAGTGAATGCCAGGTTAAGGAATTGTCCTTCATGCCACGGGTGAAGTACTAAGTACCAAGTACCCATAGTTGGTACAAAGTACCAATCACCCATTGAAGGTGATTGAGCTAGAGAATGACATGATCCAAGTTGTTTGCTAGAAGGTGAATTGGCCAGTGATGTTCAGAGTTGACTAGTGCAGGGAGAGAAGACAGGCAGCCCTGCTGCCCACCCTGCCCCTCCCCCTAGGACAGCCAGGAGTTGCCTGGGTAGAGCACTCTCCCATCAGGGGCCTGGCCTGTGATGACCTCTGGCTGAGACGGCCCATGCATGATCAGGTGGAATCTCCACGCAGCCGGGGATCCCGGAGAAGGAGCCAGAGCCCCTCAGAGGCCTCCCACCCGGGCCAGGGTCACTGAGCCTGCCCCTAGACACAGGCAGGGCCCCTGGCCAGAGAAGGGAGGGGATTCTGAAGATCCCAGACATCCATAAGAGGTCCCAGAGTCTGTCCATGAGCAGCATTCCCCGTGAGCCCAAGCCCAGTTCTGCGCAGTCAACACTCCGTTTCCATTGAAGAGATTTACCAGTGGATACTAAGACCAGCTAATGTTTGCTGAGCGCATCCTACCAGCCAGGCACTGCACTCACAGTATCAATTCTTTTTTAACAGGAATTAGTTTTAGGGGGTAGCAAGAGAGGTATCAGTCTCTTTTTATTAATGTGATTTTTTTTTAACTTTCCAAATTTTATTCATGAACATGTATACATTTTAAAATCAAATACATATATGTGCTGATAAAAGTAATATTCTATATTTAACAAGGTAGCATAATTTAGTGAAGGGAGCATGAAGTTTGGATAACCTGCAGTCATATCCTAACTCTTGCGGGAAGCAGCTAGAAAAAGGATGACGTGATGCCATTCCTCTCCTGTACGGACAATGGTGCGTAGAAAGGGGCTTCCCTGCCCTGCCCCCCAGCAGGGTGTTCACAGCCTTGCGTGGTCTCGCCCCTCCCTGTCTAGGGGACCTACCACCTGAAACATTCAGGTCTGGCTACATTCTCTTAGTGAGTGCCAAGTATCACTCCCCCCTAATGACACGCTTTTATTATCTGGTAACTGTGACAAACCCTATGCCCCCATCCATTGGCCCCTTAACCTTTTGGAAAGGTGTGTGTTCTGTGGATCCCATGTATTCCTTCCAGACCAAAGATGCCCTCAGCATGTACAGCCAGGCCCACCCTCTGCCCTTGCCTTCCTCTATCAGAAACTTAAGAGTCTATCCCAGCCTTTGCTGCTTCGCCTGCCTTGTTATAATACACTGGCACATGCCACCACTGTTCCGGTGTATGACATCTCATCACCTTGTCCATGATCTTATCTGGGAGCAAGCAGAATGCACAAGCCCACTGTTGAAGCATGAGACAATTACATCGTTTCACAGTGATTCTAGAAACTACTAATGATAAGTTCACCCCATTTACAAACTCTTCTAATCCTCACAGCAACCCTAGGAGATAGACACTTAACCTCCCTGTTTGACAGACGCGAACACTAAAGGACAGAGAGGCTAGATCACTTACTCAGAGTCACAGCTAATACAGAGCAGAGCAGGAATGCAAACGATGGTCTAGGAGCTGCGTTTTTACATCCTCTACTCCTTATCACTTCACATGTGTTCAGGCAGTAGGAATTCCCAGCCACAATTAGCCTGTGACAGACTTCTCTGGTGAGGAAAATTCTATTGGCGGCGGGGGAGCTACGAGTCCCCTTGGGCATGCATCACAACACGCCCAGGTGGGGATATGGGGCTCTTCTTTCCCTCCCCAGCCTCCTCCTTTCTCCAGCACATTCCCATCCCTTCCTCAAAGCCTGCTTTCAGGAAAAGAGCCCAAGGCCTATGGGCCTTGTAAACAAGGACTATGTCTTCTCACCTTTCCATCCCTCATAAGGTGCAGCAGAGGCCCAGACACAAGCTAGGCCCTTGAGTTCAGCTGAATTGATTTGAATGAACTCATTCATTCTAAGAGGTAAATGACTGATAAGATTTTAATGACACCACTCCCGGGGATGGGCATTTTAATATGGGCTAAAGTCCCAGTTTGGCTTGCCCCAAAGGAATGAAGCTTTGATTGTGGAATTATGGGCATCAGACAGCCAAAGAGGCCTAGGGGTAAGTAGGAAAAGGGTCAGGGTGAGAGAGGCTCTTTCTGGCTCCTGATACCCTACACCATGTAAGCAGCCATCATTTCTGCCTGTACCCTGACATGTGCTGCAGACTAGGTCCTCTAGAACCAAAGAAGCATGGGGCGGGGGGAGGGGATGCTCAGCCCTGGCCCAGAGAGCCTGAGAAGCCCGTCTGGGCCATGCCGGGTCTCTGTCTGTATAAGCACAAGTCCAGACCTGGGCCTGGGGCCTGAGCCACTCACCCATCCCTGGCTCACAGCACACTGGGGTCTCTGGATATAGGCTGAATGCCCCAGGGAAGTGCAGATTTGCTGCCCCCACTGAGTCAGCCCTGAGGGGCATAGGAGCAGTGAGGAAAGGCTGGCCAGGACCCCAAGAGTCACCTGCCACCACTCCTAAGAGTTATCCCAAAACCAAAGGCGGAATAGGTCCTAATATGACAAGTGAAATAAAAGAAAGTGTGAAGTGAAACAGAGTACTAACCCGTCAAGGCGACAGGTAGAAGGTCACTAGAACACCCAGCAGTCAGGCCTGAGCGACATGTGTCTGGCAGGACCTCATTCTTTGTTTGCCCCCTGAGCCCCGCCCCTGGCTGCTGGTTCCCTTCCCCTGCCTTCTGAAGGCTGAGCCTCCGCGGAGCTTGGGCCTCCCTCTAGCAGCCGTCACCACCCTCCTTAGCTGCTAAGCACGTGCCCCTGCTTGCCTCCCAGTTCAGGAAGCCACACTTCACAGTGGGACATCCACCCAGGGGTAATGGCCGAGGAACCTGGCTGCAGAGGAGGCCGCATGCTCACAGAAGCTTCCAGAACGCTCAGGTGTAGAGGCTTTCCACAGGCACTTGGCAGCAAGGAGGTGAAGGCTGTCCCTGCCACAACCCCCAGACAGACTCTCGCTGTGTTTAAAGGTCTGTTTCTGCCAACGCAGTTCAGCATTCGCTCTGTGGGATTAGGGCCCGTTCAGCTCCTCATCCGAGGCCACTGAAGGGACAAGGTAGGAGGAAAAATGAGTTCCTGAAAGGGGTTGCTAAAACAAGCCACTTGATCACCTCATCATCAGAAGGAAGAACCGATCGCCTTATACAGGCACCACTTAACAATCAGGGAGCTTCTCAGTTTCGTCTTTTTCTGGGCTCCGAAACAGATTTTGCTGCTAGATTGGGTGGTAAAACCCTGTCACAACAAATTCTAGTACAGAGGAGCCTTGCGTTATAATAGAGATTTCCAGGTCTCGGCAAATGGCCTCCAGAAAGGAGGGCCTGGGGGTCAGAGGCCACATTTTGTGCAGTCCCCTCCTGCTCCCTCTCTCTGGTCCCAGCGTGCCCTTGGGTGCAGAGAAATGTGTTCTGTCCTCTCCCTCACCTGTGTGAGGCGGTGGGGGTGGCTGGAGTGTGAAAGGAGGGGAAAAGGGGCTGGAGGAGAGGGAGGAGTATTGAGAAGGAAAGAAAGCTGATCTGAGACCGAGGTGCTTGCAGATTTTCGGTTCGGCGTCAGTGACAGACCCTCAGAATATTCGTTCTGGAGAGGCCCTTGGAAATCAATCATGTAGGGCCATTTTTTTCAAACTGTAGGTAGCAACCTATGATGGGTCATTTGATTAACCTAGTGGATGGCAATCCCCCAGCTTAAAAATATAGAGAGAGACAGAAAAATAGAATAGAAAATATCAACATGCATAATTATGTAGTTAAAGTAAATATTCAGTCAAACTTTTCATTCAGTTTTACACACATACAGATTTATTTCCTCGTCATGGAGAAGAATGTTATGGTGAGTCATAGTTTTAGGAAGTTAAACACTGGTCTTGTTCACCAATGCCTGTATTTTCTTTTCAAGTACATTGAGGTTCGGGGGGGGGAAGCACGGTCCAAGATCACCTAACTTGCAAGATTTGAATCCAGGACATGTGGCCTGATTTCCGGGCCAGGCTCCATCCCCAAACAGTTTCATGCATCAGATCTTTTCTTGGGCGGGGGGGGGGGGGGGGGGGGGGGCTCGGAAGCAACCTGGGCTAGGCTGGGTCCCTTAACCCTCTGAGTCTTTGTTTTCTTGCCCATAAATTGAGCCCACACCCGCCCAGCAGGGTCGCTGTGGTGAGGGTAGTGGGATTACATAAAACCCACATCTGGTGTGTGGAAGGGACTCAGAGCACGCTGTTTACCTGGACTTTCTCTTCCTTTCTGAGTATCTGGTCACATAATACAGCTCCCCCAACCAGTACCTTACCACAGCCAAACATCCCATAGGCAGCCAAGGAGCTGAGACTGTGTGCACGGCCCTTTCCTTCTCAGCAAGATTCCAGCACTTCTCTGAGCTGGCTGCTTCTCTGCTGAGGGCCTGAGTGATGGCTCCGTCGTGTCTTGGGTCCCTGCAGATAAGTGGCATGATTGCTAGGAATGGAGGTGGGTTGAGAAAATCCCAGCTTGACCAACCATGTGCTAGCATCCAGAGACGGTTGTGGGAGACTTTTACCTGTAGCCTCACCCACGGAGGAAAATGATGGATCAGACCCCACATCCGGCCCTAGACGCTCCCACACTCTGTTGCCCCGTATGAGGTTTGGTGTGTTGGAGTCTTCTCCAAGCATGTGGTACAAGGGGGTGACGCATAATCATGTGGAAAACAAATACTTTTGGGGGACTGTTTTAATTTCAACTCATTTGGAATGCCCCAGGGCCCCAAACCATTGTGAAGCCTGAAGGGTGGGGACCAGCTTTCCTCTCCTGGCATCCCTGGGTGTATAGACCAGCACTGTCTTACAGAAACATCAGGCACTTAAAAATTTTCCTAGTGGTCCCATTGAAAAAAGAAAAAGAAATAGGTGTTATTAATCTTAATGATATATTTTATTGAACCCATTTCAACATGTAATTCATATAAGAGTTATTAATGCTCTATTTCACTTTTTTGGTACCAAGTCTTCGAAATGCGGCATCTATCGTATACCCACAGCCCATCTTCATTTGGCTGACTTTTCTGTGCCCATAGCCACGTACGGCTAGCCGCTTCCGTGTTGGACAGCTCCGACACAGAGTTGCACATGGTAGGGGTTCAAAACGTGTTGCTGAGCGGGACCTGATGTGGGCACCCGCTGACCTGCAGGAAGGATGCTGGAATTGGGGGAGAGGGACTGAGTGAAGAAGATGGAAGAAGGCCTCTGATGGGGGGTTGGAAAGAAGTCCCTTGGAAGGAGCAACCACACAGCCCTTAGATGCGCCGCAGAGCTGCCTCTCTCACACAGCTACGTCACACGCGTTTGCTGGCCATGACCTGGCGCGTTCCAGAGGCGCTGAGGAGCAGAAAACTGGAGCTGGATGCTGACTCGGTGCCCCTGCGCTGCGTGCTTGTGGGACGGTCTCGGGACCGGGAACCATGCCAAGCTTCCCCAGAAGTGAGGCTGTGTCGTGGGCTGGGGGCTGCGAGCTGGCCCCCCCGAGGTCTCCTCTTCCCTGCGCTTGAGGTTTCTACTGCCCTTCTTCAGCATTCGCAACAAGATGAACCGTGATTTTAGCTTTTGTTGCTCAGGCACTTCAAGGAATATCCCCCAAGGAAAAGGAGAAGCTCTGTGGTATCTTTGCAGAGGGCCAATTCCCCGGGGCAAACTGGAATCCCGCTGGCCCCACTGACCGCTCCAAGTGTTCGAGAACAGAAGGACCACCTGCCTGGGGCAGGACAGCAGCCCGGAGCACCATTTGCCTGGTAGCTGCGTCACTAAGATGAACAGATGAAGCCCCAATCATTCGGGGCACCTGCCCCAGGCCCAGCCCTGATTCTGGAAGGCACAGGACTCTGAGAGGAGGTCCAGGGCCTCACAAGATCTGTCATAGGAAGGCAAAGCATCAGCATTGGGAGTGGTGAAATGCCCATTGTGGGTCTATAGAGACAGGAAAGAGAGAGCCACTGTGGGCCAAGGGGCTGGGGGGCTGCCCGGGACGGAGATGGGAGCAGGAAGGTGCCGGAAGAGTGTGGTTTCTTACCTGTGCTTCAGGTCTTCCAGGAGGGCCAGCTGTCCGGGGCCACCGGGCTTTGGTCCTCTCTGTTCCCCAAGGGGCCACTTCCTCTAAGGTGGCTTCATCCTTCCTTCAGCCCCGCCCAGCAGGCTTGGCCATTCCTTTCTGCTGCCCCATTATTCCCCCGTGAGCATGTTTATCCTCAGATGTAACCCTCCAGAGTGTTTATTTGAGCGCGGGGCTGCCTGGCCCTCCCGGCGCTGGGCTCCCCAGGGAGAGCTGTAGGTCTGCGGGTGTCTGGCTCGCACAGAGGCTGCAGTAACGCCGCTGAGAGTTTGCACAGAGGAGGAGTGGACGAAAGAAGGCACGAATCCGAGTGGGGAAGGAGATGACGGGAGGGAGCCTGAGGGCTTGTCCGGGCTCTCTGGAGTGGCCGAGGCAAACGAGGAGTGTGGAGAGGTTGGCAGCCAGCCTCAGAGAAGCATGGACTCTGTGGCTGCTTGGGCCTCGTGGGCTTGGAGGCTCACTGTGTGCAGTCAGGACAGGGGACCGGCGAAGCGCACACGTTAGCCTGCGTGTGAGGACAGTGCCCTGTGCGTTACAGGGTGCCGGGGCAGCCACAGCCTGCTGTCACACATCCGTGTCAGGGGCACACATGCCAGGGTGTGGAGGGCACTGCCAAGGACACTTCAGAGCTCTCACTGGGGTCCACAGAGGACCGTGAGAGGGGTGAGGTGGAAGGGCGCAGGCGAATACCCAGAGGCACTGTCATCTACAGGGGTCACTAATGACTTCACGCAGCCCAGGTGCTTGAGTGTTGAGGTTGGCTCAGAAGTCCTTGTCCTCCATGTGGGGCTGCTCGAATCCAGGTTCTCGCCTCGCAGCTGATAGAGACATTGAGATGTCACTTCCCTGTCAGGTGGGGGCCAGAGGAGCCATTAGGATGTCAGTGGGGCTTGCAAGTGTGTGGTGACACCTCTTCCCTGTGTCTGCAGGAGCAGCAGGGTCATTCGGATAGCCTTGTCGTGCGGCTGATGGAGGAGGTGGAAGAACGAGGAAAGAGCTTGCCCGTGCCCTATAACCCCTGGGCACATGCTCACTGGCCAGCAGACTAGGCGTTCTTGCCAGCAGAAGGCCTTCTCTTGGTGTCTACTAGCACAGACCCTTTCCCCAGACCCTCTGTCACCTCCCAGGCAGGGAGTCCTGGGACTCCATCATGCCCCACAAGGTGGAATCACTTGGCACCATGAGAGCCCAGGGACAGCTGGCCCGTCCACTGGTCTAGAGCCCACCCCCTCTGCCCAGGGAGAGCCTCCTGCTGTGAGTGTGGGTCCTAAGGGATTCTGGCCAAGGGGTGAGCTGACCACCTTCTCCTTGAGCCACAGTGGCTCGCTATAAGGCAGAGCCAGCTTCACCCCCTACTGAGGGAGATGACGAAGAGAAGCCGAGGTAGCCAGGAAGGAACAGATTAGGGAATGGAGTGACAAGGACCCCCGATCCCACTCTGGTTGCGTTTATCTCCTCCAAGGGAGGTGGGTGCTGGGCTCTTTTTATCCACTTTGTTCTCAAGTTGCTTTGACCCTTCAAGATGGGATTAAGGGGCACCTCCCTTTTCATAGGGGGTCATGCTTTAAAAACTAGGGGGAAATGTTTTCTTTCATTCATCCACTCCATAAATATCCAGAGCCTATCATGTGCAAACAGCAGTGTGCTAGACACCGTGGAAGCCATACTGCGGGCGGCAGACAGGTCATGACTTGCACGTGGTTGAACTAAGAAGAGCCTCTGACACCTTGGCTTCTGGCCACACCTCATATCCAGACACATAGGTGACCCACAGCAGGGAAAATCGTTTCTCCAGGCCTTGGTTTCCCTGTCTGTAAAATTGGAACAGCTGGCCTTTCAGTTCACTGTAGCTCCAATAACTCTATAATCCCCCAGCAATTCCACTCTTGGACATACACTCAAAGTGAAAGCGGGGACTCAGACTAATGCTTGTACACAAGTGTTCGTAGCACTATTTACCATCGCCTGAGGTAGAAACAACCCAACTATCCATCAGCAGGTAAATGAATAAACAAATTGTAGTCTATCCGGACAACAGACTAGTACTCCGCCATAAGAAGGAGTGAGGCACTGATGCATGCCACAAAGTGGATGAACCATGAAAACATTACAGTAGGTGAGAGAAACCAGACATGACAGTCATATGTTGTATCTCAATTATATGAAGTATTCAGAAAGCAGACTGGTGGTTTCTCAGGCTTAAGGAAGAGGGAGTGGGGAGCAGTTGGTAAATGGGTATGGGCTTTCTTTTAGGGTGTTTCAGAGCTAAATACAGGTGGTGATGGCACAATATTATGAGCTGTTCACTTTTAAAATGATTGATTTTATGTTATGTGAATCTCACCTCAATTAAAAAGAAAACCCTCTAGAATTCCTAATAACTGTTACATAAGTATAGCTTACGTCTCCCATGCCATCTTGCTGGGTATAAACTCGGGCCATGATGGAAGTCAGAAACAATATTTCTCCGGTTCTTTCTGCCACTCTAGTGTGAGAGCACGGGGTTTCCTGCAGCTGAGCTTTCACCTGGTGTTGGGGCTGCCTTCCCACCCTTGCTGTGCCCCAGGGTGGCCCACGACTGCTCCCCTGTGCACCTGCAAACTTGCTGTCCCCGTGCTAGGGTCTGCCATTCCCTGTGGAGTGTGGGCCTGGGTGTCAGCCCCAGGGTCAAGGGTGCCCTGCCACACTGTGTGTTCTCTCCACAGAGGTCGGACAGCCCACTTCCCCATCTGTATGTGGGCACCTGTAGCATGGACCCCAGGGAGCCTGTGTTCCGTGTCAGAGATGTTAGAGACACAGCGCCTTTAGATTTTACTGTGCCTCTCCCCCTTTAGGCCACCTTCCCTAGTGCAGAACCGGTACATGATAGATACTCAATAATGACTTCTTAGATGAACGAATGAACAGATGAATGAAGGGATATTGGAATCCTGGGAGATGGGCCCGAGGGTCATCTTAGAGACAAAATCCAGATGTACCCAAATCTCCTGTCACCTCCGACCCTGACGGAACCATGTGAGATCCATTCAAGCCTTCCACTCTCTCTGCCTTAGAACACTCATGTTTGGTGGGCAGCTTGCTCCTTGAAACAGCAGATGCTTGGCCACCTGGCTGCCAGCCCCCCCGGATCCACCCTGGCATGCTCTAATTCTGGGTGGACACAGCTGACACTCAGGCTGGAATCCAGCCATGGGAGCTGCGGAAGGTTAGGGGACGGAAAGAGCCTTGTGAGGAGTCCTCCCCACCGTCTCATGCTGGCAACCAGGGAGACAGCAGTGCAGCAGGCAGTGCCCGAGTCGTGGGCATGGAAAGTGCTGGCGTGGAGCCCGGGCACTTACCACGTGCTCATTAAGTGCTGTTTCTGCCACAGTTAGCTATTGCGCCTTCAGACATTCATCTCCCGCCACTTTCACACTTGCATCTGATGCTAAAGCAGCTAACCCCCGGTGTCCTTTACGCATGCTCTGACTGTATGTTCTCTGCTTATGTCTCCATGCATCCGTCCATCTGTCCATCCATCCATCCATCCATTCCCCCTGCTGTCTTAGGCAGCTACTCCATGCCAGGCCCTGTACTAGGCTCAGTCTAGCTGGGTAGGGCAGGGGATGCTCCACACTTCCTTCCTCATTCCCCGGTTTTGTGCATGAATTGCACAAGGAGAGGTAGGAGGTTTGGGATGTATTAGGAGGCTGCCATATCAGAATCACTGTGGTCATTTTTAAGTGCCACCCATGTCCTTCTAAATGTCACCCCCACTCACACGAGGACAAGTTGGCAACAGATCTCCTGTATTGAAATATTCATGGGTCCAAGACCAGGAGGCCTCTGAGACATTCTAAAGTACTGTTGGAACTTTTTGACCTTTGACTTTTGATTTGTTCACACCATGCTCAGCTGTGGGAGAATTAGTCTCCAACGTTCTATGGCGGACAGGCCTGACCGTTAGCTGGTTAATTCAGCCACACTAAACAGTTCAGATTCAAAACATTTACTTTCAAGGGGAGCCTGAAATCGGACCATCTGCTTTGGCTCAATGGACTGAGTATTATCCGTGTCCCCTTTAACTCCCTTGGGAACACAGATTTCGGCAATTGGGTCCCTGGTGACCTGGGCACAGATCTCAGGGAATTCCAGGAGGACAGGGACCCCCATCTGCTCACGGTTGCTTTCTAAACGTGTCAGGATATCCAGAAGACCCTCCGTATTTAGGGGAGATGGATGCTGGAAACAAAGACGATGGAGAATTCTTCCAATATTTGTTCTAGGACAAAATCGTTCAAGATAGCTGCCAGTGTACATTCATAGACTGTATGTTTCTTTCCAAAGCTCTTCCAATAAGTCAAGTTAAATCAAGAAGGAGGCGTCAACTAACAACTAAGTACTAACTTTAACACCGCAGGTGTTTATGACAGCCCCTAACCACTCCATCCCAGCAAAGGCAGTGGGGACAGCATGGAGATTTATGAATATTGTTGAGGAAAAAAGCATATTACAAGGCAGTTTATAGTATATAATCCCATTTTTAAAATACCTATCTACATAAAAATGTAACTGTTACAAGCTGTGCATGGGGCTGTCCCTGAGTAGCCAGGATGGACAGTGGTTTTATTTTCTTCCTTTTCCTTTTCTGTATTTTGTGATTTTTCTAGGAATGAGCCTGTATTGCCTTTATAATAAGAAAACCATAGAGGAGAAAATGCTTTTTTATTTCACTCATTTTTTCCCCACTAAATATATCATAAATTTCTCTCCACTCTGTCTTCATTGCCCTTGCTAGAAGGGAACTTGGGCACTCTCTCAGTTAGAAGACGTCAGACACAGGCAGGATGCTAAGGAGAGGCATTAAAGCCAGGTTCATATTTAATTGGAGCGGAAACTTTGGTTTAATTAGATAAATGGAAAAGGTGAGCACGGCCAGGCCTCTGGGGGGTGGGGCATTCAGGGACCCTGTGCACCTGGGCCCCCTTGAGCTCTCAGTGGAACGGTACATTGTGGGACCCCTGGCTCTGGTCTCCAAGTCCAGAGGGTTCACCGTGGAACCCCATTAGTAGTCGCTGTCCCCAGGCCTCAGTGGGCCAGCGAAGATGCAAGTCCATTGGTAACTTGAACTAGGGCCCTGCCAAGCCTGGACCCCCTCCCTGTGCTTCCTGCCCCTGGGGTTCTCTCATCCACTCTTCTTGGGAGATCAGTCACTTGGGCAACCATCAACCTTGGCCTTACTCTCAGATCAAGGTGCTTGGAAAGCAGGGAGTCTTTGGAGTTAGTGTCCTGGATATAGAAAAACTGCGTGTGGCCCTTCCCCCACTGGAAGCCCCACGCCCACCTGCCCTCTTCTGGACCCCCGGAGCACTTTCTGTTTTTCTTTCCCAGGCCCTTCCCACATTGACCTTTATGGTTATTAATGAAGAGCCCATTGCACTACCGGATTGTGAGTTCGTCACAGAATTGTGAAAATGAAATCAAACCAGGGTATGGGAGTCAAGCACCTCGCAAAGTACTTGTGACATGAAAGCAAGTCATTAGGTGGGGTCCTGACCCCCCACCACACACCTTGCTCTTCATTCTGGCAGCACCTGGCCCAGGTCTGTCACCCAGAGGGGGCTCACTGGGCACTTGGTGAGGCTACCCGAACCTGCCCTGGGGAGGAAGATCGGGGGTGGGGAGCAGGGCACGGAGTTCCGCTGCTCAGTGCTGCCTTCGGTGCGCATAGATGGGTCATGTGTTCAGTCTGCGGGGGATGGCTGGGGTCTCCGGGGAGGCCGGAGCGTCTTCCTCCCATGCTTCTGATTTCTGCAGGTGCCGGGGGATTAGCTGCAGAGCAGGTGGGCCCTCTCCAGCACTTCTGTTTAACCTGAACGCTCTCAGGTTCAGATCCAGGAAGGAGGAAACCACCCGTGGGAGAAAGCAGGAGAAACTTCTCTGCCCCTCCCCGAGGAGAACCTGAAGCAGACCTGGGGTTCTCGCTGTCCCAGAAGCTAACGGGTTAAGCCCTCAGATCCCATCCTGGGCGTGGGGAGATGGGAGGTGGAATCAATCAGCCCAGCACTGTGTGATCATCATTGAGCTCGACCAAGGCCACGGTAGGGGAAGAAGGGCCACGACTGGGCTTCCTGGAGCCCCAGGCACCAAGTAGGTCCCCCCTGGAGCTTTAAACTCTCTGGGAGGGCTGTGGCACTAACATCTTGCTTCCGTCTAGCTTCTCTCTCTAGGTGCTGGGCTTGAAGCCCTTTCACATTACCACCCCCCCCCACTTTCGCCAAACAGGTGCAGCTAAATCCAGAGGGCCCCTCTGGTGCCCCTGATCTCCTGTGGAACAAGGTGGGCACTTGGGCCGGGAGACAGCGGAGGTTGAACCCAAGTCTGCCGAGCAGTCTGCTTAGCAGTGCGGTCTGAGGCAGCACGCGTGCCGAGGCTCAAACAGCCCTTTCTTCGTCATGATCCCTGTGGCATGTGGGGTAGGGAAAGCAGTGCTTGAGAAAATACACAGAGGCCCGTATACTGGCAAAGTCGTAAAACACCTCTTTTCTCTTTTCTCTCCTACCTTATGCCGCCTCTGTCTTCTCCGTGCACTGTAATAGATGACCTATTTTTGATACTGGCAAAGATGTGAGTTTAATTAACTAGAGGAGTCAAAGGGTCAAGGAAAATTTGAGAATCAAAAAAAAGGTGCCAGAATATTCATAACTGTGTGACCCACCCCCTCTAGAACCTCAGTGAATGGGAAAGCCTTCGGAGGGTAGGAGAGCTGGGTTTGCGTTCCTCCGATGAGCCAAGTGTCTCTGATCCTGCCGTTTCCCTCTCGTTTCTCCCTCCCCCCCAGGCTGCAGAACTCAGACCTTCCTACGAAAAATGTTCCCATTCTGTTTTCTGTGCATCTTTGAGAGCAGGCCTTTGTTCTCTGCTTTCTATCATGGGAAGGTTTGTGAGGCCTGGGAAAACCGGAACGTTCTGTCCCAGGCTGACTTCTGTCTTTGACGCAAGGATATCATGAAAACCCTCCTCTTTATACAGGGAGCCACGAAGCCAGCCTCAGAGCTGGGGTGTTCTGAACCTTGATGCCCAGTGGTACTCATCCATTCAGATGACACACACTCGCTGCGCCCTGCTTTGTGCCATCAAGATTGGGGAGCTCTGTGCTCCAGACAGCTCACATTCCGGGGGACATCATTACCAGGTCCCCCACCGCAGGCTGAGCCAGGAACAGGGCCCTCCCCCTAAGAGCCTGTGTCGCCGTTGGGGATCACAAGAAAGGCATGGGGGAGCAGAGAGAAATGCAGAGGAGAGGGGGCAGAACCCCACCCGGAGCAGGAGCCCCTGGGGGCCGGGGCTGAGCCACCCACGCCAGCCAGCGGCAGGATGGCCTGGCTCTTCGAGAAAGCGGGTGGGGAAGCAGGGGCGGAGACCAGCCGGCCAGCCACAGCCAGACTTAGCCTGGCAAATAGGGAATTGCAAGGTCTTGTTGCGCGGGGCGGGGAGGAGAGGAAGAGGCCGAGGGGGAGGAGAGGCCTTCTCTCTGTTCAGATGGAGAGCCTGTTTGAATTCTTTGGCGGAGAGCAGCCTGCCGGGAACCTGTCTCTACCTGCCTGCCAGACTGTGCCAGTCCCAGCCCCAAGGACTCCTCTGTTCTATTGTTTCCTGCACCCCACACCCCAGCCCGAGAATAAAGATAACCGCCCCCCTGCCCACCGCTGCCGCCCTCCACACCCGGGTGACTCAGGCTGGTGGCCTACATCTGCTGCTGATTTGCCGGCCGAACCAGTAGCCCTTTTCTGTCTCTGCGACCTAAATGAGGGTGGGGTTTTTCTTGGATTAAAAAAAAAATGGTACCTTTTTCCCCTGTGGTGTACAGATTATTATAGCGTCTGCTTGCTGAGAGGGACAAGAAAGAAAGTGACCTCGGACGAGGCCAGTTTAATTGCGACGTACAGCGGCTCGAGGTCTCCTGTCCACTCTGGCCAGTTCTGAGCCAAACCAGTTTTCCATGGCCAGACTGGGCCCGGTTTCCACAGCATTTCCTGTCAGGAAGTTCCCCCGCCCAGTATGTGCTGTTAAATAGGATCCTTCTCATTCCTTTTCCTCTTATAAACTTCCCTTTCAGGTCATCCTGAAGGGAGAATGGGGATGTGGCCATACAGGGGGAAGGGAACCCTTCCCAAAAGGGAGGTGGTTCTGGAAGGGAGGTTGGCAGGGCTCTGGCCAGGGGTCAGACACCCCCCGGGGTCCTGACCCCAGGACAAAGCACGGGGTCACTTCCTGCTCTGCAGGGGGTGCCGGCTGCCTCACCCCTCCAGTGAGGCCCTGGGTGCCCCCTCTTCTCCCTTCCCCACAGAGGTGGCTCTTCTCGATGAAGCGGGATTTGAGAAGTAGTGGAAAGAGTACCCTATCCTAAAAATACCTTCTTCCTTCTCCCATCCTAAAAATACATCCACCACAAGCTTCCCACAGAGAGTGAAATTCTACCTTTCCCATTTCAGCCTTCGCTCGTTTGCTCGTTGCCAGCGCTCCGGGGAGGCATGGGGAGGGCCCTGCCCGCCACCCCCCTGCACCACGGGAAGCTGGCAGCTGCTCTTCAGGAGTGGGACATGGGAGGGCTGCAGGTGCTTGGACGTGGGCACAAAAGGCGGGAACTACTGCCCAGGGTCCAGCTGGGAAGAAGGGTGACAGGTGAGGGGTCAGGGAGGGTGGACACCTGGCCCTGGGCTACACGTCTCCTATATAACATCTCACTCAATCTTTGGATCTGTTTCATAACGTGGGTATTTTTCCCCCCTCTTTGGGGTATTCTTAGCCCATTTTACAGAGGAGGGACTTGAAATTCAGAGAAGCAGAGTGTCACCTGATCTCGCACAGCTGGAACTAGAAATTACGGCTGTCTGATTCTAAAGAAATTAAAGAAATTCCTCAAAGAGGCATCCACGCTCCAACCATCCCTTTATTCATTCATTTCCTGTGAAACACACATAACGTAAAATTCACATGGAAGTGTATCATTCAGTAGCATTAAGTACGTGTAATGATTGTGCAGCCATCACCACCATCCAGCTCCAGAATTTTCCATCATCCCAGACCGAAACTCTGCACCGCTAAACACCGACTCCCCGTGCCACCATCCCCTCAGCCCCTGGTAACCGCCCTGCTACTTTCGGTCTCCATGAATTTGACTCTCCTAAGGAGCTCGTACAAGTGGAAGCACGTAATAGTTGCCTTCCTGTGACTGGCTGTGTTCACTCAGCACAACGTCCTCTAGGGTCGTTCATAATGTAGCCTGTGTCAGAACCTCCTTCCTTTTTCGGGGTGAATAATATACCACCCTATGGATGCACCATATTTCTTTCTTTTTTTTTTTTTTTAAAGATTTTATTTATTTATTCAACAGAGATAGAGACAGCCAGCGAGAGAGGGAACACAAGCAGGGGAAGTGGGAGAGGAAGAAGCGAAGCAGGCTCATAGCGGAGGAGCCTGATGCGGGGCCCGATCCCATAACGCCAGGATCACTCCCTGAGCTGAAGGCAGACGCTTAACCGCTGTGCCACCCAGGCGCCCCATGATGCACCATATTTCTTTATCCAGCCATCTATCTGTGGACTTTGGGGTGGTTTCTACCCATTGGCTATTGTGAATAATGCTGCTATGCACACAGGGGTACAGACATCGGTTCAAGTTCTTGCTGTCAAGGGGGATATACTCGGAAGCGGAACTGCCAAGTCATACAGCCATTCTTCATTTAGTTTTTGAGGAACCTCCATCCTGTTCTCCACAGCAGCCGCGTCATTTTACAATGCGCAAGGGTTCGGATTTCTCCACATCCTCACCAACGCTTGTTATGTTCTGTTTTTTGGTTTTGGGGGTTTTTTTGAGAGTAGCCGTCCTTATGGGCATTAGGTAGTATCTCGTTGTGGTTTTGATTCACAAGTCGGCAATAATTAGTGATATTGAGTATCTTTTCATGAGATTATGGATCATTCTTGTGTCTTTGGAGAGATGTCTGTTCGCGTCCTTCACCCATTTGGGGGTTGGTTGGTTTGCGGTTTTGTTGCTGTGTCATCCAGGCTCCTTTACTCAAGATTACAAACAATCGGGAGTTTTTCAGAGTATTTAAAGTCATCATTTCTGTTCATAACAAGGACCCCTGGGCAAACTGCAGGGCTCTCCGGATCTGCTGAACAGCTCGGGTAGTGCTGTCATGTCAAGTGTGCCTCGTTGCATTAGAAATATCTGAAAATCCATAGTTCTTGTGACATTTTCATTCATTTCTCATGCATGTGTTTAGTAGCTACTATGGACCAGGCGTGGTGCTGCAGGCATAAAGGAAGGTGTCCTGGTCCCTGCCCCCAAGGACCTTAGTCTGTGCTGGGGAAGGTGGTTGTAACACGAAGTGACACGTGCACGTTTTCTGAGCGAGAAGTCTTGGTGCAGAAGCTGATGGGAACTCTGGGGCACTAGGCCGGGCTGACACAGGCTGGGAAAGGAAAGAACCCAGGCTCAGAATGAAGCTAAGGAAAGGATCAGCATAGAAACATCAGGAAAGAGGAGGGTTGCAGGGTGGGGGAGGGGGTGGTCTGGCTGTCTAGATGCTTCTCTCTAGAGGCTTCGGCTTCCATGGTGGCATCTTTACGTCCCCTCCACCCAGCATGCACAGACACCTGTCCCCACTGACGGCTGCTCTGGCCTTCCGCTGCTGACTTTTAAGAGGATAATGGGGTTTGGGGAGGCAAAGTGTGACTCAGCAGGCATCTCTGACCTCTTGGTGCTGTTTCAGGGCGGGGGATTTCCCTTCTCTAGGAGAACACTGCATGGGAGCAGGTGTGGCCCCTACACTGAGATGGGGCAGGTTCTTTCCAGCTTTGCTGGGGCTCTTGGCTGGCATCCGCTGGGATAGGGCACAGCCTTCCTCCTTCTCTTCCTCCTGCTGCCTCTGGGCCTCAACCAGAAAGGTGGCATCAATACTTGACTCCGATGACACCATCTGATGAGGTGCCTTTGTGACTTTCACAGTTGGAGGCCAGGTACCAGTCTGCAGCCAGGGGCTCGGCATGCAAGGTCCTGGTGGGGACAATTCTACAGCCGGGCAGGCAGGACCGGCCTTGTGACCTTCCAGGATACTATGGTCTAAAAGTATTCCGTCCCTCAGTCACTCAGCTGTCAACTCCTGTGGACTTTTGTTCACTGCTATATGCCTAGCAATGCCTGGCACAGCGTTCGCATTTACCATGCATTTATTGAGGGGAGGAAGGGATGAGTCCCCGCCTGCCTCCTTAGCATTCACTTAGCGGCCCCTTGAAGTCACACGGAGCGGCCACCCAGGTCCCGACCCTGCCCCACGGGCACTCTGACGCCTTGAGTGGGTTACTGCAGCTCTGTGAGCCTCATTTGCCTCACCTGGGACATGGGGTAGGCGCCTGAGGAGCCTCCAAGAACCTCACGGAGGGGGTGTGCAAGGTCTAGCCAAGCGCGCCGCTCCAGAGGTCACACCCAACCCCCCAGAAGTGGCTTCCCAACCACTGGCTGCCTAAGCCTCTGTCAGATCCTCTTTCTACTCTACATCCTTGATCCACATCCCATTCTTCATGCTTGCCCTTCCTGGGGACAATAACTACCCTTTCTTGCTCCACTCACGGGGCAGCAGAAAGGCCTTGTAGACCCGTGGCTCAGAGCATAGAGGTGGCGTCGGAAGGAACAGGGTCCAAGATAGTGCACATATAACCCAAAGCCCTGTTCCTGATCATAGAGGCTCCCCAAATGGCAGATGGGGTGGTGGGAGGCGTTAGAGGGGCCAGCTGGCTTTCTTGAGCCTCTGTTGACCACAAGGCACAGATGTCTTCTGTATGCGCCGTGCGTTCTCCCAGCTGCCTGCCGCATGCCGGCCCTGGGTGGACCCTGGAGGGGGGCTCGTCTTCTAACTGCCCGTAGTCTGGAGATGACACAGAAGAGAGGCAGATGAGACAACTGGAGAGCCCTCAGGCCTGCCCCTAAGTCCAGTCAGACTCCGTGGTGGGAAAAAGAAGGCTCGGCAAGGATCTTTCAAAGGGAGGGCTGTAAGCTGGACCCTGGAGAACGGCCAGCTGCTGAGATGAGTGGAAGGGAAGGGCCTTCTAGATTGTAGCAGGGGAGACTAGCGGAAGGGGAGAGGCGTGCCACCCACAGAAACACCTGGACAGGGCTGAGCCCCGCGGTGGGGAGACAATGCGTTCATTCAGTCCGTGAAGCAACAGAGACATATGAGCACCTCGTCTGTGCCGTGCCCTGCATGGGGGCGGGGATACAAAGATGGGCGGGGACACTGTGTGTGCCCTCTACGAGGGTAGGTGACCTACCTGGCCGGTGCCACGTGCTCTTGTTCCGGGAGAGAAGGATGCAGGATGTGTCCCCTTTTCAAAGGATGGTGCTCTACTGGCTTCTCCCAATGCGATATCCTTGGCCTGCACCTGTGAGGGAATTATGTGTTCCAGCCCCCAAACTCCAACTGCACAATGGGAGATCGTCAAAGCAGAGAGGGACCTGAGAGGCAGTCCATGCCCAGAGCTCTCAAACTTTAGAGGGCAGCTGACCCGTGTGCCTGAGGTAGTGTTCAATCTGGAGATGCCAGGAGCCCACCCCCCAAAGGTTCTGAATCATAGGTCCTGGGTGGAGCTCAGGGAAATATACATTTTTTAGTAAGTTCCAAAGCGACTCAGCCATGGTTCTCAGCCTTGGTTGCCCATGGGGAGGCTCTGGGGAGTTTAAAACACTGATGCCCCAGCCCCAGCCCTGGAGAGGCTGATGCAACTGGTCTGGAGATGGGGTTTGGACACTGGTGGTTTTAACAGCTCTCGCAGTGATTCTGATGTGCGGCCGGGGTGAAAACCCATAGGACGCGAGTTTGAGGACCAATAACTCATCCAACTCCCTTACGTTACCCAGAGTGACCCAGGGCGGGTGTGTGTGTGTGTGTGTGTGTGAGAGAGAGAGAGAGAGAGAGAGAGAGAGAGAGAGAATGAGAGGACAGAGATTTATTTTAAGGAATTGGTTCATATGATTTTGGGGGCTGGCAAGTCCAAATCCATAGGACAGGCTGGCAGGCTGGAGACCCAGGAGAGAGATGTTGTTACAGCTCGAGTCTGAAGGTAGTCTGGAGGCAGAATGCTCTCCTGCCCTGGAGATCTCGGTCTTTTTCCTCTTAGGGCCTTCAACTGATTGGACGAGACCCACCCACATTATAGAGGGTAGTCTACTTGACTCAAAGCCTACCAATAGAGATGTGAAGCTCATCTAAAAATACCTTTACAGCTACATCTAGGCTGACGTTTGACCAAATATCTAGGAACCGTGGCCTAGCCAGGTTGACAAATAAATTAGCTATCATACATACCTCATTTGACAAATAAGGGAGCCAAGACCCAGAGGAGAACAGCTCACCCAGGGCTCCGTGTCTGGATCTGCCACTGCTGTTTTCCTTGTCAGAGACTCGTAGGTTATAAAACCATGAAGAGCCCTTAAAGGCAGTCCCACCCCTCCACTTATAGAGGGAAGCTGAGGGGGTGCCTGGGTGGCTCAGTCGGTTAAGTGTCTGCCTTCAGCTCGGGTCGTGATCCCAGGATCCTGCTCCCGGGAGAGCCTGCTTCTCTCTCTCCCTCTTGCTGCTCCCCCTGCTTGTGTGCACTCCTCTCTCTGTGTGTGTGTCAAATAAATAAGTAAAAATGAAATAAAATAAAATAAAAACCTTATAGAGGGAGGCTGGGACTCCAGGAGGCTGAGCGCCCTTGCCAGGTCACCGTTTTGGCAGAGAACAGAGCTGGATCTTACATGGAGGACTCCTTAACATCCAGGGCCTGCTCCTTGCTCTCCTGTGTATGCAACACGGTGAGGACTCAAAGAGAAGTGCCTCTGTGATCGTGTGAACCAGCCCCGCCTCTCTCTCCAGCCTGCAGACTCACTCTTGGAGATCTTGGGCGCAGGGCGGGAGAGGCTGTACACTGACTGTCCCCCGAGGTGAAGGGTAGAGCTGGAAGCCCCCCCCCGCCCCCCGCCGCCCTGTGGCTGCTGATGCCCTGCATGCGGATCCAGGCTGCGCTGCTGTCTAGAGTTTCGGGGCTGTTTCATTTACACTTGGATGTCCGCATACCCGCCTCTTGTTCAGCATTAGATATGGGGTATAAAATCGAGTTTGCTTTAAATCGAAGTCCAATAATGATGGCTGATCTTGTAAATGGCATGTCACCCCCACCCTTGCCCCCCAAGGGCTTGGCAGCACCCCTGTCCTTGGCGTGTGTGGACCCTCTGCAGTACTCATGTGATGCTGGCCAGACGTGGTGATCCAAACCAAGTCTGGGTGCAGTGGCTGTGGGCAGATGGAGGACTCCAGACGTGGGCTGGGAACCAAGGCTTGTAGCTCTACAGCGGGCCCTGGGCCAGGCCCCAGCAATGCCATCTAACAATTGTGCAGCCTCAGAAGGCACACAGCATTGACGCCACAGGTTTGGCCAGCCGAGAGATGATTCCTGGCTGGCAGGTGAAGGACAGAGCAGACACAGCGTGCTGGGGCAAGAAGCCTCCAAAGGCAGGGCTGCCTCGCACAGGAAGCTCTCAGAAGCTGCCTGCTGGGGCTGGATCCAGGTACTGGTTGCTGAGGGAAGGAGGGGGCTGACAACAGAGCTGGCCAGTCCTCACCCTGAGCTAATTCCAGGGGCGGAGGACAGATGGGAAGATGGGCTGCCTCACCCTGCCCTCCTCATCTGATGACGGAAAACAGATGTCCTTGGATAAGACCACTTCTCCAAGAACTCAGGACGGGAAGCTGGGTGATGTGGTAGAGGAGGCCCCAGGCAAGGCGTCCAGAGACCCAGGCTGGGCCACAACTACCTATGTGACCTCAGGGAGGCTGATTTGAGCCTGAGCGAGGCAGGAGGTCCGGCCTCCAGGCTTTTATCCCAGAGGGCTCTGCGCTCTATCCCACGGCTTCCCCACCAGTAGCTCTGTGCCCAAACACTAAGCCCCTCCCTCCTGTCAGCTGAGTGGGCCAGCATACTCCTGGGTGCCATGAAAACAGTACTCCTCTATGGATTCCATGACTTTAAAAGCTTGGGAAGCACAGTTTCATACCCGTGTCCCTGTGGGGGTCCTTGTCATGCTGGTCCTGCAGGATATTGAAAGGTGTTAGGCAAAGCAGAAAGAGTAAACAAGTTTGGGAAATGCAGAGCCTAAGCTAAACAGGTTTCTTTACTATGGGCTTTCTTAGAAGGGTGTGTGTGTGTGTGTGTGTGTTTGTGTGTGTGTGTGTGTGTGATATCCATTGTGAATCTCCAGTGGGGCTCTGATGTACAGGTGTCCCAAACCTATTTGTGTCATTCGAGTTCGTAGCTGCAAGATACATAAACCAGGGCTGTTAGCTGTCCCTCACTTAAGACTCAAAGTCCTGGCAGCCATGTCCACTAGGCTAGACCTGGGTTGTGCGCTCATGAACTCACTGCCAGGGGGTGGGAGTGGAGCAGCCCCCTCTCCCCTAACAGGAGCTTCCTAGCAAAGCTTTTACAATGGACACCTCTCCCAAACCGAAGAGACATGTCAGGTCATGGCAGTTGACCATGGAGTCCTTCTCTTGGATTGGGGAGGGAGGCTGCTTAATGACACCCACAGGGAGCCAGTATTAGGAGAAGCCCACTGCGGGCTCAGGACTAGGCCATCGCCTGCTATTTTCCTCGGGAACAGAACTGGTATGTCCTACCTTAGAGTTTAGCCTTCCCCCTTTCATTCCCTCCTTCTGGAGAGGTGCCCCATTTTCAGCCCCCTTCCTCTCCCTCTTCCTGTTACCATTCTCCCCCCGCCTCCTGCCTCCCACAGCTAGTGGCATGGACAGGAGGCCTGAGATCCGTGGGGCAGGCTCCCTGGGTCTTCCAAGGAGACAAGGGCTCGATCTGATGAGCTCACACCTACTACTCTTGGGCTGATCCAGAAATCCTCAAACACTTGGGTGTGGCATAAAAATGGCTCTGGCGGTTCCCACCAACAGAGTTCCTTATTTAAAATGCCCCCTGGCGGGAATTCCCAGAAGAGGGAATGGCAAGCTGGGTGGTATCCTATCAGGCTTGTCCAAGTACATTGGGTTGGGTAGGGCTCCTTGAGGTGCCTCCAGTTACCCCATCCAGCAGCCACCCACGTGTGGGGCCAACTCTGCTCATTTCCCAGTGGACTGGGGCCACCTTCCCATCCTTCATGGTCATATTGCTCAAATTTCCAAGATAATTATCTAGCCTTGTGTTGACATTGACTTGGAGAGACCTGTTAAAGAGTTCTGGATTACCAGAGATAAATATCGCTATTGTCACCGTCCTTAGTAATGAACAGTTAAGAACCTGCCACACACACAATACTGTGAAAGTTCTGGGTTGGGTACAAAAAGGAGTTTGGCATGGCTTTTACTATGGAGGCTCTTAACCTCCCAGTTACAAGGCCTCAGCTTTCCCAAGATTTGCAAAATGAAGACGTCAAACCAGGTGGTTCCCACAGCCCCATGTAACTCTAAATACATCCCCGCTCAGTGGGCATTCATGGAAACCTGGACCGCAGCTGGCCCCGGTAACCAGTCATTCCCTTAATTATATGACCCGTCTTGCCACCTGTCCTTCTTTCTGTCCTTTCTTCATGCCTCCCTTACTCCTGCCTCCCTTCGCTCCCTTTCCCTCTGTCTCAATTTAATTACCTCTCCCTCCCTGCCTTCCTCCCGTGCGCATCACATCTGCCTCCCCCACTTCTGCCCCTCCCTGCCCTGGGTCCCTCTGGGAGCCCAAGACAGAGGGCTGCCCCCTCACAGGTAAAGCAGAAAGGTGCCAGGGTTGAGCAACCCAGGATGATGGCAGGAATTTTTCCTCTGCCATTGATTAGGGCTGGGCAGTCCCTCAAGGGTGTGGGCTGGGGCTAAAGCCCCACACTTTTTTCTTGTGCATTCAGGTCCCATGATGATCAAAGGCAATGGAGGAGGGTGATATATACGAGAAGGTGGAGATAGTCTAGGGTGACCAACTGTTCCACCTGGCAGGGTACTGAGGGGTTTCCCAGAATGTTTGAATGAGTAAACCGGGGAAGTCCTAGAGAAACCAAGATGAGTTGGTCTCCCCTCTGGGCTTCGGGCATTGAGAAGGAGGAAGGCTACCTCTGGGGTGAGAAGTTCTAATCTTTTCTGCAGTCACAGACTTCTTCCCACCCATCGTTGCCTGGGCCTCCACCCCACAGTGAAGAGCTGAGTCACAGGGAAGCTAAAGCCAGGCCCCATGTGGTCACCGCAGTCCCCGTGCCAGAGCGAGCTCCAGGCCGTGACTGGAAGTGCACGCTGAATTGGCTGCCATAACCAGGTGGAAAAGCTTTTTTCTCCCTCTGAGCCTCAGCATCTTCAACTAGAAAAGACTCTGTCCAGCCCTGACATCCTAGAGCCTTCTTCAGATGTTTGCAGATGGCATTTCCATCTCGTTCCGCCATTATCCCAGTTTGGGGCCTTTGGGTGCTCTCTGCTGGAGCTCGGAGAATGGAAGTCCTCTCCTTACTGGATGCCTGGGACATGTGACTTCCCAGCTCCTGGCTCCCTCTCCTCATAGGAAAGTGGGGGTAGAAATGACCAGCTCCCAGGCACGGTTATCAGAAGGATTAAATGAGGATAATATACACAGAAGAACCCACTCAATACCTGGCACATAGTAGGTGCTCAAGAAATGGCGTGTGGGATTGAAAATACTCCGGATGCGTTGACACGCTCAGTGTTCAGTGGTTCTGTGGATTGGAATGGTACGATGTTAAGCACAGACGTGATACTGGAGACCAAATAGTGTAGAAATCCAGCTAACTCAGGCCCTTCTGGGGGAGGGATAGAGGGAACTTATCTCCTCTCCCAGGGATCAGACCTCTTCAGAGGCACCAACCAGATGCTCCCTTCAGCTCTCAAACTGAATACCCGAGAACAAATGGAGCGTTTCACACTGGTTGTGTTTGTAACGTTTGGAGGATGCAGCATTTGTGAAGCAGTACTGGGCTGAAGGTTTTCAGAGGAAATCCTTTTTATTCCTAACCAAAATTGTTTAATCGGAAGAAATAAGGTTCTCCCTTTTTTTTCCCTTGGGAGTTTTAGCTCATGTAAATTTTCTGGTTTAGCATTTTGCTCTCCTTGCTGCATAAAAGCGCAGGTGCGCGGCGTGCGGCCGGGCCCAGCGTTAGGAGAAGGATGAAGCTTACGCAAGCGTTTGCCACTCATGAGGCTCTCCCATTCTTTACTATTTATGTTTCCAGTCATTTCCCCCTTAGGAAAGTCAAGGTCATACTGACCACTTCGAGGTAACCGGGCGCACACACGCTCAACGAGTCACTCAACAAACATGCCCAATGCCTACTGGTGAGAAGTTCCGTGCTCCATCCCGTGCAGGCTACAGAGAAGCAAACCTTACTGTCAAGGCACTTACATTCTGGTCCTGTGGGCCCCATCCTTTTAAAAATGAGGATCCTTTTTGAAGCTCAAAACATTTCATGGACCTCCAGCTGGCTGTACCTGTCTCTTATAATTCAGTCGCGGTGTTACGTGCATTCGTGTTGAATTCATTACAATCCCATCTGCATGCATTGGAAAACTAGCCATACATGTGTGTGTGCCTCAGCATACTAATGGAGTTGGGGGTTCCTTTGGGTCTGAAGACCCAAGTAGGGAAGACCCCTCCTTGTCTCCAACAGCCTTGGGTCTGAAGACCCAAGTAGGGAAGACCCCTCCTTGTCTCCAACAGCCTGAGGGGCTTGCCTACTGAGTGCCCAGGACTATTGGAGGGACCCAGGGCTCAGGCTGGAGAGGGTGAGAGCAGTCCTAATAAAGGGGGGCGGAGAGCTCCAGGGCTGGAACGCACCAGTTGGCTGGCCCCTCCGTTGCAGACTGTGGTGAGTGTTGGGATGAAGGGGAAAAGGAAGGAATGACACTTTCCTGGGGGAATATATAAGTAATCCAACTTTTGCCCCATCCTACTGCTGTCTGTTAGGACACCTTCCTCCCTACCCCTTCTCTCTGATGAGCTTTGCATCTGGGTACATATTGTTCCTTTTACAGTTTTAATAACTGAAGCTTTATAAATCGTCTGTAGCCACTTCCAAGATGTCCTGCCCCCCTCACTGCGTGGAAAATTCCTTGGCCTGTGCCTGCTAGAGCAGGGTCGTGCATACTCCTGTCTCTACCTTGTCCAATCCCATCCCAGCATCAACACTCCATGGCTGCTTGGGGTTGCATCAGACATATTTCTCTCCTTCCTGGCAGCCCCTGTCACCCCGAGCACCTCACATCCCAGGTCAATCACTATAACACCCATTTTCCAGGCATATCTCCATGGGCTAAGGGCTAGGAGAGAGGCAAGGAAGGGAACATGGAGGCCAGGCACCTAATTCAGGAAGGCTTCCTGGAGGAGGTGATGCTGGGCAAAGTCTCAAAGGATGAGCAAGAATCAGCCCAATAGCAGTGAAGGAGGGTGAGGAGGTCCAGAGGGAGATTCAGCAGACAGGACAGAATGAGCAAGGCCGAGGTAGTGGGAGTCAGGCATGCCGGGAATGCCTTCCAGTTGTTGGGGACAGGTCGTTTGCAGGAGACAGATGAGCAAGGTAGGCAAGGGCCATGTGGTGGCACCAGTGGCTGCAGCAGGAACGGAGAGGAGAGCACAGATGAGAAAGATGGTGGCACTGGGATGGCGCATTGATGTTGGGAGCAAGGGGGCGAAAGAGAGGGAGACCCGTGACCTCAGCCAAGGTTTGGGACCTGGGTAGCTAACTTGGAAGCAGAGACGTGGTGGAAGGAGCAAAGGTTGACCTCCTGAGTCCCCACTCGGTCTGCTCCCTACTTTTCCTTTCTTCCAGGGGACTATAGCTTATTTGTTTGTTCCTCCCCTCCTCTGCTTCTCCCGCTGGCACGAACTCCCCAGAAAAGCTAAAAATTCATCTCATCTGACCCAAATCAGAGGGTGGATGAGCTGGGGCTTTATTACACACTGGTTAAAATGGGTCTCGTGGGAGAGGATGGGCTCCGTTATAATTGTATCTTTGGTCACCTCCACCCACCCAGCCAAAAAAATGGGGGGGGGGGTCTGCGTCTGTGTAGACACCATTTTACAAAAGGGCTCTCCTCCTCCCTTCAACCTTTGTTGATTAGTCTTGGAAAATCAGCCTCCTGGCCTGGGAAAGAGATGGGCGGTGGGAGGGAGTTGCGGGGGAGGGGAGGTCATGTCCTCCCACCCACTGCCTTTAGGGAAAAGAGCCTGGGCCGTTTCGGAGCTGTGTCTCTGGGGACAGAGCAGGCAGCTCGGGCTCCGTGAGGGACTGGGTGGGGGTGGGTGGGGGGGCTGCTTTAAAAGCAGCAGTTCCCTTTACAGTATTTTTCTTTATGATTCTTAAACTCCTAAACTGTTCTTTGGGCTTAAGCGCACCATCTATTCAGAACTGAGTGTCAGAAATGCTGAAAGGAGGCTGTCACTCTGGCTTTGAAAGAAATATTTTTGGAAAGGGTGTGGAGCAAGCAATAAATCACGAGTAGCAGTCAGGGTACTAAGTACCAGACGACAGCCCTTTCCGGGCCCTCTTCTTGCGCCCGCCCTCTGGGGGACTCCTGGAAGTGGGTTGTGAGTCTGACTCACTGGGGAACACTCAGAAGGCTCCCCCATGAATGCCGCGGGGTGAGGGTGAGCTGTGGGTCTTAGATGGTGGGTTTGCAGGTATTCTGTGAGCTGCGTGCGTGCGTAGGTGGCTCCTGGTGGGAACATCCCGCACCTGCTTGCTGTGGCCTTTCACTTACTTGCCTTCCCTTCACAAGTAGTAAGCCAGAAAAATCACTGTGGCTCTCTCCCTCTGTCTCCAGCCCCCCTACTAGTCATGATGGGAGATCTAGGGGAATTATAACCCACACATGTTTACTGTTTTGTTGGGGAGCCAAGATGACACACGTGAAAAGCTAGGCAGAGTAAATGGGCGAGGGCCCAGGGGTAAGGTCCAACGCCCAGAGGGTTTGAAAGAAATGTGCATTCGGTAGCTGTTGCTGCGTAACAAAAGTGCCCCCCAAACTTTAGCAGCTTAAAACAACAGCATTTATTATCCTCATGACTTTTATAGTCAGGAATTCAGGAGCTGCTTCGCTGGGGAGTTCCGGCCCAGGGTTTCCCATGAGATGGCACAAAAGATATGGACTGACGGGCTGCAGTCATCTTTGGGCTTGATTGGGACTGAAAGATCTGCTTCTAACATGGTTCACACACACAGCTGGCAGCTTGTTGCTGGTTGCTGGTGGGACGCCTCAGTTCCTCCCTTTGAAACTGTCCATAGGCTGCTTAAGTATCTCCCAACATGGTGCTGGTTTCCCCCACAGCGAGAGTTCCAAAAGAAAGCAAGGGAAAAGTGGCAATGTCTCTTATAACCTAGCTTTGGAAGTCACACACCATCACATCCTTGTGTTCTGTGGTCACACAGACCAACCTTGATACAATGCGAGAGGGAATTCACAAGATGTGAATACCAGGAAGTGAGGATCACTGGGGGCCATCTTGGAGGCTGACTGACACACAATGGAAAGTCACCTTGGGTTAGACAGGGAGAAGGGAGATGCAAGCAGGGTCTTGAAAAGACTGGGATGACAGGAGAGGTGGAACTAGAGGCGTGAGCAGACTCAGAAACAGATGCAGAAGCTGAAATGAGTATGGTGTGTTTGGAGAGCAATGCAAAGAGAGAGTCGACATTAGACAACTCTGGGAAATAAATCAAGACCAGACTATAAAGGACTATGATGGGCAGACTGGGATGGTGAGATCCCCTAAAGGGAGCCATAGAAAGTTCTGTACAAAACAGGGAGTGGGGGAGGCTCAGACTCTTACTATCTGGGCACCTTGAGTGGGTCCCTTCAACCCTGTAGAGCTCAGTGGCCACATCTGTAAAATGGGCATCATGAATGAGTTAATATATGTGAAACACGTGGTTCACTAGAAAGCAGTAGGCTTTGATTGTTGTAATGATCACCATTTGCAGCCAGACCCTCCTAGGAGTCCCGCCATTCACATGATGTTAAAAACACATCAGGGCTCCTCCTCTTCCCTCTGTCGGAACAGCAAAGTCTCCTGAGGCAGAAACCGTGTGCTCTTCCACTATCGAAGAATCTCCCTCTCACCCATGGCCTACCTTTTCTAGCCCCAGAAATATTGCTGTGTGGTAGGCAGGTGCTGGACAGAACCTGGGCTACCCCTAATATCCTACAGTTGTATCCTACAAGACTTGATAGCAGCCAAAGCGTGTCCTCATCCAATTCTCATCTGATCTGTACAACCACCTCTGAGATAGACAACCCAGTGTGCTTCACCCCGTTTTTTTTTTTAAAGATCTTATTTATTTATTCGACAGAGATAGAGACAGCCAGTGAGAGAGGGAACACAAGCAGGGGGAGTGGGAGAGGAAGAAGCAGGCTCACAGCGTAAGAGCCTGATGTGGGGCTCAATCCCATAACGCCAGGATCACGCCCTGAGCCGAAGGCAGACGCTTAACCGCTGTGCCACCCAGGCGCCCCGCTTCACCCCGTTTTACAGACAGAAAAACGGAGACAGAGTAGTTGAAGAGCCCTACAATAAACCGACACTGATCAGACATTACAAAAAATCCCACGGAAGATTTGGGAGTTTGTCAAAGAGGGGAGAGAATCCAAATCACTCAATATTTTTAATAGTAATGGCTTTAAAATTCAAATATCACCTCTATCAACAGCGGATATAGGAAAATAAATCTACCTTCCACCCCTCACTGGCAGTTCTCCGACCCCGTCTTGAGAGCACCAATAACCAACTCTTAGTGTGTCTTTCCAAAGATAGCCCAAGCATCTGCAAACAGATGTGTGTACATGGTCATCTTTTTCTTTCCAAACATGGCAATGAGCCATGCGCTAGGCACCCTGCTTCGGGGTTAAATCTGAGCGATAATTCTCTATATAGCCATATACAGGTACCCCTCCTTTGTAAGGGCTGCCTAGAACTCCGCCCTGTATCAAGCTAGCCCCCCATTGATGAACATATTGTTTTCTTCTAGTCTTTGTGTCTAGAATCAATGCTGCGGGGGTGAGCTTTGTCCATCAGTTGGGCACATGTGGTAATAAAACTATAAGATAAAAATCTATAAGGGAAATTTCTAGATCATCAGAATTTTTAATTTTTGCCCTTCTGCCAGATGAAAATTAAGATCTATTTCTATTTAATCTTCGTGTATTTAATGCTGAATGATATTTGATCATTTTTTGCATATTTAAAAGCTCCTTTCCTGTGATCTTCCCGTTCCTGCTTTTTGCCCATCTTTCTAGCAAGCTGTTGATCTTTTCCTGATTTAATATAAGCTCTCTTTATAAAGGAAATTAGTCCTTCATCAGATGTTTTGCAAATATTTTTCCCAGTTTATTTGTGCTTTGATTTCGTTATAGAATTCTTGATGTGCACGAATTTTTAAGTCATTATTTAGTCAAATGTATGAATCTTTTACGGCTTCTAGATTTTCTGTCTTACTTAGAAAAGCAGTTACCTTTGAGATTATAAACTCATTCTCCAATATTTCCTTTTAGTGATTTTTTTTTAAACTTTTAAATCTTTGCTGTACCTGTCATTTATTTTGCATAAGGAGTGAGGAAAAGATCTAAGTTTTGTTTTGTTTTGTTTCCTATATGTTTTGGCCGGTTGTCCCAGTCCCACTTATTGAAAAATTCATCTTAAAATAGAAATTGAGTTCCCCCCTTTATTGTATGCTAAATTTATACAGATATGAATTTATATGAGTCTATTTATGGACTGTCTATGACTTTCTATTGATCTGTCTCACTGTTCAGGATCCAGTGCCAAATATTTTATGTTTATGGTTTTATAATGTGTTTTCCTATCTGTTAAGGCTAGTCTCCCTACTCCCATTACTCATCTGTTCCAAAACTCTCTCAGCCATTCTTAAATGCTTATTTTTCTGCATGAACTTCAGAGTCCACTTAACTAATTTCCATAGAAATTCTGGCTGATATTTTTATCGGGATCATATGGCATTTATTGAACAATTTAGGGGGCATTGGCATGTTTCCAACATGATGGCTCCGTACCCAAGAGCAGGGCGTATCTTTCCACTTAAGTGTTTCTAAAAAGTGCTTCAGTCACTTCTCTTTGTATGGGTCTTGCACATTTCTTATGAGCTTATTCCTAAGTGTTACATCTACTTTTGTTGCCAAGTAAATGGGCTCCTCTAACATATTTTTGAACTTGTCCATTGTTTATATAGGAAAGTATCCAATCATATCCTCTGCAAATAATGGGTTTTTCCAACTCTCTTCTAACTTTTTAACTTTATAATTCTTATTCAATATGTTTGATCTTGAGACTTCAAAGGGGGACCAGACTTCCTTAGGTGTGAGGAAATCACTGAGCCCACTCCAGCTCGTCAGTGGGTCAGCCAGGCTTCTTTGGGCTAAGGGCTGGGGGGGGGGGGGGGGGCGAGGATTCTTGTGCCTTGAGAATATTTTCAGTGTAATTTGTGATAATCTTGACCAAAGCTCTCAGTGCAGATGGAACATGAGTGGTGAGTGGTGGTGGGTAGGGGAGGGCAGGGCAGGGCAGGGTGAGGGTTGGGGGTGGGGTAGTTACTCTGAAAGGTGCTGGCAGGTGAGGCACCTCCCCAGAGCCTGTGAAAGAGTCCAGGCCTTGGTGCTGGGCTCCTGTGGCTGAGCACGGACGTGGCAGAGGGAGGAAAGGCTCCTGTTCTTGGGTTTTGCATTGGAGAAACCAAACCTACAGGGGAGGCCGGACTCCCAGGGCCAGGCTCACAAAGGGATGCCTGCTGCACCCCATACGGGGCCTCCCCATCACAGCAGCCCGGCACTGGGGTCCTGCTGTGTAGCCCGGAACCCCACCTCTCCCTTACCGGCCTCACGTTCCTGATCGTAGCACCCAGACCACACTGGATTCCTTCTTCGTTCCCGTTTCCACCTAATATTTTGCTGTGGGTTAGTCTCACCTGCTCAGAAAGGCTGGAAGCCCCCCAAAAGCGGGTTTGGGGTCTTGTTTAAAACCCTACATAGCGTGAAGCCCAGGTCGAGCACATAATTGAGTAATTGATGACCATTGTAAACTGATTGACTGATGTTCCACGAGGAAACCACTCATGACAAATGAGTTTTCACTCACATCTTAATTGTCCTTTCTTTGGAAAGGGCTTCTGGAACTGTACAGTCGTCAACTTCTGCAGCGGGCAAGGAAGGACATTACAGCAGAGGAGAGACTGGGCTGGAGTATAAATAGGAAAAGGAAATGCTTGGACTTTCCCAGCGCAATAAAAGTTCTATATAATACTATTCTATGTAACTGTGCAATTAAGCCTGAAAATTGCAAGCTTCCAGTTGGTTCTTCCCAGCCAAACACCAGGCGGTTCTCGTGGTGGATGGCGCCTGCTTAGAAGAAAAGAGCAAGATCGGAGGCAAATCTGAGGTTTCACTTCCTTTGGAAAACACAAGCAGAGCCGGGATCCTTGAGGCCATCCAGCTGGGCGGCTAAGCCCGGCGCTGTCTGCACACTGAGGCGGACAGTGGCAGGGAGGCAGAAGTGTTTTTCCAGGGCCGAGGCATAACTAGGACAGCTTACACCTGGGCTGAGGCCTGGGAGTGTGGTTCTGTCCTCCTGCCTCCCACAGCCCCCACCTCTGCTGGAGCCCTTCCCCACCCAATCCCACCCGAGGTCTGGCACCCAGAGAAGGGCAGGGACGTGGCTGTGAATAATGGGGAGCTACCTCATGGGTCAGAAAGTACAGCCTCTTAGCTGGTTTCCAGCTGCCCTTCCCTACCCACTCTGGGACTGCCTCTTGCTGACACTGACCTCAAACGCAGTGCCAGGCAGATTCCTCTCCCATCCAGAACCTTCCCAGACTTCCTTCCCGTGGCCTCTTACACAGTCCAGATGTTTGGGAGGCCTCACCTCCCTGCTTCCCATCCCCTCATCCCCCCCAAGACTCCCCAAAGAGTGAGCAACAGCCATGAAGCCCAGCACCCCACTACTCGTTGCTCCAACACTGCTGAGCTCCAGCGTCTTGCTTTCCACACACTGTTCTCTCTGCCAGAATGTTCTTCTTTCCCTGCCCCACACCCTGGCTGCCTGGGCGCCTTCAAGCTCAGCCCCCACATCACTTTGTCGGTGGGGTACCCTCCCCGACCCCTGCAGAGCCCCTGCCTCCTGCCCCCAGGGGACCTGTCCACACCTCTGGGCTGGCACTCCGCACTCCTAGGGTTAAGTCTGTATTGTGAGTTCTTAGGGCCAGGAATTCCACCCTTCCCTCCCTGCTGCTCCAGCCGTCTGTAGAAAGGGCAAACTCTACCAGCTGAGAGGTAGCCTTGAGGCCCGTTCAGGACACGTGGGGCCCAGCCGCCCGGGTTCAAGTCCCAGCTCTACCTCAGTCTGCCCATTTGCAAAATGGGGTAACGATGATGGCACTGGCTACCTCGTGGGGTTTTTGAGAGGATTAAATGAGAGACTCACATAAAATATTTGGAACAGCGACTGGTGTCCAACGAGCACCCCCCCACCCCGTACATCTCAGTTACCAGTTTGATTCCCTTGCTCTCAGTTGGAGGCAGCTCAGAATTAACCCTCTGTCTCCCACAGGTTGTCTCTCTGTCCATCGGTGTCTCTGTCTGTGCCCCCACAGCCTCCCGCAGGGCCTGAGGGATTGTTTGTGAAGAATTCGTGCACATTCTGGAGAAGCGACTTCCAGACTCTGCCCCACCACCGCCCGGCTCCAGGACCATCCGAGTGTCAGGGAGATAAACGCAGAGTCAGTGTCCTCAGCCTCCCGCGGGGGCACAGGGAGGCTGTGGGTCTCCATCCTGTTGGGTCTCCATCACTCCATCACTCTGCCTTGTGTGGTCAAATGCTCGTCCCGCCCTGAGTTTGTAGAACGCCCATCCTTTGAAAGCCCAAAGTATGTTCACACTTATTTCCTCTTGTAACCTGGCCACGTCCCTGTGACACCTGGCAGGGGAGGGCTGCACAGAACCAGGAAATTCACAGTTGGGTGAAACAGCCCCAAGATAGCAGAAGTTGAGCTGTTCATGACCTTGGAATCCAAGGATCAATCCTGGAACCCAAATATTTAAAGTGGACTAGCTGGAGGATAGCACAGAGCAGTCCGGTCTGAGGCAGCAGTCTCCTGGTCTTCGGTTAAAGAAGAAACTACAGCTTGGAGAGGGAGCTTGGCTGGTCCAAGGTCACCTGTAATTCAGCCTCAGGGCAGAGATCAGTTGTAAACGCAGGCTTTAATTGCACTTCCTCCCCAAAAGGGGTTAGCCCCTCTCTGCAGACTGCACACCCAGGCATTTCTCAGCCCTTACTCCTCGTGCCCTTTCCCAAAACCAACTTGGCCTTTCTGCGCCCCAGCTGTGGCTCTCTCCCCTGGCCCCGGCTTTCCCTTCTTTCCCCTTGTAAAGTCCCCTATGGCGGTGCAGTGGCTTCGCACCGTGGGCACTTGGCTCACAGTGATGCAGGGGCAGAGAGCAGGCAGAGGCTGGCCAGTTCTGCGGCCACCTTGGTGCCTTCTGGAAGAGACACTAAAATATCCCCAGGAAGAGTGGAAATCAGGTGCCACTTAACCCAAGAGTCCATGCACAACCCCTTAAATAACTAATAAAATCTAAACCATTCCCCCTCCCCCGCAGGAGACAGCATCTCTGGACAGAGATGCTAAAGAGAGGGGCGCTCCCAGCGGGTGGGCGCACCCCCTCCCCGCCCCCCAGCGCTGGGTGCCCAAGCTGATGCCCGCTGGGGAGGCCAGCTGAGCAGCCGGCGCACCTGAAAAGGCAGCCAGAGGCAGCGGAGACTCTGCGACTCGCTAACACGGGGCCTAGAGCTGTTTATGGGAGACAAGTGATTTATTTTATTATCTAAATTTTCAGTGGCTTAATAAGGTTTAATAAGCCTCCCAAGGAGTTTTCTGGCTCAGGAAATCGCCTGTAATAAACACAAGTAGTAAATCCTTTATTTTGAACATAAAGAGGTGTGCAATTTTTCTTAAAAGAAAACAAGTCGTCCCTGCCCCCCTTCACCTCATCCTCTAATAAATAAAGGATGAATAAATAATGAAAGAACAGCAGCTTGAAGGGGCACCACTTTATTTGGCCCGGGGCTCCCACGGGCCAACCGGCCGGTGCTCCAGCCATCACAGGGGGACCCTCCTGCTGGATGCTCTGCTGGCAGCCCCTCCCGCCTCCCTGCAACTCACTGGAGAGGGCCCTCGTTGTGTTCCTGAGGCTATGCAGCCCACTCGAGAACCTTCTCTTTCTATCTTTCCTGCAAGGTTACTCATTGGCAGTAGAAAAGTTGATGGCCTTGTTTGGGGGGGGGGGGAGCACATATGCGAGTTCTTCCACAGTCTTTTAACCACATTGCTTTATGACCTTGACCTCACTTTACT
The DNA here is from genome assembly GCF_023065955.2 of Ursus arctos. NCBI lineage: Eukaryota > Metazoa > Chordata > Mammalia > Carnivora > Ursidae > Ursus > Ursus arctos. The sequence continues at coordinate 25,155,035 of NW_026622841.1, forward strand.
TCTGTTTCCTGATCTGCAAAACGGGTACAATATCAAGGCGGTGAAAGTACTTTGCAAAGTAAAAGGCTTCACACCACCCCTTGGGTGAGGGGTTGGGGGCACACACACCCTTTGGATTCACCCAGATGCTTGCAGGCAGATGCTGCAAAGAAGAAGGGGTTCGTCTAGGGAGAAACTGAGCAGCTCTGACACTCATACCTCCGTGTCCCTCCATCACCAACGTCCGGGTACGGAGCCGCCCCCCGTTCTTCCTCGCCCATCTCTCAGGCCCCCCTCCTAGGTACCCCTCAAGTCTGTCCCCTAGAGTATGTTTCACTCCTGTAAGAATTTTTGAGGAAAGAAGCCCACCTGGCTTTTACCCCTACTCCAACCCCTATGGGTGGTTCCAGACCTTGTTCTGATCAAACCAAACCAATGCAGGGTGTGGGGGGAGATGGAGGTGGCGATGATGGGAGGGTGGGCGTTGGCAAGGGATGAAGCGTGATACCATGGACAGTCTGGGCTACAAGGCAGGAGGTCTGGGGTCTTTGTCTCTTACCTAGTTCTGTGACCTTGGGCAAGTGTGTTTACCGGCATGAGCTTAGGCTTCTCGTCAGCAAAGTAGGCCAAATAATTCCTTCTGTACTGGGGATCCTAGGAAAATGTATGGAGAAGAGCAGAGGAGGACAAGCGTCTCAGAATCTAGCGCTGGACTGCACGAAGCATTGTGGACTGAGGCTTCAGCAGAGAAACAGTGAAGCAGGAACTCGGGCAGCTGATTACAGGAGAAAAACGCTCAGACCCCCAGCCACAGGGACAGAAAACCTAGCCATGGCTGGGATGAGAACCCAGGAGTGCCTGACTCTCAGGCCTGGCCCCTGGCCCGGCCCGCACATGTCTTGTCCTGTGGATGGGGCGGGGAATGAGGCATTGGAGGAAAGAGAAGGGGAAGCACAATTGTGTGAGGGGGGGGCGGGGGAGCTGAATTCCAGCTGTCAGGAAACTCCTGGCATGGCCATCACCTTTGGCAGAGGAGGGAAGCTCAGAACTCATTTCACAGAAACCAGCCAGCTCCCAGCCCCAGGCCCGAGGCGCGCTGGGGACTGTGGGCTCTGGGTGTGTCCTGGCCGGGTGGCAGAGCAGGTGGGGCCGGCTTCTCCCAGCTGCGGGCACCCTGCCTGGGGTGCTCCGGCAGGCAGGCTGGAAGTTGAAGTAGCCCGGCCCAGCCTCCCAGCCCACACGTCTGGCCCCAGCTTCTGGGGCAGCCGAGGCCCCGGGGCATTCCGGGGCCAAGGGGTATGGCTGCCCTGCTTAGGGGAACTGCCAAGGGCTGGGTGGGGTCCGCCCGGCAGAGGTCTGTGGGGCTAGCCAGCAGCTTGGGTCAGGCCCCCCTGCCCCTCTTTTGCTCTGGCCCACCAGCCCCTTGCAGGTTTCAGGGCCTACACAGACCACCGCCTGTAGGATATGAGTGGCTGCCACCCAGCCTCATTACCAGGTCTGGAAAAGAAAGCCACATATGTTCCCAGCCCCTTTGCGGCCCCCTCACCCTCACGGCGGCCACCAATTCTGCCAGGTGGCTTTGAAGCTCCGTGCCCAGGCAGGGGAGGAGCCGGGGCTCGAGACCAGTGGGGCTGCTCCCAGGGCAGCGGGAGTCTGCCGGCTGGGGCCAGCCTGCCCTGGGGATTTGGCAGATAGAAGCATCATCCTCAGCCCCAGATTTGCTGAACTGAGCAGGATTCAGAGAGATCCTGGGCTTGTGGATCAAAGCAATAGAATTGTCCCTAAAATCACACCACCAAGGCAGCCAACAAGGACAGGAAAGAGATGGGACTGGAGTAGGCATCAAGTCCCACCCTGCTGTTTTCTAGCTGTGTGACTTGGGGCAGGTCACTTAACCTCTCTGATCCCCATCCATTGGGGGTCATAATAAGGATGAAATTAAGGAATATAAGTGCCTTATGAATGACAGGGCTCTCTTCAAATGCTAGGTGTCCCCAAGCAGAGGGCTGGAGCCACCCTACTGCCCTTTACGACTTCAGGTTTATCCCCACTGTGTTTTTGAACCGATCTCATTCATTCAGCATCTACTGTAGTCCTGGTTGATGGTATCCGGAAAATGGCCCAGATGTAGAAGAAGCAGACCTTGCCTTAGAGCAGGTGAGATCTAGGCCATTACTTCCCTGTTTCCCAGATAAGCAAACTGAGAGCAGCCAGAGTATGTCATTTGCCTACCATGCACGTCACATTCCTGGTAAAACCAGTCCGAGAACATGGGTCCCCGACTAGCACCTCACGGGGGGCACCGTCATCTATCAGAGGACAGAGGCTGGGGCATTAGAATGCCCTGGTGTGAGTTCTAACTAATCTGCTGTGTGACCTTGGGCACAGGCTCCTGTCTGTGCCTCATTTTCCCCATCTGTAAAATGGGCATAAAGTTTATGCCAGCCTTGCCTACTTCCTGGATTAGAAGTACAGGAGACAAGAGCCATGGAAGGGCCTTGGAAGATTGTCATGCCCTACACGAGCCAGGGGTGGCCCTGGGAGCACGTAAAGGCTGTTCTCGGGGTATCATTGGGAGAGGTGCTTAAATAGTGTGGGCTTCTAGAAAACTATGCGAAAGGCAAACTAGTTCCCAGTAAGGTCCTACTTCCCTCTGCCAAGACATCTGTTAGGGGTTCACATCCTTCCTGGACTTCGTCACTGCGGATGCTTCTTGAGAGCTGACTGTGTACCAGGGGCACTTCACGCGCCTTACGTCATCACACCCACAGGATGACTCGAGGGAGAGACCTGACTGTCATCCCCATTGCACAGATGAGGAAACCGAGCTCGAGGAGGGTAATGGCCAGAGGCCATCAGCAGGGGAGCCCGGATGTGGACCCAGGCAGTCTGAGAACGGGCCCTCACCCTCCACCACCCCGAGTAGGGCCTCCTGTTCCCAGAAGGCCATCAGTCCCCTTCAGGCACCTGCTGGCTGAACACCGCTTCTTCCACGATCCCACTTGGGATCCAGGTTGAACGTAGTTTCAGAGGGGATTCTGGAAACCTAAAGCCTTCCAGATCCAAATGGTGCTCTTCCCGCCCCCCTGTCCGGTGAAACGCTCTCTACCCTGCACAGCACAGACAAGGCCGCTCCTCCTGAGAGCCGGGCCTGATCGCCCGGCCATGGGTCTCTGGTGCCTTTCTGTCCGTACCTCTCATTTGTACTTGGCACTGAGACCCCTGACACACATGGGTCTCAGCCCCCTGGCACACATCCCTCGGCCCTGGCTCTGATAAATCTCCAAAGTTAGAGACAAGCTTTGGGGAGAAGCATTCAAATCCCAGTTAGACTTTGGAGGAGGCAGCATGGTGGAGGGGAATGAACACGAGCGTTGGCACCAAGTGCCCCTGGGTTCAAATCCTGCCGTGACACTTGCCGGCTTGTGGCTTTGGTAGCTCACTTACACTCTGCATACCGGCTTCTGGATCTCTAAATTGGAGGTGAGGATGAAAAATAGGTACCTTTCAGAACTGTGTCAGCTGAGGAAGAATTTGAGGTGCAATGACCGACTTGTTACGAGCCATCCATAAATGGTAGCTAGTATCGATTATTATTGTAAATGCTAGCCAGCTCGCTTGACTGGTTATGAAACAGGACACAGAATGATACCAAAATTCAAGTCACATTCAAGAAATTTGTACTGGAGGACTTCTAAAGCTGGGTTTCTTTCCCCTTCCTCCCTCCCTCCCTCCCTCCCTCCCTCCTTCCTTCTTTCTTTCTTTCTTTCTTTCTTTCTTTCTTTCTTTCTTTCTTTCTTTCGGGAGAGAGAGAGTGAGCTGCGGGAGGTGGTGAGGGAGGGGCAGAAGGAGGGAGAGAATCTTAAGCAGTCTCCACACTCGGCCTGGAGCCTGATGTGGGGCTCAGTCTCAGGACCCTGAGATCATGACCTGAGCCAAAATCAAGAGTTGGATGCTTAACCAACTGAGCCACCCAGGCACCCCTAAAGCCAGGTTTCTATAAGGCATTCCTTATAGAATATTCCTGATGGCCCTTCCAATCGCCCTGCCCCCACCACTTTTCTGTTTCTTTTATAGGACCACTCCTCCCCTCCTTAGCTAGTACACTGATGGCATGCCCCCTCCTCCTGGTTGGGAGAGAGAGGGTCACAAGCACCATACCTGGGGTGAATAATGTTCTCATTCTACAGTTGAGTAAACAGAGGCCCAGAGATGAGAAGTGCTGCTTTGGTCAGACAAGGCTACTCAGACCTCCCTGGGCTCTAGAACCTTCCCCGGAGGGCAGAGGCCCAGGGGAGGTCCTCTGGAGTGATGACCACATTGGAGAAGTTTTCACCCATCCTGCGTTCTCCCTCTTCCACCTCCTTCCACCATCTCCAAGCTCCTCTTCCCCCTCTTCCCCTCTCTCCCACTTCCCCCTGTGTTTCTGATCTTTGGGGTTTTTTCCTATCCCCTCCCAACCAGAGGTTTATATTTTGCATTATGCCTCTCCCGGCTGCTGAGAGTTTTTGTTTGGTTTTGTGTGTGTGTGTGTGTTTGTGTGTGTGTGTGTGATTCTCTTTCCTGAGTGTGTTATTCTTGGAGACAGGACTGCCCTGGGCTTGGGCGATGGAGGGGATGGAGGAAGGGGATAGAGGGCCTGGGCGGGAAGGTGGGGGTGTGGCGTGGCATCCCCTTGGGGACACTGCAGTCTGCTGGCCCTCTAGGGCATGGGAATCTTAGGGTCACCAGGGAAGCTCCCAGAGTGCACTGAGGGGGCACTTCTTCCCAAAGAGACAATGAAATAGCGAGTGGCAACCCCGCCTCCTGCCTGGAAAAACAGCCCCCAGTGACATGATTACATCCGCTCCTCCAGGAATGGGACAAAAGCTGTGAACCAAGGCACACTGAAAAGTCGTTGCTGGGCAGGCAGGCCAGCCTTCGTGTCCAGGGTCACCCAGGCCTGTTGCCCCCTCCTCATCTCCATTTTGCACCTGTAGCTTCTTGAAATCATGACAATAGTTACCAGGTTTTCCATGACCTTGAGATGATAAGATGAAGAAACAGAAGCCCAGAGAGGCAGAGGGGACTCCCAAAGTCACACAGCTAAGGGTTCCCGATTCCCAGTCCCAGCAGACATGACTCCAAGAGCACGCGAGATGGGACATTTAGTTAGGGACGGCCACCCTCCATTCCCTAGTGGGCTCCAATGAGACTCTGACCACCAACCCACAGGTCAGTGGGTTGTGTCTCCTCTATTTTAAAAGGTGGGAGAAAGCTTAAATAATTGTAAGAATTTTCTCTGAGAAACATTTAAAACGTGTTTGTCTTTAAAGGAATAAGCCCTTAGCAAGCAAGAAAACCTGGCTCTCCATAAAGAACTGATTTTCTGGGATTTTACTGATCTTGACTTGATACTTAACAGTCACAGTTTCATTTACAAACCATCACCTGAGATGTGTCTCTGAGCACAAGGACCCTGCTGCCCATGTGGCAGCTCGGTGGGAATTTGGAGAAGGTGCCATTTCCTCACTACGTCTACTTGCATCTATCAAAACAGCCTTGTAAAACGCTGATTTTGTTAGACTGAAGCTTTTAACCGCCATCTGCTCAACAGTGCATATCTATAATGTCTGTGAAGTCAGTAGTGCCCCTGTGTAAGCCACCTATTGCTGCATAACAAATCCTCTAAAATCAAGAAACTTAAACCAAAAGTAAACGTTTGCTATCTCACAGTGTCTGCGGGTCAGGAATTCAGGAGTAGCTTGGCTAGGTGCCTTCGGTTCAGCATCTTTTGGAGAGTTACAGGCAGGCTGTCAGTGGGGCCACTGTCATCTGAAGGCTTGACTGGGGCCAGAGGACCCACTCTCACAGTGGCTCATTTGCACAGCTGGTGAGCTGGTGCTGGCTGCTGGCAGGAAGCCATGGTCCCTTGCCATGTGTACCTCTCCATAGGACTGCTTGAGTGTCCCCATAACATGGCAGCTGGCTTCCCCCAGAAAGCCTTTTATGACCTCCTGTCAGAAGTCACACACCATCACGTCCACAAACGCCATTGGTTACTCAGGTCAGCCCTACTCATGAGGAAGGGGACCACTCAAGGCCATAAGTCCTTGCTACCAGGAGGCAGGAATCATGGGGTGGGGGACAACTTTGAGTCTGCCCTTAGAGGCGGTGCCATTGTATAGTGAAGACCTGCACAACAGTAATTTCAGTGCTGCCGGGCCCCTGCCGTAGACCTTCACCAACCGCGTGCCGGGACCGTGCTAAGCATCGTAATGACAGTCTGCCCTCAAGCAGCTTAGAATCTAGCAGAAACACCAAGACACAGAAAATACATTACAGTACAAGGCAGAGTAAGATAAATGGCTGGAGTCATCAGGAGTTCGGGAGATTAAAGGCTGGAGAGGCCTGGCATCTGAACTGAGAGATGGAGAAAGGGTATCTGAGTGGAGTCTTGAAGTGTGGGTGGTGTGGGGCCCCCTGGAGAAGGAGGATGCTGGATGTGCGGGGTGGTGGGTGCTGTCCAGCCAGGAGCTTGGCATGAGCAAAGGCACAGAGGCTGAGAAGCAAGATTCGTGTTGGATTAGAGGAAAGAGGGTGCAGGGCTAGGATGTGGGGCACATGTGGGATCAGTGCTGTGGGCAGTCAGCTCAGAAGGTGCCACGGGAAAGCCTGATGGAGCCTCAGCTCCGTCTCCTCCTCTCCCCTCCTCCCCTGTCGCCCGGCGGAGCTTTGCCAGAACCCCCAGCAAGGGGGCTGCTGGCACGGAGCAGGGGAGGCTGCCCAGGAGCAAGTGGGTGAGTTCTAGGGTCCCCCCTGGGGTCTCAGAGGAGCCGCTGCCCACTCTGACGAAGGCAGCGTCCCGGAGCTTGCTTGGGAAGTCTTCCTGATGCTGCAGCCCCTGTGTCCGGCCATGCCCTTGTCTGCCCACTGCCCCTGCCTGTGTGGCCCTCCCGGGAAGGTAAGGCCAACCTCCCCTGCCGACCCAAATCCTTCCCACCCCTCCTGCACAGAGCCACGCCTGAGCCCCTCTGAATGCCCGGAGTCTGGGCCCCTCAGGTGATGGCGGGGACCGCCGGCCCTTCTTGGTTGCCTCTGTGGAGCAGGGGTAGGAGGTAGGTCGGTTGTGGTTAAGAGCTTGGCCTGGGGAGCCAGGCTTCAGACTGAGATCCTTATGCCATGACTTTATGTTTCTGTGATTTATCCTTTGCGCCTCCTTCTCCGCCTCTGTAAGATAGGGACGCTGATGATGATAGGAGCTAAATCCCAGTGGTTGTGAAGATGAGCAGGCCTGAGGCCTGATGACGGTCCTGATCCTCATTCGGGAACCCCGTCGTGTAGGGTGGGCCTTGGCCTGCGGAGAGAAGGTGCTGGCCGAGGTTGGCCCGGCCCTGTCCTGCCAGTCGGCCCTAGGAGGCCTGAGTGTCTGAAGCAGGAAGCTGGGGGCCAAGGCGGTGGGGACCAGGGTCCTCAGGTCCCCTTACTCACTGCACAGAAGGTCATGTTGCACCTGGCTGCAACGAGCCGCCCACCTGGGACGCACAGCAGCCATGGCAGCTGGGAAGGAGCCACCCAGCCTGGAGCCTCTCAACTTGCCGGGGATTCTCAAGCCCTCCACTTTCCCTCTGGCGCCCACCATGACAGCAGGGAGGCCTGGGGTGTCAGGGAAGGAAGGAGCCTCAGAACTCACTCTGTGGCATGGACAGTGGAAGCCCGCAGGCTGGGGATGCCCTCCCCGGTCAGAGAGAAAGAGGGGAGTCCTACATAGGACCTCAGGGGGAGCTGAGCCTCCCAGAGAGATGTAGAAGTGGAATGGTTTCTCAGTAGACGAGAACCAAGTTAAATGGGGCCATTCAGAGCAGAACTTGGCCCCCCAGACCTAGAGCGCCTTGGTGGGACTGCCCACTTTGCACTTGCTGTTCCCAAAGCCTGGAATACTGTTCCCTACATTGTCCCATGACTGGATCCTTCTCACCATCCAGGCAAAGGACACCTCCTCAAGGAGGCCCTCCCTGACCACTCTGAGTAAAGTAGTCTCCCTTTCCCCACCACCTCACCCACTACTGTAGATAGATGATAAATAACATTGGGGTGGAAGAAGATTTATTAATTGGTTTAGGTTGTTTCCTATCATTTGATTTTTTAAATTGAACTTTTTATTTTTGACGTAATTTGTTGATTCACGTTTGGTTTTAAGAAATAATCCAGATATCCCACGTCCACCTTACCCAGTTTTCTCCAATGGTAACAGCTTTCAAGATCACAGTAAGACATCAACCACGAAACTGATCTTGACGCAGTCTAATTACAGGACATTCCTGTCACCAGGAGGGTCGCTCCTGTGGCCCTTTGATAGCCACGCCCACCTTCCTCCTGCCCCGCCCCCTCCTCAGCCACTAGCAACCCCTCCCATGTTCCGCATCTCTATAATTATGCCACCTTGAGAACATTATGTAAATGGAATCATACAGGATGTAACCTATTGGTATTGGCTCTTCTCACGCTGGCTTATCCAGGGATTTTTATGTATCAGTAGCTCCTTCCTTTTGATTGCTGACTAGTCCTCCCCGGTATGGACACGCCACGGCTTGATGAACCATTCACCTGTTAAAGGACAGCCGGGTTCCTTCCAGTTACTGACTACTATACGCGAAGCTGCTGGGAACATTTGCATTGAGGTTGCGTAGATCCAAGTCTTTCTTTCCCTGGGATAAGTGCTCAAGAGTGGCCTGCTGCGTCATATGGTAGCTGCAGATTTAGATTTTTAAGAAACCACCAAATTGTTCTCCAGAGAGGCTGTGCCATTTTGCATGCCCACCAGCGATGGCTGAGTGGTCCAGTTTCCCCACATCCTTGCCAGCATTCAGTGTTATCACTGTTTTTATTTTAGCCATTCTGAGAGGTGTGTGGGGAGCTCTCATTCCTCTTTGGTGAATCTTGCGTATCTTCATCACAGTTACGTCTCTGCAAACTGGGTTAGAGCAAGGGCCTTCTTAGTCTGCTCTCTGTGCGTCCCCAGAGGTCAGGGCAGTGCCTGGTGGAGGGAGAAACCCAGTGACTGTTTAGGGAATGAGTGCACAGCCTGTGGGGTCTCTGGCCCTTTTAAAGATGAGAAGGTGGGAAGGCAGCAAGGCCTTCATTCTGGGAAAGCTTCTGAGCCCCTCCTCCCAGTGGGATGGCTCAGGGAAGCCTTGGGCCCTTGGTGATGGGAGGGGATGGGAGGGGAAGGAGCACCAGCACCCTGCACTTCCCGCCAAGCTCCTGGTACCTCCAGACCCCCTTCCGGGCACATACTGTGTGCCCAGCACTCCTCGCTCCTCCCCTCCCACTGCATCTGCCTTCCCAGGGTAGAAACATCCAGAAGATAAAAGTGTGGAGATCCCCAAAGCTCTTCCCATGGGAGCACAAGGCTTTCATGTTGTGTTTTTATTTTTATATTCTCTCCACTGTAATCGCACTGGGGTACGGGCCGGGCCTTTGCTAGGATTTATGCATGGGCCACAATCAAGCTTTGCCCTAAGAAGAAGGGTCCTCCAGGTAGTGGCACAAAAATTGAGCTGGCTTTTTGTCCAGGTCGAATCTGCTGACTTGGGCTGTGAGTCTTGCTCCCTGCAGGGAGGTGATACCTGGTGTCCTCTGTCCTGCACCTCTCCCTCCTGGTGGCTCTCACTGGCCACACTTCATTTTTATATATATAGAATGCTAAGGGGTCTCAGAAGAGGCTTCTCCCTGTAGGGGATGCGTTTCCCTGAGGGTAACAGAATACAGACAGGATACATTAACGAACAAGATACTCGAATTTAACACGGAATTTAAATGTGTATTTATACCTGAAACAGCTCACAGATATACATATAGAGGAGGTCAGTATTTAAAAAAAAAAAAAAAAAAGATCAAGATTTGCCAAAGGAGAGAAACTTCATCAACTGAGATGAAGCCAGAAGTGAGGTCCACAAGGCAAAACCTATGCCCTAAGGCCCCCATTCCTGTGCCGAAAATGGGCCACGAAATTGGTTTTAAGGTTCCTAGTGGCTGTATTCGTGCTCGGCCTGCCATAAGAGAGCAGCCCGGGCTCCTACAACAGAGATGGATTTTCTCACGGTTCCGGAGGCTGAAAGTGCAAGGTCAAGGTGTCTGCAGGTTTGGTTTCTTCTGAGGCTTCTCTCCTTGACTTGTCTTCTCACCATGTCTTCATGGGGTGGTCCCTCCGTGTGTGTCTGTGGCCTCCTTTCCTCCTACAAGGATACCAGTCAGACCAGATGAGGGCTCACTCCTACGACCTGGTTGTAACTTTAATCACCTCCTCAAAGGCCTTACCTCCAAAGACGGTCACATTGTGAGATACCGAGGGTTAAGACTTCAACATAAACGGGGTGGGCGGGGCACCCCAGCTCAGCTCCTAACAGGAGCCAATAGGATCAAGACGGTCATGCATTATCTGAGTCAGAGGTTTGGGGGGAAAAAACAAAAAACAAAAACCACACACACACACACAAAAACAGAGCATTTTCCCAGCAGGAGCCCTGAGTGGTAAGAGAACTTCCCCCTATGGCCTTGACCCATGGTTGTCGTGGGAGTAGGTGGTGGACGCCATCCCCGTAGCACACAGAGCGGTTGAGGCTCACGTGGTCCATTCTGGTGTTTCGCAGCTGCTTGCTAATGAAGTGGAATTCAGTGAAAACGTGCTCGCGAGAAGCTTCCACAGCCTGGGCTGCATGGCATATGCCAGCTGCCCGGTGAGAAGCCTGACTCCAAGGGCCTCTGGGGTCCCCGGAGAGAGCCTGCATGTCGGACAGTGAAAAGCCAGGCTCTGAGCTGCAGGGGGTGTTTGGCAAAGCCAAGGGGGAGGAGGGCCGGCCTCCTGGTGGAGGGGGAGGCCTTAAGCAAAGGCAGAGGTGCTGCGGGCAGCGCACCTGCCAGCCTGGCCTCCCCGGGGGCCCCAACGCTGGGGGTCCCCTCCCGGGACGACGCCTCTAACCCCGGTCTCCTCTCTGTGCGTCCCCTCAGGGCTCTGGCTGAGACCATGGCCAATGGCATCGACGAGCTCATCGGCATTCCCTTCCCCAACCACAGCAGCGAGGTCCTGTGCAGCCTGAACGAGCAGCGGCACGATGGCCTGCTCTGCGACGTGCTGCTGGTGGTGCAGGAGCAGGAGTACCGCACGCACCGCTCCGTCCTGGCGGCCTGCAGCAAGTACTTCAAGAAGCTCTTCACGGCCGGCGCCCTAGCCAGCCAGCCGTACGTCTACGAGATCGACTTCGTCCAGCCCGAGGCCCTGGCCGCCATCCTGGACTTCGCCTACACCTCCACGCTCACCATCACCGCCTCCAACGTCAAGCACGTCCTCAACGCCGCCAGGATGCTGGAGATCCAGTGCATCGTGAACGTGTGTCTGGAGATCATGGAGCCCGGCGGGGACGGCGGGGAGGAGGACGACAAGGAGGATGACGACGACGACGAGGATGACGAGGACGAGGAGGATGAGGAAGAAGAGGAGGAGGAAGAGGAGGAGGATGACGATGACGACACGGAGGACTTTGCCGATCAAGAAAACTTGCCTGACCCCCAGGACATCAACTGCCACCAAAGCCCTTCCAAGACGGACCATCTCACAGAGAAGGCCTACTCGGACACGCCCAGGGACTTCCCCGACTCCTTCCAGGCCGGCGGCCCCGGGCATCTGGGCGTGATCCGGGACTTCTCCATCGAATCTCTGCTGAGGGAGAACCTGTACCCCAAGGCCAACATCACCGACAGGAGACCCTCCTTATCTCCGTTCGCCCCCGACTTCTTCCCGCACCTCTGGCCAGGGGACTTCGGTGCCTTCGCCCAGCTGCCCGAGCAGCCCATGGACAGTGGGCCACTGGACCTGGTCATCAAGAACCGGAAGATCAAGGAGGAAGAGAAGGAGGAGCTGCCCCCACCCCCACCGCCCCCCTTCCCTAGCGACTTCTTCAAGGACATGTTCCCCGACCTTCCCGGGGGGCCGCTGGGCCCCATCAAGGCGGAGAGTGACTACGGTGCCTATCTCAACTTCCTGAGTGCCACCCACCTGGGGGGCCTCTTCCCGCCCTGGCCGCTGGTGGAGGAGCGCAAGCTGAAGCCCAAGGCCTCCCAGCAGTGCCCCATTTGCCACAAAGTCATCATGGGGGCCGGGAAGCTGCCGCGGCACATGAGGACCCACACCGGGGAGAAGCCATACATGTGCAATATCTGTGAGGTCCGCTTCACCAGGTGCGTATCACTGCCCTCGGGGGGGTTGGAGTAGGGCACGGAGGGCTGGGATGGAGACAGCCGGCTCGGGGGAAGCCCAGCTGGATCCGAGATGCATGGCAAGTTTATTTGCTCGAAGGCGTGCTAGGCATTACCTGGTGTGGGGATTTCCAAACTCGTTTTAAGAGCTAAAATGTTTTCGAAATACAGTATGAGGTGGAAGGCCAGGATAGGGTAGAGATGAGAGCAGAGCTGTTCTGGGTAAGTCAGAAGGGAGGGGCCTCGGCCCCTTGCTTGCTTGACCTCCCTCTCCCCTTCCCCACTGTGGATCCAGGGAGCCAGGTTGAAGCCCCCGCATGGAGTGCCGCCTCTTTATTTCACTGGGTGCACGCTCGGCCTGCCAGGGACTGTCCTAAGTGTGCCGCACAGGCCGTCGTCACGGCCACGCCCTGGAAGGTGGAGAGGTGCTGTGGCCTTTGTCTGCAGATGAGCAGTCGGCCCCCTGTGGCCAGGTGGCCACCGTAAGCACGCGGAGAGGAAAACGCCCGAGCTGGGACTCATATGACAGCAAAACCTGTGACCAGGAGCCCCCAGAGACCCCTGTAGTCCTCTCAGTCCTCTTCTGGATCTGATCTGAGGGATAAGCCTCTTAATGTTCTCCCCCTTGACTCTCCACGTTAGGAAGGGGTTAACTTTATGTGGTTATAAAATTTGAAATTTGAAATCAATACATTACAAACCCTCCATCTTTCACAGACTCTGTGCCGTTCAGCAAGTGTGTGCTACGTACCTTCTCTCACTGCGACTTGTGGGTTCAAAACTGACTGGTGGGATGCCGTGGGCTCAGATGTGTTCCCTGCTCGGTTTTGCTGGCCCTCATCTTGGGAAAACATGGTCTGTTGGTGCTGTTTGTGGTCACTGGTGTGAGGCTGACCCTCCCGGCCACTTCGACAGTGGAGAAAGTTCCAGTGAGTGGTGTTGTATCAGGGCTTGGTGATTTCTGTGGATCGAATGTGGACAGAGCCTGGTGGACACCTGCCCCGTGACCATGACTTCCCTGACTAGGTCCTTTCCCCTCATTGCCTCTGTCCCTGGCAAAGAACTCCCCTTGAGACCCACACTTGTGCCAGTGGTGCCATTACCCCATATTTTCTTGGAGATTTCTTTTTGGGAACTGCTGGGGGCTCGTTGTTTGGATTTTCCTCGGTGGGCCCCAGCTTTGGCCTTTGAGGAGAGAGTGACTTTTTTTAAATTAATTAGTTAATTTTTTTTTTTTGAGCCAAGTTGAATAATAGCAAATCAGGAACAGTACTTTTCAGGGGAAAAAATAAGATGAGTCTTATAAAGTAATGAGATCCACTATCTTGGGTGGCTTCAAAACTCTATTTGAGGTTTCCTGAGAAGGGTATCAGAAATCTGTTCATGTGACAGTGGCATGGCTAGCAGAGCTCTGCGGGCTCCTCTGGTGACTGTTTCGAGGGACAATACTGGTTGTTTCCAATTTGGCCTTGGGGTCCCCGCACAGCTGCTTCTGCGAGGGAAACCCCAAACAGAATCTCTTCCAAATGCTTGGAGCTGGCAGTGGAGGGAACGTCTCCAGGTGCAGAGGGGCAGGGCCCCACGTACCCCAGGTGCGGCCCCTTCTTCCCCACAGTGCTGACCTCAGGGCGCTCTGTTCCTGTTACTGCCACTGAGCAGCTGGACCCAGAGTGCCTGGGACTCCCCTCCCCTGGGATATCCCTCACTAATGGCCCTGCCACGCTAGTCACCCCCACCACCCCACCGCCACCACTGCCTTCCCCTGAATTCACCTTCGCCCCACAGGCCAGGCTAGAACACCTGGACGACGTGTGACAAAAGCACGGGGATAATATTGGGGAGATAAACTAGGGCGCAATCCACCTTCGAGTACCATTCACCCATTTCCAGCCTGTGACTCCCAGCCCAGTCCCTTGGGAATGACTTCAAAGACAAGGACACTCTTCACGGGCCAGACCCAGCAAAGCCATGTCCCAAGTCAGCCAGAACACCCCCTCCTCCCATCTGGGGTCCACATCCCTAATTTCCCACACCTGTTGCCTTCACACAGGGCTGACTCCGGGACCCCTCTTCCCTTCAGGGGAGCCCCGGCTATTTGGCTACAGGGGGATGCACGTCTCAGCATGCCACACGGCGAGCCTGCCCAGCACCCCAAGTCCCTTCCCTCTCTGGCCCTCCCCCCCCCCCCGGGCCTTTCCCACACACACAGCCTTCTGCGCAGGCCACACCAGTCTGTGGGCCCTGCCTTCCCTAGGGAAAGTGTTAACTTGGTCAGTCACTGCAGACAGACTTCTTGCCCTCCTGACACAAGAACATTCTCTGAGTAGGCCTCCTGGTTCAGGCAGGACACTGGGTTGTATAGGAGGGCTGCATTCCAGAACCCTCCCTCCCAGCGCATTCCTGATGATCACTTAGGGGGCCTCTGTGCTGGTAGCTTCACCAGCCCTCCCGGCCAGATCAGCCGTGGGTCTGCCCTGCCCTGCCCTCCCTCCGGTCCGTCCCTGCTCAGCTCAGCTCCCGCCATCTGGGCCCCCTTGAAGCAGCTGCATTCCTGCCTCAGTCAGCACCTCCCCTCACCCAGCTCCCACTGGGCTCTGACCCTGCTGAGAAAGATCAGAGTTGCTCTTGGGGGCCCCCTTCCCAGAAGCAGAGGCGCCCCGGAGTGGGGGGGAGGTTGGACATTTTCCTGGCCTCCTCACACAAGGGACTCTGGGGACTTGATTTCATACCGTGGGCTGTGGCTGACCGCCCTCCCTATCACATTCTTCGGAATAGCTGGCCCCTGCTTCCCTCCTGCCCCCTCCCGGAGCTGCCCCGCAAGGCTTCTTCTCTGTCCCCTGGCCTGTCCCGGTTGGGTTTCTCATACCTCTCCCTGTAGTCAAGTCCCCCTGCAGCCCTTCCACGGGGACCTTCTTGGGGGCTGACTCCCTGCACCACCGCCCACAACACCTTCCCTCCCTCCCCAGATGGAGAGGCACTTATTTCAGCAGCCGCTTAAAGCAGCCGCTGCCTCTTTGACTCAATTCCCAGCCTCCCTTGCCAGGCCAAGCCGCTCCTGGGGCCCTGGCCCCCCAGAGGCTGAGGGAGCCTGGACTGGCCGCCCTCGACTCCTCCTCTTGGACACTCTTTTCCCTTTCTTTCCTTAAACACAGCTGAGCTTCCGCTCGCTGGTCAGGCCTCCTTTCCCTTCCCCTTGATGCCGACCCCACCTCCCATCACCCCAAGGGATGTTGGAGGAGCCCACCCTCCTGCAAAGTGGCCTTTTGGCCCGGGCTCCAAGTTATGGCCTCAGATGCCAACTCCCAGGATGTCCACGCCCCATGGGAACGTGGTGGCTGAAGGATCGGGGAGTCCTTCCCACAGAACCCATTCTGCCCCTAAAGCCCTCCCTGTAGCTCTCCTTCTATGGTTCTCCAAGAAGAGAGGGGAAGGCCTCCCCCGCCATGGTGTTGTCTCTTACTTGGCGTCAGACCCTCACCTCTCGATTTTAACCAGCCCTGGGGACCATTGGCTTTCCACTGATCCTTCCAGAAATGAGACACCCCCGGAGCCCCAGGCAGGGCCTCAAAGCCTTCAACCAGACTATGTCTCTTTGGCCGCATCCTGTCCCCTCCTAGCTCTGGTCACCCTGCAATCACTTGGAGTCCTTCTGCCTGTGCCTCGCACCCCGAGCAGCATTCTCTGGCCAGCTGTGACCTCACCGGTTTCCACCAGGCCTCCTGCCACCAGCCCATAAAGGCTGCAAGGCTTCGCCTCCGACACCTGCCGCCAGCACGAGCCTCCTGCTGGTTGCTCCACACCCCGGCAGTGGTCTGCTCTCCAGACCAGGCCAGGAACCTGGCTGCTGCCTTTTTCCTGTATTTTCCTTTTAGCCCTCCCACTCCTGGCAGCCCTGGGGACCTTATTAAGATAATGCAATGTCATTAGCAGTGGCACCAGGAAGAGGGTTTGTCTCGACCATCAGGTTACCAAGAAGTGTGGGCGGATGGTGCTGGGAAAGCATTATCGCGATTGGGAGCCCTCATGGAGGCTGGGGACCCTGGGCGAGACCCCGTGGCCCTTTTCTTCACTTGGGGGCATGAGCTCATAAGGACCGGCATATCTTTCCCACCACGATGAGCTCTCTGGGCTGGAAGGGGGAATGCAGACCAAGGCTTGGGAGCACATGGCCTGGGCTGGTCCCCAGGGCAGGGTCGCGGAAGGGAATGGCAGACCAGGGAGTCAGGGCGAGCCAGAACACACTGGCGTTGGAGCTGGGGGTTCTGAGAACAGATCCTGCACCAGCAGGTCATGGGTCAGTCAACAAACGCACCATGAGCCCCCACTGCACGCTCCGTGTGGTGTACCAACCGCACAGAATACAAAAGAGTCTGACAGGTTCTCATCAAAGCAGGTTGGGTAGCTTCGGTGCCGCGGACTGAGCGAGGGCTGAGAAAGCAGTGCGGGCACCTGCTGTGCAGCTGGACGGGGGTGGGGCGGTCGTTAGGGGACTCAGTGTCTCAGCGCACTGTGGAGGCTTGGGAAGAGCACCAGAGTGGTAATCAGGGAGCCCGGGTTCGGGGCCTAGTTCTGCCTCTAACGGGTAGGGTGACCTCGGCCTCCTCCCCTCTCTGAGCTTCGGGTTCCCATGTGTCATATGCGGGCCTTAGAGCAGGTATTTCCGACGGTTGCCCGCAGGCCCATGACTCCATCCATATATTGCCCGAGATCAGGGAAGCTATGCACACATTGCCACAGCCTCTCTGTCCCCGCTTCCTCGTGGTGAAGGTGGCAACACCAACTCCATAGGCTTCGGTGAGATACAGCGTCACCGCCCGGTTCGCAGAGAGTATCTGATCCCTGCTCATGACTCGTCCTGACAGCCTTGCTTCCTTATCTGCAGCGGCTGGGTCAGTGCTCCCTGCCTGGGAATGTGCTCCTCCTGCATCATCTTGCTGCCTGGGCTTCCGACCAGACAGGGCTGCAGGAGCCGGGGACAAGGCCCCTGCCCAGGAAATAACATGCATAGAAAACAGAAGCCACAAAGGCGGCCTCTGAGCAAAGTTTCCATCCGCCGAGAGTGCCCGTGTGGTGGAGCAGGGGCCGGAGAGGGTGCAGACGGAGGGGCTTGGCTCCCAGAGCTGGTGCCCTGCCAGGGGGAGGGGACAATGCTGACACCCATGGGGCCATTTTGGGAACAGGGGAAGCTGATGCTGACACACTGTCTTCTGTGGCTCCCTCCTTGCCCCCAGTGACCTAGCTTGAGGGGCAGTGCTCAGGTCCCAGGTGCTCTGGAAGGTGAGGGCCAGGGACAAAACCTGGGTGGACAGGGTAAGGTTTGTAGAGGATTGCCCTTGAATGTGACCTTGAAGGGTAGGGGTGGGGAGTTGGGAGTGGGAGACATGTCAGGCAGTGCAGTTTGCCAAAGTAAACCGAGAAAGAGGTGCAGGGAGGAGGGGGGCTGGAATGAGGGCTCACAGCTGGGGAGGAAGGAGCGTGCACGCCGACATCTGGGCTTGGACCTCTTGTGGGACCCAGAGATGGCACGTTGGTGTCCAAACACAAGATCTGCACAGAAAGGGAAGGAGACGGGGTTTACCAAGCATCCGTTTCATAATATGGCAGCCTTTGCACGGGAGGGAGGGATGGCTAGAAGTCCAGCTCATGCCAGCAGGTGTTCAAAGACACGGAGTTGACCAGAGCGTGGCTGCCGGGCGAACAGCATATCCGTGCGATGTGTGGGTGCAGTAGATGGGTGATATTTTTTCCCAGCTTTACTGAGATATAATTGACATATAACATAGAAGTTTAAGGTCTACAATGTCGTGATACCGCACTAACGTGGTTTTGTACAGATGAACACATCCCTCACCCCAGATAGTTACATTTCGTGTGTGTATGTCCAGAAAACTTCGGATCTACTCTCCTGGCAACTTCCAAGTATACAAGGCAGTATTGTTAACCACAGTCACTGGGGATCCCCCGAACTTACTCATTTAGTAACTGGAAGGGTTAGCTCCTAAGGGCCTTGCACGCCATGCCGAGGGGTAAGTTAGCACATCGGCCGTTGGACAGGGGCAGCCTCAGGAGATTTTTAGTGGGACCACCAGACCTCCAGGCCCAAAAGGAAGTAATGAAGAGCTCAGCTCCTGAGATTCAAGCTGGAACACCTTCCAGCTAAACTTATGCCACCTCCACAAACCAGTCAGATTCATGAGGCAGCAAGGCTAGAAGGGCCGGAGTCTATGAAGCCAGCTAGAAGAAGATTCCGTAGAAGCCCATTCCCCAGATGCAAATGCTCACAGAACACCAGAGGTCACAATTCTAGAGGTCAGGAAACTGAGGCTCAGCGCACCTAAGGACCTGATCCAGTCCTTGCAGCGTGCCTGGCCCCAGGCCTGGCTCTGCCAGTGCACGTGCCGCTATATCCACACGCACAGGTCGTTACAGGAATGAGGAGGACGTGTGCCTTAGAAAGCCATTCCCTCTCTGTCCTCGCTTTCCTCATCTTGAGAGTTAAGAGATTGAACGAAATCAGTATTTTCAAAGTCCCGGCAAGTGTACTGCTAATGGTGCAGGTTACCGGGCTTGCCGGCGCAGACCGTGAATCAGGACATAGTAATGCGATCCCGGTAGACTACATGGTCTCTCCGTTTTTTTCCATCACTAAGTTGTCGTGGGCTTTGCAGCTCTACGAACCCTCCCCACTGCTCCCATGAAAGAAAAGTCACCAAGGAAAGTCACCCTTAGGGACAGGGACAGCTGGCTTCTGCCCAGGGCTGAGCTCCTCCCACGCATGCCCCCCCAGGGGAGGGTGTCTGGCCCCAGGGGCAGAAAGCCGGCTGCAAATGCGCTATTCTGATTGTTCTGGTCTGCACTTTCCGAGACAGCTCTGATAGGCCGCAGGCTGGGAGTCCCCGGTTTGCAAATCTACCTTTCTCAACCTCAGCATAGCTTGCAAATAAACCAGACCCCAGCTGGCTCCCCAGGCCCCTTTGCCCCTCCTGGCTGGATACCTTTGGGAAAGCCGCTTGACTTTGCTGAGCCGCTCGTCCTCTAAGTGAGGAAATTATTCTAGGTATGTTGCATCTGACGCCTGGAACCCAGGTTCTCTCATCAGTCGTGGACAATAGGAACTGGTGTCTGGCCCTAGGTTCAGGTCTGCACAGAGAGGTGAAGTACCTTGCCTGAGGTCACCCAGCCAGTTAGTGGTGGGTCGGCGACTGCGGCAGGGACTCCCAGACCCCTAATGGCGGCCCCACGCCTACACCATAACTTATGTCTGAGGAACAACCTTCCAGGGTCGGTGAAATGGGGTGTTCATCCGCCCATAGCAGGTGCTCAGTAAAGGAAGTGAGAGTCACCTTCTCAGCACTTCTGACACACCTCAGTTAAGTGCTGCGAAAATGGGACTTATTTTGGATGCTCTGGTGACAAGCTTGGGAGACGTGGTGGGTATTTAGAGGAGGCCTTGACTATCTGAAGATCTGCATTGTCCGTTACTCGAGGGTGACCGTCAACATCAATAGTACTAATTACGTGCAGTAGTGATTTTGAAAAATACCCACCCACCTTATCAGGCCATGGAGAGGATTCAGTGAGGGGCTATGCTTAATGCCCCAGTGCTGAGCCCACACTGAACCCTCCGCCAGGCCCTGGGGAGGACGCAGGTCCCCCAGCCAGGGACCAGCTAGCCGCAGCCCTTCCCTGAGAGCCTTGGTGAATGTGTGGGGTCCCAGGACCCGTCCCTGCCGACGAAGTCGCACTGCTCTTGAGGTACAAAGGGCACCGTGCACCCCACTCCCGCAGTGCTGAGGAACGAGGCCTGAGTTCTAGGCTCTACTCTGCCATTATTCCTCTGGGTGACCTGGGCAAGTTCGCCTCCCGGGACCCCGGCTTGCCCGCCAGCAAAGGTGGTTCTTCAAGTGGCGTGTGAACAAGCAGCAGAGCAGCGGCTGCCACTTGTTAGGAATGTGAATTCTCTGCCCTCTCCCCCGCCACCTCCCAAATCTCTGGGAGCGGGGCCCTGCATGCTGCTCCTCAAGCCCGGGGGGCCCTTCCTATGCAGGTTCAAGTTCAAGACACACCGGCCCAAATGCTCACGAAGACGGCTTCCCATTCAAACCCCCAATCAGCTGGATGACATGTGGGTTATAGATACCATAAGGGCAGCATGCGGGCTGGGGAAGGGAACATGGGATGTCATAGCAGGGTGCTGTGCATCCTGGGCGCAGCTGGTGGGCTGTGGGAGGGGCAGGGACAGGGAGTGGGGACGGGACGAGGGTCTGGTGTGTGGAGACACCTGCCAGCTTCAGACAGCGGCATTCACTTCCTGCTCCCTGCCCGTCCCGCTTCCCACCCCCATCTCCATCTCCGGGGGCCCTCGTGCCTTCCTGGGAGCACAAGTGGAAGGGGTGCCTCTGTCCTCCCTGCTTCTCCTCCCCTGGTCCCTGCCAGCGTACAGGGCAAAGTCTTTTTCTCTCCCGCCCCACCCCTGGGGAACCAGTCCAAAAATGAGAGCCAGTGAGACCTCTAGCGGCCAGGAGACACCAGGAGACCGGGACCTGCTCCTGCTGTCCTGGGGTTATATTGAGCGTGGTTTAAATCTGGCCATTTTAGGGCGGATGCCTGGGCTCCTCACCTGCTCCGACCTCAAACCCGAGCCAAAAATTACAGGCAGATGCTCCCCCCGAGCCCCACCTGCAGGGAGGACGGAGGAGACAGGACACGGAGCTCGTTGGCCTGCCAGGCCTGGTTGGGGAAGGCTGCAGAAGGACCTGAGCCGAGTTCTTGCAGCCCACCTGACTCCACTTCAGCCAGGCTGGAAGGCTCCGTTAGCCAGCTTGTGGAGAGCTCCGTCTTTAGGAAGACAACCCTGTGATGTCAGTTTTCTTTTCAAGATCACCAGGAGGTGTGTTGAATCTAGTCTGACACAAACCCAGATTCTCTCCATCAGCCCCGGACCATGGGAACTGATGTCTAATGCCAAATTCAGCTCGGTGCAGAGATGTTAAGTAACTTGCCTACGGTCATTCAGCATGTTAGTGGTGGGTCTGCAGCTGGAACAGGGGCTCCCAAACCCCAGCAGGAGCCCCACCTTTACACCATACCTTCCCTCTGAATAATAGCACTTAAATCCTGAAAAGCTTTGCCCTAGATTAGGCTACATTCTTGTTGCACCTGGCTCTTTTGTAAACCCTGGAATTCTCTGCAGACAAAGAGGAGAGCCCACAGCTTGGGATGAGAAACCACAGTGCAGGAGACTTGAACAAGGTGTGCCCGGCTTCCGTAGGCTCCCAGATTAGTGCTGAGGACAGACAGATCTCAACAGCCCAGGGGCCAGGATGGGACGTGGGGCTCTGGGCGAAAGCACAGGACCAGCAGGAGGGAAGACTGTTGCCTGGAGACAGCGGGCATGAAATTAGGGTGTGAGTCAGTATCCGAGGTTGTCACACCGTGCAGGGATGGAGGACAGACTGCTGACTGGTGGGGAGAAGTGTCCCCAGCGGGCCCATTTTCCAGGCCAGTGATGGGAGCTTCCTGATTCTGAGCAGAGGAGTAAATGGAGCTCGGGGGGTGAAGGAGGCCTCTCCGGACCGGCTCCTTCTCCAGCCCTCTAATCCACGTGAGTAGCCACGCCTGTGTGGAGTGAGGCAGGGCGTGCAAGGACATCCTAGCATGGGCCCCATTTCTGGACTCGGAGGCCAGGCCGTGGCGAGCTTTGGCAGGTCTGGAGTAAGGGGAAAGAGGCTCGGGGGAGGCTCCTGGCGCTCCGGCGGGGACTGACTCCGGGCTGTGCCTTGCAGGCAGGACAAGCTGAAGATCCACATGCGGAAGCACACGGGGGAGCGGCCCTACCTGTGCATCCACTGCAACGCCAAGTTCGTGCACAACTACGACCTCAAGAACCACATGCGCATCCACACGGGCGTGCGGCCGTACCAGTGCGAGTTCTGCTACAAGAGCTTCACGCGCTCCGACCACCTGCACCGCCACATCAAGCGCCAGAGCTGCCGCATGGCCCGGCCCCGGCGCGGCCGCAAGCCCGCCGCCTGGAGGGCCGCCAGCCTGCTCTTCGGGCCCGGCGGCCCGGCGCCCGACAAGGCGGCCTTCGTGATGCCGCCCGCGCTGGGCGAGGTGGGCGGCCCCCTGGGCGGGGCGGCCGTGTGCCTCCCGGGCCCCAGCCCCGCCAAGCACTTCCTGGCGGCGCCCAAGGGCGCGCTGAGCCTGCAGGAGCTCGAGCGGCAGTTCGAGGAGACGCAGATGAAGCTGTTCGGGCGCGCGCAGCTGGAGGCTGAGCGGAACGCGGGGGGCCTGTTGGCCTTCGCGCTGGCCGAGAACGTGGCGGCCGCGCGGCCCTACTTCCCGCTGCCTGACCCGTGGGCCGCCGGCCTGGCCGGCCTCCCCGGGCTCGCCGGCCTCAACCACGTGGCCTCCATGTCTGAAGCCAACAACTAGGCTGGTCCTCGTCCACCCCGGTCCGGCGGCCCTGCCCCCTCTCCTCCCATCAGGCCTCCCCTGCCCCACCCAGTGGGTCTGAACTTTGTCTTTGAAATCACAGAGGAAACATGAAAAAATATTATCAGCAACAGTGGTATTTTCCAGGCCTCTTGTGGCCTCCTGCCTCCCTTTTGAAGATGTCTGAGATGGACATCTCCTCCCAAAGGGCCTGGAGCCCGGGGCCTGGCCTCCACCTGGCTGTCACTCTGGCTGTCACACAGAAACTCACAGGGGCCCTGCCACAGAGGAGGCCACACCCCGGGTGCCCAGGAGCACTTTGGAGCTGCTGGGGGCTAGATGGAGGGAGGGAGCTTGGCCAGAGGCAGACCGAATGGGGCAGGGCTGAGGCCTACCGTAAGGGCTTGGGGCACCCATCTTAGTCGAGCCGCAGCCCTATGGCAGGGTCTCTACTGACCCGGCTCTGCTGGGCCATTTTTCTAGTCTCCAGCCATCCTAGGATCCTTATGGGAAATGCCCTGTTGGCAGGGAGGGCTTCTGGAATCCGGGCCCTTTTTTCCCCTCACTGTCCTGTGAACTTGGACAGGCCAGTCCTCTCTACCATGCTACGAAGGGGGGCTTGCTAACTTAGCTTCCCCTCTCGAACCCACCCACACACATCTACACACCTATCCCTCCACAAAGAATTCTTGAGAAGGTGGGAGCTTTGCACTCCTCAAGTCCTGTTGCAAATGTCCATCTCCCTGGATCTGGTTTAATCACATCCACCTCTCTGTTAGCACCGGTGAGAAATGTGGCCAAATTAGACCGGGTGACAGAGAGGAGCTGAGGTGTGGCTTGTCCACAGGCAGCTTTGGGGAACTCCAGAGACTGCCCACATCCGCAGGCAGGCAGGCAGGCCACTGTGTCAGGGCCCTTGGGGATGACTCTTTAATCATTGACTCCACCTCTACGCACCCCCTCCAGGGCTGTACAAAGTCTCACGGGACCCCGGGACTCCGGGACCCATACAGAAGGGACGGGAGTCTGTTAACACCTGGTGACTCCCCCCTCCCCCCTGATTCCTGGAAATACACCAAACACCTGGTTACCCAGGGTTTATGTTTGTTGTGGGTTTCTTGGGGCTTTGGGATTGCTGGGGATTGCCCCCTTTGCTGCATTTGAGCACCCTTCACCCCTCCCTCATCCCTCAGGGAGGAAGCTGGGGCGTTTGGCTTCCCTCAGTGGTGGGAGGTAGAGTCCTGGCTCCAGTATGGGTTTGAAGGGCTCTGGGAGTTAGGGCTCCCCGCACACGCTCCCTGGTTCCCGAGTTTGTAGCAAGTTCCGAGAAGGAAGACCGCTTAGCTGGCCCAGTGCCTTCCTGGTCTTCTCTCCCCTTTCCTGCTCCTGCCCCCCTTCTCTTGCTGAGCCGGCCTTTGTTTCTCAGCAGCCCAACAGTGGGAGGGTTCATCTGCATGGATTACCCAGGGCCCGTGTCCCCAATTCAGGAGCTGTGGGCACAAGAGACTTCGGCTCTTCCTATCGCCTTGGCTTCTTCCTGAGCAAAACACAAAAAACAAAAAGGCCAGAGAAGACCACAGACTCTGTCCCCCTCCAAGCTCCCCGGAAGAGAACCCTGACTCCACACTCCCCCAGATGCCATTCCAATTGGAGGGAGCTGCTTCTGACCCCCTTTTGTCTTCAGATGCCATCTTTCTGGGCAGCCGCCTCTTAGATTCCCGGCTCCGTTTCTGACACTTGCTTCTGGGACCCATCCACCGACATCCCCATGTTCCCCCCATCAGCCAAGGGATTGGGGCTGACCCAAACTTTAGAAGAAAACAAGGACAAAGGAACAAATTGGAATCCAGTGGTCTTGGGGCTTTTGTTTTTATTTTGTAAAGGTAATGACTTCTTATAAACGCGGTTTTTCAGATGACTCGTTACTTCTTTTTGTTGTCTCTCGGCCGCAGTTTGGAGTCGTACGTTGTAAAATATCCAAAGATCTTGAGTACTGTATGATGGAGAAGAACTTGACGCAAATGGGTTGTGGGGGGCAGGGGTGCTTGTGTGTTATTTCTTTTTATTTTCTTTCCTTTTTTCTTTTTTTTCCTTTCTTTTCTTTTTTTCCTTTGGTGTTTCAATTTCCCTGTCTGTGGGAAAACTTTGGAATTTTTCCTATTTATAACTTTTTTTTATGTGATTGCTTTATGTAAAATGACACAACAGAGTTTGCCTTAGTGATTTAAAGGACAATCTTCGTAACTTCGGTCGCACGCCGCACCCCGCCGAAAAAAACTCTCAGCTAATTTTCTGGCCTATTTATTAAACAGTATTAATTGACTTGATTAAATTATTGAGAGTTGCACTTCTGTGAGAGGTGACCAGCAACAAGTCAATGGCTAGCTGTTCACTGCCAAAAGGATTTGACAACGGGGTGTCACGGGCTTATGATAATTTCAAAGACATCTTTGCGAAAAACACAAATCTTTGACCCTTAACTAGTCCCTTGAAGGACAGTGTCGTGAGGAGCAGAAAGCTATGCTTATTCAGTTTCCTGGTTCGGGATGACGTCCTCGTTCCAGTGCTCATTTCAGGTGTCAGGGGTGGTTCCTGGTGGGGAGGCCAGAGTCTAACTCCTCAGCGTCTCCTACCTTTCAGTTGTGTGAGGCACTGTGTGATGATAAGCTTTGGGGCCTCCGCGAGCCTAAGCTCAAAATGCGTGTGTGTTTGTGTGTGTGCGTGCGCACGCTCACGCAGGGACAGCCTGTGGTGTGCTAGCAGGGCAGGTTGCAGGGTTGCTGACTGTTTTAACACCAACAGTCCTAGGAATTCCCCACCGTGGAATCCACGGCGCCTCCCGCTGGTCTAGATGTGCCCTCGCCTTCTTCCTCTCATTTCCTGGCACTGGTGCCGGACTCCCCTTCCCTTCTCACCCGAGCCTCTTTCCCAACCAGGGAACACGAGATCCTGAAAGAGGTAAGGATTGCTGTGGAACGGGGTCAACTCCACTCAGAGCCCAGAGCACAGACTCTCTGAGTAAAACTGTTCTTTGAGCTGTGTTTTCTGGATAAACCGGGTTCCCCAGAACCCCTTTTCTGTTTACAATCCCCTTTCTTGCCGTGGTCAGCATTCTTATAAACCCCAGCAGCATTTCTCCGCACAGAGGAAAGAACAAATGTAGGTCTGCAGACTCCTCCGCGCTGTGCGTCCTCAGGCTAACCACTTCCCTACTCTGGTCCTCATGTTCCTCACCTCTAAATCCAAAGGGGAATAAGGACACCAGAGCATCTCCAAGTTTTCCACTCAAACGCCGTTCAGCAGTGGGGGTCAGTCAGTTGGGGAATGCCTGAGGCAAACTTCCCATAGTGTAAAATTCGTGGGTTGTGGCTTTGAAATTCATGCATCTACATTCTATCACATAATGTAGATGCGGTTGTCTTAATATAAAAATATCATCTTGAACTACTTGCCAGTTACGTTACTTGTCTTTCCCCTCCGCCCCCAGAATCTTCTAGTTTCCGCAGCTACCCTGAAGCTATGAGAGGCCCACGCTCATGGCTGAAGGCTTGGGGGGTCAGCACAGCCCAATGCAAGAAACACGAGGCCAGGTACTCACCGAGATTTCACTCAGCTCAGGCACCCTCGGCTCACTGGGTCCTCAGTCCGGGCGTCGCTGTCCACTGAAGGCTGTAGGTGAACAAGAAGAAGGGGTAGGGAATGGGTCCAATACACCTTGACCCCCGGGGGCTCCTACACTCATGTGAGTAAAATCTCCGCTAGTCCCGGCCAGGTGAATACTCCATGGAGCCCTGCCAGGCGTGGCCCGCTCCCTCAGGCCCCAAGGTGCTAAGGGAGTTGGGGTGCTGACAGCAAAGGAACCTCCAGCACAGTTGGGGGGGAGGGAAAGGTTGGAGAACGAGGCCACTGAGGACAGAGAGCCATGTGCCTCTGAACCTGGAGAGCAAGGCCCAAGGGTTACATGAGAACAGACCTTGGAACTTATAAAGCTCTGTCAGGTAGAGGGAGGATTTTACCAAAAGTCTGGCCAACTCAAACCCATAGGAGAGAGATTCCAGGAGGTAGCTGGGTGTCCGGGCAAAGGCAGGTAGCTTCTAACACCCACAGTTATCCTAAAGAGGAGCGAGGTCCCTTGTGAGGCAGTGAGCTCTCAGTCAGTGGACGGGTTCCACACAGCCTTTCGAGAATGCCAGAGATGAGAGTCCTATACAGAAGGAGGTCTGTCGGTTGGTCCTCTCCATCTGGCTTGTGAAAGGGTGAACGTATATCCTCATGGGACTGTGGAACGAGGACTGTGCCGGGGAGGGGGTGGCAAGTGAAAAGGATGAGCTCGGACAAGTTCACAAACCCGGCTTGGTGGCCCAGGGCCACCTGCCCTCCCCCCACCCCCACCCCTTGTCCTGTGACCTACAGCAACTTGGGGCCAGAGCAACAGGACTCTGTGTAGAAAAGGCCCTGACTTATTTTGAGACCCTGATTATGTGACAGAAGAGTAATGAACCAAGAAGAATTAAGACTGTTCTCACCTTAGGCCTTTCTCTGCCCCCAGGGCCTGCCCTTACAGAACAAAGGTCTCCACTTATGGGGCTGCAGGGGCCCAGGCGTGTCCTGGCAGACCTCTTCCCAGACCCCGTTCCTCCTGTCCTGGGACCTTGCCAGCTCTTCCTCCCTGAGGGCCTTCTAAGCTTACTGCAGAGGGGACAGGCGGGCATTTCCAGAAACAGGCACAACTGTGTGTTCCCCCGTATGCACTTTCCCTTCTGAAAGCCAAATGAAGTGAGGGCTTCATAAGGGAAAGAGAAAGAACAGGGCCTCATAGCCTCAGGCTCCCTCATCAGAAAAGTCTCACTGTCCAGGAGTGGAGGGTCAGGGGTCCTATAGGAGGGAAAATACCACCTGTACGCAAAGGGTCAGAGGCCCCTCCAGGGACCTGGGACAAATTCTGGAATCAAAGATGTTTACATCCAGTGGCCTCCTTCCCAACACCCCTCCCCGTGTCACCCTCCCCCCTTCTCCTGGTGCCCCTTCCTACCCCAACAGTCCTTCAGGATGTGGCCACTCTGTCTTCTCTTGCCTCCCTCTGTTTACACCCTGATAGGAGCCACGGAGGGTGAACATGACTCACAAGCTCCCTCTCCCGGCCTTTGCAGACCCCTGCTCCTCGTTCAGGGTGGAAAGGAAGGCCCCAGAGCAAAGCTGCACCAGGCCTCAAGCAGCCAACAAGGGTGGCTGATTTGGATGGACAGCCTGGAAATCACCCCAGTGGGCCGTTACCAGTCTGCCTGGACCTTCCACCGCCCCCACTGCTCCCCGACCCTGCTGAGGGGTGCAGGAGTGGACGGGGATGCCGGAAGCCAGCAAATAGCCTCTTTCCCTCCTTTCAGCTTTGAAGCACTGAGAACTGAGTCAAACATGCATTTCCAGCAATTGATGGGGAGAGGATTCCCTGGGGAGGCTTCGCTCATTCTTCCCTCCTTACCACATCCTGGGCAGGGGCTGTTGTGACCTCGAGGAACCGAGCCCACACGGCCTAAACCAAAAACTCTGAGCCCCGAAATGGACTGACAAATAAGGACAAAACATCTCAGATCTGGACAATCCTGGAAAGCCTGGAAACTGATCACTTCATCTGCAGCCGGACATGCACCCGCGCACACACACACACACACACACACACTCATCAGACGAATGGTACACAGGCTGATGTCATCCCTCCTTGTAACAACAGGAGACATGGCAGTGCCTGGACAAGACCCAGCAAGGCCGCTTTCCCCACAAGCCTCCCTGCTGGATTATTTATAAAGCACTCTCTCATTTTTATCCTGGTGATTCTTGTTTAACCATGAACTTTGACCCTGGCAACAAATGCAAAAGAATAAACAAAGAGGTTTCTGGAAGAAGGAAGGAAGATGGAGTGAATCAGACCCTTTCCCGTGTTCCATTTAAAAATTAATACATTAAGCACAAACCCTCTGAGTAACATGAAATGCTTTATGTTTTCTCAGAGGACTCTTAACATCCATTGGTCAACTGGGTTTTAGCCCTAGGAGGCACATATCCTTATCCCTATCTCTATCAGTTGAGATTCTTAGGCAAACACCAGAACCCCTATCCAGACAGCTTAAGTAGAAAAGGCCTTTATTAAAGGAAATGTCTCTGGCAGAATCTCCACCACGGCCGAAGAGTCAGGCTTGCAAAGTTCCCAAGATCAGTTGTGCAGGTTGCGTACTGCACAATACCGCCACTTTTGAAGAGGCACTATTCACACCCTAGACAGATGTATTTGTTTTAAGAGACACTAGATTTGTATATCATTGCCATTTTCCAGCAGGTGGCAGTAAAGTGTACAGAAGGGGTGCCCCTGTCAAATTTGCACCAAGTCCATGGCCTGGAGTCCAGGAAGCCAGGAACAACTCCAAGCCACCCTGTGCCACATTGCTCCCACCGAGATTGGGTCGCTGCTAATACTAGGCTGAGACCCCACGGCTCCCCCCGACGGATGCCAGGCCCAAGACACCGGAGCTCCCCCTGTGGCCCACTCTCCACCACCATTCTACCAGAAAAAACAGATCCCACACATCTGGCCTTCCTCACCTTGCTCTCTGCCTCGGGACGTCTGGCGCGGGTGCCTCTGACTGCTAGAGTTCAAGGCCTCAGCCTCAATGCAGGCTGCCGGGAAAGTCAGCCCCTGCCTTCTGCCTTGAGAAGGAAGGATTCGTGATGCGAATTCTCCAAACAGAAGAAGAGTTCTGATAATGCGGGGTGGCCTCAAAACAGATCCCATAGCCAAGCAGTGTTCTGCAGATGGGGGCGGGCCCGAAGCCCAAAGTGGCCAAACCGTGAGGACCAGGCAGCAGGCCTGGGAGCTCTGGCTGAGCCAGGACTAGAGCCCAGACGTGCTGACTCCTGGCCACTGCCCCACATGGTCTGCTCAGAAGCTGAGGCCCAGAATGAGCCAAGGACCCTCCGGACAGAAGTCAGTTTCGACAAAGCTCATGCTGACTGTTCCCCACCTGACGCCTCAGCACCCAGCAGCTCTGCGGAATCCTCATTCGGAGTGTCCCCACCCCGCGCCTGTGAGACACACTCGTCTGCCATCCCAGCTAGCGAGCTTCGGTGGCCTGGGTCCTCTTCGTCCCCTCTCTTCCTCCCTACAGGGACCCAGAACTTGAACCCACATTCCTCTGCCAGTGACATTCAGCCCGGTGCTCAGCCTCCCTCCTCAAAATGGGCTTTTCTAATTTAATAGGCACGGCAGAGCCCCAGTGTGTGTTTTCATGAAAATGGCTTTTTATTTTGCCATTTCAACATCAGTCCTGTAGGAATGGCATTCTGCAGTGCACAAATGCATTTCCATGTCCTAATGGCTGGGATTACCCATGGAGGTGGCCTTTGTGGGATGGGGGGCGGGGCATAGCAGTTGGGAGAGGAGGGGGGTGGCCTAGCCAGAAAGAATGGAGCAAAATGTGCCAGTGTCCACCATACAGGGGCTCGACCACCTGCCTGCCTCCTCCAGACGGAGCTGCTAGCGGCCGCCAAGGATCGCGAAGTCTCCCCTCCAGTCTGCATCCATCCCGACCTCTGCCCTGGGGGGCTGGCACACTGACCCGGGGCTGCTGTCTGCACTGGAGTCCCCACATTACGGAGCACCCCTGCCCCGCGCAGCAGAGAGGACGCGCTGACACGCCCTCAGAGGGCTCTCACCGGGCTGGAGAAGGCTCATGCCGCGCCAGCCCCACCGGCCACTTAGTAGGTGCTCAGTCACCGTGGGTCTCCTGGCTTCCCTCCTCTCTGCTCCCTCGGTAACATGGAAGATAATTACGCTTCCTTATGTTACGTACCTTGTTCCTTTTGTTTTGCTTTTCTTCCTCCAGTGGGAAAGGACGGGAAGAAGGGGAGAGGGGGAGGGAGGAAGGGGTCAGCCCACATCACTTACCCCATGTTTATCTGCGTTGTCGTTTTGGATAATCCGATGATGGGGGTTCATCCGTTGCCAGTTCCTGCGGGAAAGCTGGCAGAAGCAAATGACAAGGACGTCCTCTTTTTAAATGAGAATGTGGAGCTGGTAATTTCTCAGGGTTTGCCTGGCACGTGAAGCTGGTTGAAGACAGCCAAGGAGACCCACTCAGCTGCAGAACTTTGATGACATGTGGCTGGGCCCCCTCTCCAGATGCTGCTCAGTAACAGTCCAACCTCCCTCCGTCCCCCCGCCCCCACGCCGGGTCACAACAGGGCCCACTCTGGGGCTGACAGCGGCCACTGCACCCATGCTGGGTAGGGAGGCAAGCAGAGGCGGCTGAGCCTGTCCCACATGCCAGGAAAGGAGTCGTGATTTCAGAATTGGAGCCTAAAAATTGGACTGGGACAGATGAGAAGTGTTGTCAGTACAGTGCTTTGGCCTGGCAACCAGGCCCTGGCCCTGGCTCGCCAAGAGCCTGGATTCTGAGGAGACTGTGCCCTTTCTAGACAGCGCATGCTCAGAGCACCTGGGACCCAGACCTTTCCCCAGGATTTTCTGAGGGCGGGTTGCTGCAGGAGTCCCTCCCCCTAAGCGGGGGGATGGCCAGGGGTGGCTGTTTGTTGGGGAGGATGGACGGAACTTAGACCTGTAGATTGGGGTGTTCACAAGTGAGACCTCTCCGCATTGGGGATGGAGCAGCAGGGGGTGGTGGGGGTGGAGGAGGGGGCATGGCTGTGGGCTGGTAGACCCGCTCTGCCCCACCAGAACCCCAAGGAACCGGAGCATCTAGTGAATCCAGCTTTCTAGTCTTTCTGAAGGTATGCTCTTCAAGATAGGAGACTAGAACATAGTTTATTTAACAATGTTAGCTTGATTTATATGTTTCGACATACGACATGGGAACCTCTACTAGTCTCCTCACCCAGGCCCTGCGAGTGTTGGGGAAAGACCAGGGTTAAAGCTGTGGTGGTCCCAGAGGTCTATGAAGGAAGGGCATGCGTGTGGAAGTCTGTCTGCACTGTGACTTCCCGTGAAGTCACCTGCATTTTGCGGAGGGTGCTGGACGCAGTAACGTGCCAGCAAGAAGGGGCTTCCCCCACCCTAGCCCTTCACCCCACTCTGCTGGGTGTCTCCCTTCCCCGACTCCACATTTCGAGAGGATCCTGTACATTTTCTGGTCACATTCAGATGTAAGAAAAGTCTCATTTTCCGTTATGTAAACAGGCCAGCCCAAACCAATAGCAAAACATCCGTCTGTCTCCCATCGCTGCACCCCTTCCTATGCTACCCTCCGCTCAGGCTCCTGTAGGGGGACAGGAACAGTGACTCTCTGTAACAAAGTGTCACACACTGGGTGGCTTGTAAACCACAGGAATTTGTGCCTCATGGTTGGTTCTGGAAGTAGGAGGTCTGAGGTCAGGGTGCCCGCACCGTAGGGCTCTTCCGTGATGTAGAGACCATCTCCTTGCTGTGTCCTCACAGGACGGAAAGCAGGGAGTGGAAGCAAGCTTCCGTGTGGCTCTTCCAACAACACTAATCCCATCCTGAGGCCCCATCTCATCCTACTCACCTCCCAAAGGCTGCAGCTCCTTGTAGCAACCCACGGGGGTGGGGTTTCAACATATGATTTTGAGGAAGACACGAGCACTTAGCCCCTACCAGTCACAGGCCATCCTGTGCCCCGGGGCCTCACACACCCTCTAGCTACTGGTCTGGCTCCTCCAGAGGCTTAAGCCCCTCCCTCACTTCATATGCAGCTGCACTAAATATTCCCCGGCCTGCAGGTGGGTCTCCCCAATGAGGTGAGTAGTCCTGAGTCCCAACGTGGGCCGCCCCATGAATGGGGGCAGATGACAGAGCGGGGTGCTTGGGCCTCCCACGTAAGTTTCTGCAGGCTCCACTGGGTGACCAGCTGGACACTGAGATGTGCTGCCCTTTAAAATTTCTCTCCTTGGGGTAAGGCTGTAGGCCCTGGTGAATTGTAACGATAGCCTCCAACTTTATTTTATTTGGACATCAAAGACAAGTACCTCTCTCATCTTCATGGTGAGATCGGTGTGAGCAGAACAGTGGGCCAACAAAAGCACGAATGCCAGGACTTGGGTAGGCTCTTCATTCTCCTTTGAGTGCAGCAGGCAAGGTGCTTGCTTACGAGCCATGGAAGACCAACAATGAAGCCGAAAACAGATTTGCTGAAAGGATATTGCGGCTCAGAGGACGGATGGGAAATTGGAGAGCCAGCCCCAGAAAACAGGCAGAAACCAGAAGAGGCAGGACAGCATCCCCACCAGCATCCTGGGATGCCATCACCTCCCCTGGGCACCACTGTCTCCAGGTGCAAAGTCCCAGGCAGGAGCGTCCAAAGAGCCAAAGCTACAGCACCGGTCTCCCACTCCAGCTGCCAAGAGACGGGAAAGGGGGTTCCTGGCCCTCTGAGCTTCTGCTCCCTCATTGGAGGGGTCTCCCAAATGGGAGAGTTGCCTGGATGCAGGAGCACGGAAAGGTGACAGAAGTCACTGCAGTCAGTGGGCTCGACCTGAGGACAACGGTCCCCTGTCGTTTCTCTCCTCTGTTTATAAGAAGCAGCAGCACCATCATGGCCTCTGATGCTAATAGCAGGGTCCCACCAGTAGTTTAGATTTTTCTGTTTCAAAGACACTTATCTATGATTTCGGGATTTTTGAGAGCTTCCTGAATCATTTCCCGTTCTTAATCCCGCTTTACCACCACTAAGGACGGCCTGATAGGCTGACCAGCATGCAGGAGGCTGCTTTCTAAGCCTTTCCGTGCCAATGCTTGTCTGTTGACCTTGAAAAAGTTACCTCGACTCTCTAAATCTCTACTTCATCAGCTGGAAAGTGAGGGGGTGGGCGGCGTGACCCCCTGGATGTCTTTCTGCTGTCACACCGCAAGAGCCCACGCTTCCGTGTCAAGGAGCACTTGGAAGGGACCTAATTTCCCAACCAAAGGCCATCTTCCTCTCTTTCCAGGATTAAAGTTGCCCAACACTCGGGATGTGCCTAAGCCAAGGCTGTGTGATGTAAATATTGTCAGGAATGACACTCCGGATCCAAAGTAACCCGCTGGGGACGCCGTTCAGAAGCCAGCGCACACGACAACACCCGGGACCGATCCTCTTGTGTCTTTCCCGCAGGGGTGAGCTTGCTGAACATTCTGTTCTCGCGCACACATGAGTGCAAGGCCCGGGTTGTCACCAGGGGGCTTAGGGCTGCATATGTAAGTATCTTGGCAAAAAGCTTTATTTTTCATGGGCTTTGCCTTAACTGCAGACACGGAGCGAGTTCTTGGCCTTGCTTTCCATTCACACACTATTTTTCGCTTTATTCTCTATGCGGGATACCTGTCCCTAAACATACCAGTTAATGTCTGCCTCCAGAATAGAACCTGGCCAGGCATGTCCAGACGCCAGACAATGGGTTCTCTCTGGGGTGACCATCTTCTCTCTCTCCCCCCTCACCTCCCTTCTGTGGAGGGGTGGGAAAGAAGGGGAGTTGGGGCAGGAGTAGAAAGTGATGAGAAGTGCCTTTGAGGCCCCGAGGGACGGTGAGTAGTTATGCGTAGCTGCTTCCCAGGGTTGTCTGGAGAGAAATTAATCTCCATGACGGGGTTCCATGTTGCACCCGTGGGGTCCCCGGTCCACAGGCCTGTTAGCCGGTCACATGGCTTCCCCACCAGCACTGAGCTCCTTGAGAGCCTTTGCATTTCGTCCCGGATTGACCCAGGGCCTGGCCCCAAAGAAAGGCTTCGTAGGGGCGGCGTTAATAAGGAATGTCATCTTGTACTTACACAGCCCTTCTCCACTGGCATGTTGCTGTTCTGTGTGATTTCATTTGATTGACAAACCCGCCGTTCTCTGCGCTCATCAGGCGAAGAGGTTGAGGTCTAGAGAAATTGTGGATGCGGTCGTGGTGGGCCGGGAAGCGGCTGAGGAGTATTCCCTGTCCCCTCAAGCTTGTCCTGGACCCTGCCTTGAGGACAGTGCTTCTCTCGCCCCTAGGTAGACCAGAACTCAGCTTCTCCTACAGCCCAGTCAGTCGGTCACAGATTTTCGGAACTCATTCTAGAACCTTTGCCTTGACCTCTCCACCATATCCAATGTCTCCTCTCTAAAGCCGGGTTTTCTCCTGAGGTCAGCTCCTGTCACTGCCCTAAGAGACCACGCTGCAGATGGACCCAGACCCAGATCGTCCAGTGCCAACAGCCACCAGCGGGGAGACAACCCTCTGCCCTGCTCAGTACGCCGTCCCCCTGCTTCGCTCACACCTGCACACGTTGCTGACTAGGGTGGAAGGGAGGTGCAGCCAGGGAAGTGAGCCACACAATCACAGTGCTGGTTCACGCGGTCCAGGGGTGTGTCAGTGCCCCTTCCTCTCCTCCCTAACTCTCCTTGGACCCTCCCTCCCCATGCCCCCAACCCTCCCCAGCCTTCTAGGAGGCATAGTGATGGTGGTCATAGAGGCAAGCTTACTTCTCTGTCCCCCTCCCCACTCCCACCATCATCTGCCCCTTCCCCACCCTCCCTCCAACATATGTGTATTCCAGAGGCCTGCGTGGGAAGATTTATCGTCAAACCACACTGGCCTTCCATTGGTCCAGGAACAAATGGCCTTCCATTTGGCAAGGACTTTGGCCCCAGCACCCCCAGAACCCAGGACCCCATAGCCAGTGTAGCCTTAGCTTTGGTGACTGAGTCTCCTGCCCCACGCCTCATTTTCAGAGGGCCACACTGGGGCCTGGTTTCCTGATGTGTCTCTCCCCATAGATCAGAAGTCCAGTGGGTAGGGTCAGTGAATAAAATATAGGATACCCAATCAAATTTGAATTTCAGATAAACAGCAATAATCTTTCAGCGTTAAGTATGCACTTGAGATATAGTAAAAAAAATTATTTCTTGTTTATCTGAAATTCAAATTCAACCAGGTAGCTTATAGGTTCATTTGCTAAATCTGGTAAGTGTCCCGGATGGTCAAGGGGATGTGCTTACTTGGAGCATATCCTGGGTACCCGTGACCCCGCCTAAAGGGCCCGGAACCCACTTCCAGGGCCTCTGCGGTTTCCTTTTCCTGTGGGTGTCCGGCCCCCTCATGTGTGCATGCCTAGGTCTGAGGAGTAGGCTGGAGGCACCAATTCTAGGCTGGGGATAGAACCTGGACTACAGGCTGGTGTCCACACATGCTCTGGCAGTCAGTCCCCTCATGGGGAGGTAGGAGCCCAGGATGAGGAAAAGAAGGGGCAGACCACCGGCCGGAGGTCTCCATTTGTAACATCCACATAGGACAGTGGGGTCTGCTGGGTGGGGTCCCCTGGGAAAGGGTGCCTGTTTGCTGGCCAGGTTGAGGCTGTGCTGTGGGGATGGGCTCCCTCGGGCTCGGATGTCGAGTCATTGCTGGCTTTATTGTTCAAGAAGGTAACCCAGGCCACAAGTGCAGAGAGCCTGGGTGGCACGTGGAATTTAATGACCCTCCTGCCGGGAAGCTTAGTAGGCCCTGGTAACCGCCCTGAGCCTCAGTTTCTTCATTGTGAAAACCAGAAGAGTTCCTATCTCTTGGATGGTTGTGAAAATTGAGTGTGATTTGGCAAAACTATGGAGACAGTAAAAAGATGAGTGGTTCCCAGGGGCTGGGGGAGGGGGATGAGTAGGGAGCACGGAGGATTCTTAGGGCAGTGTAACTTCCATGATCCCAAAGTGCTGGATATGTGTTCTCATATACCTGTCAAATCCCATAGACCTTTGGAGGGCAAGAGTGCCATCTAATGTAAACTACAGACTGTGTGATAATGAGTCAGTGCAGGCTCGTCCATTGTAACAGATAAGCCACTCTGCCTCAGGGTGACAATAGTCGGGGAGGCCGTGTTGGGGGAGGAGGCATTGGTCTATATGGGAACTCTGCATTTCTGCTCAGTTTTGCGGTGAACCCAAAACTCTAAAAAATGTGTATGATAATGAATGCACCAGGGCCCCACATATTTCACTTAGTCATTCAACAGACATTTAGAGCACCTACTGGGACCTAAGTATTTACAGATAGTTGATCTGGCAAAGTAGGTATTCCTGCTCAAGCCAGAGTGAGACTTGGGAGAAATCTCCCCTGGAGAAGAAAGCACCCCCACGGGACACAGAGACAGAAGGGCGGCCCGCCGGGGGGTCGGGGCAGACAGGACGGGCGGGCGATGTGGGGTGGCAGGGGTCAGGGAGCTGGACGGAGCGGGCTGGGCTCCCCTGCAGGGTACCCCGGGAGCCTCGGAATGGGAAACGACCGCGAAGGCGTCCCCGCCGCCCGCGTCCTCCGATCCCCCGGGCAGCGCGGGTGCGTTCAGGGCTGAGCCCTGGTGGGCCGAGGCGGGGCCCGCGGCGGAGAAGCAGGGAGGAGAACCAGCCGGGAGGCAGAGGGAAGGGATGGGGACCGCCGGCCAGCCCCCGCCTGCCGCAGCCAGCCTCGCCGCGCCCCCGTGTGGCCGCTGCACGCAGCTGCGCCGCGCGGGGAACAAAGCGCCGGGTGGGGGCGGGGCCAGCGGGTCAGCGCGTGCTGGGGGCGGGGCCCACGGGCGGGGCCCACGGGCGGGGGTGGGGGAAGCTCTAGGGTTCGCGTCCTGCTGCCCCGGGAGGGGTCTGGGCCCCGGGAGCGCTCACGCCCCACTTGAAAGGAACTGTGATTCTAGTCTCAGCTGCTGGAGATTACATGTAGAGGGTCAAGCAGGGAGGGGAGGGGGCGGTGACACCCCACCCACTGGGCGAGATCGCCCCGCGCCCCAGAAGCTCCAATGTGAGCGCCGAGCGGCTGGTGGAGATCCGATTCCGGACAGCTTGATGCCCAGAGAGGGAAGAGCCCACCGCCTTGGACCAGAAGCTGGCGTTCATTTAGGGAGCTCCCGCAGAGCCGTGCTTGAGTGGCCCCCGACGCACCCCTCTCCCCCCACCTCAGGCCTCTGATAGGCGCTGAAGTTAGCAGCGATGCAGAGAAACACGTGGGAGGGGCTCCCCCACCCAAAACTCATGTGCGCACAACGTGGAGACACACACCCCCCCACCGCCACGCCGTCACCATCTCCAGAACAAGGGGGACCTCTCCTGTCCGAGACTCTAAACCACCCTGTCACACTTTGCGTCCCTTGGTCCTTGCCCTGCCCTGCCCCCAGAGGCTACCCTCATCCAGCACTGTCTCAGGAGGAGGAAATGCCACCTTCCCCAGTAAAACGAAAGCCAGATCGGCCAAAGTTGGCAAAGGGAGAAGGCCCTGGTGAGGATGAGCCACGGGTGCCGCCACTCCTGCTTGGGGTTTCCACCGCCAGTTGGACATAGGACCCCTCCCTTGACCTTCCTGCTTGGCTGAGGGCGTTCGGGGCCATCCGCTAAGACCCGATCCAGGGCTATAGCCATCAGAACTTAAGGGCATGGAAGAGAAACAGGTGCAGATCCTTCTGAATCTAGACCCTTCGCTTTCAGAGAGGGAGCGTCCTGGTCAGCTTTCTGGGCCAGTTGTCTTTCCTCCATGACCCACATCCCAGGGGGGCCCCAGCAGGTCCCCTTCCGCCTCCCAAGGCTAGTCCCAAGGAGGGAAAAGATCCAGAGAACCTCCTGGGAGCACCTACCTTTTCCCCAGAAACTGATACCCCTGCAGGGTGGCCCTGTGGACCCCAGCAAGACAATCACTTCAGCCTAGGAGACACATAGACACAGACACACAGATACACACACACAGACACACACATAGACACACACACACAAACACAGACACAGACACACAGAGACACACAGATAAACACACACAGACACACACATAGACACAGACACACAGAGACACACAGACATACACACACAGACATACACACACAGACACACACACAGACATACACACACACAGACACACACACACACACTGAGCCAGGCCCCAGCAATCAGTTGGGAGGGATATGCACTTGTTCCTTTTCACACAGCCTTTGGCCGCAGGGCCCCCACCTTCCTCAGCCCTGCCCCTCTGCCGGAGTTACCGTTCACAGGGCGCCCTGAAGCCAGCATTTCCACCGAGGAATCTGCTGGAGCGCCCACCGTGTACAGGACCCTGTGTGAGCCCTTTGCACCTGGTGGCTTCCTCCCCAAGCTGGAGCGTAGGAGTCTGCTCTCACTCAAACCTGCCCCTCACCCCTACTCCCCAGCTTCTAGCCTCAAGTAGCACCCTCTTCCTCTGGTGGCTGGTTCCTCAAAATTACCCCCCTCCCGGCCTGCCGCGGGGTGCGGGGCGTCATGAGCAGGTGGTTAAATACCAGCGCTTGTGCTAGTTGGCATCATTCCTGCGGACTCTCAGACGTCCGGCCTTTGCTTAGGAAGTAACTTCCCTGATGACCTCCTTTCTGGGAGAGACTCATCTGGATTTAAAGACCCTATAACAGAGCGCGCTCGTTCTGGAAAAGGCCAGATGGCAAATATTTTAGGCTTTGCAGGCCACACCGTCTCAGCTATAACTCAGCTCTGCCCCGGTAGTAGAAGCAGCCACAGAACACAGGTAAATACATAGACATGGCTGTGTTCTAATAAAACTTTATTTACAAAAAGCAAGCAGTGAGCTGGGTTTGGCCCCCAGGCTGTAGATCGCTTCTCCCTGTTGTCCACCTGTAATCTGTATTTTGGCCTCATGGCTTAATGAAGCAGATGCAGTGGGTCAAGACCTCCACATGGCCTCAGAACACCGGGGTGACAAAGCCCGGCCCTCAGTGATCCCCAAATCTCAGTTTTTTCACTGAAAAATGTAATCGTGGCTGTATGTGACGAGGGACGTCAGCCCAGATACCGCGCTCTCAGAGGCCTCCGCTGTGGGCTGAAATTAGCCATCCGAGTTAAACCGGTGAGCACGTCGATAGGCTCTGAAGTGCCCTGCACCCCGCATTGCCCACTGTGAGTCTGAGCGCCATCTGAGGACGAAATGGGGAGGGGGCGGAGTAGGGCAGAGGGTCCCGGTGTGACAGGCCCAGAGGCCTGTGCTTGACCTGGTAGGTTCGTGCAGAAGCTGAAAACCTTGGGATATTATCACCTGCTTCTTGGGGTTCTTTGAAGTCTTGGTCAGCAAGCTGCTGGATTTGCACAGCTCTTTAATTGTTCTATGACCTCAGCTGCCACTCTCCCAGCTCCGGCGGGGCTGACTGCGGCCACAGAGCAGACCTTCTTTTCAGAGTTGTAGCCACGGTGAGCAAAGCAAAAGCACCTTCTGGTGTGGATGACCTCGGGCACTGGACCCGCCCGGGTCCTACTTGCCTGGAACATTTTGCGTCCTCCATCTTGGCACCTCACGAGGAAGCTGTAAGAGGAGGACGGAAGAGGAGGAGCCTCTTTGTCCCCTTCCTCCACTTTCCCGGGACCTGGTCAGGCACTGCAGAGGCACTCTGTCCACACCAGGTCTTCCGAGAAGCAGGCTGGTGTGCTTGCTGTCCCAGGGGCTGGGCCCCTAGAGCCTCAGGGTATGGGCTACATGGACATCTGGGCACCACTCCAGGGGCCTTTGTGCCATTTCCTGGCGACCTTCAAGCACACAGAAGTTGTTAGGTGGGGCAGGCCTTTAAAGGCCCAACCTTGCTGGGAACCCTGCATAGCATCTGAGGAAAGGGACCAACCCGCTCAGCATCCCTCTGTTCTAGGCCAACACACTCATTTTACGGATGAAGAAACTGAGACCCAGAGAAGGGAGTGGCAAGCCCTTCTCACGAGCAACACCACTTCTAGATTCTGGTGTCTCCCCATCCACTGTGCATCAACAGCAATGACTTTATTTCTTGCTTTTCCCCCTCCCTGCTCTTCCACACACACACACACACACACACACACACCCGTATCAGCGGGACAGCTGCCTGGGCCCTCTGGAGGTGGGGCCCTGCAAGCAAGAGCTCAGGGCTGTTTGCAGATGCTTGGGGAACTAGGGCTGCCCAGCAAGAACTTGGGGTTCTGTCCTCGCCTCCCAGGAGGCCAGGGCGGGTCCGACAGTGAAGCAAAGGAAAAGGTTAGGTCAAGAAGAGCAGCCTCCCCAGCCTGGGCCTGCTGGCTCTGCCCCTCCAAAGGAAGGTGGCAGGATGTGTCAGCCACCAAGGGAGCTGGCGGGGTCCAGCCCCCAGGGCCTGGGTGCAATGACCTCATCAGGCATTTCCAGCTTTTATGATCTGCCAGCAAGGCCCTCAAGTGACGCAGGCCGACCTCCCCTTGCAGCCTGTTCTGGGCTCAATGATCTCAGCCCCGTTGGAATGCCACTGCCATTCGCACGCCCCTGCCCAGGCCACAGGCCATAAGGCTCAGGCCGGGACACCGAGCAGGGGCCAGAGGGAGTGGAACGGCCTAGAAGAGGGAAGGAAGTCAGCAGGTAGGTGAATGGAGGATGTCACCCCAGAGGCCAGAAATGGGAGCTGAGAGGCAGAGAGCACTCGGCCCCGAGGAGGAGGAGAGAGGGGATTGAAATCTGAAAAAAGTCATGAAACAGCTGCTCGGTGGTCCCCCAGCCTGGGGATCCCCAAACTGGCCCACATGGGGCACCTTCCAGCTGCTCCTCCCTCTCTGCTCCCCTTCCTCAGCCCAGGTGTCCGGCACAACCACTATGTCCCGTCACACACGCACACAAACGGGACTGACGCGTCTGGCCGACAAATCACTAGCATTGAGTTCAAATCCCGGATTGGACACTTGGTAACGGAATGACCATGGGCAAATTACTGGCCCTCTCTGAGCCTCCATTTCTGTGAAGAATGGGAATAACACTGAGTATCTTCTTAGGGCCAGCGTGAGGCAATCCGTAACGAGTAGTGCCTGACACATAGGACGCGTTCAGAAAAAGGTAGTTACTACCGTTACGGAGCAAGGAGAGCAGGCTCGAGCATCCTCGGAGGCCGCATCCCCACCTTTGTCCCCCAGGTCAGGAGGCAGAGATTCCTGACAAAGACAGCAATCTCCACATCACGGAAGACCTGGAGCCCCACATGGAAGCACTCCGGGTGTAAAAGGGCAGCACCGTGAGATCTGAGTTATCCTGGGTCTATCCCGTTGGACTTTGGACACTTCAAGAAATCATTATCCCTGTTTTAACAAATGTCACAATTAAGGCTTAGAGGGTGCAAGCAGCTACACTCAGTGGCCCAGTCAGCAGATGACAGGATCAGGGTTTAAACCCAGCACTTCACCACCCAGAGCCCCACGGGTCACCAACCTCTACTTTTCTAGGGTTGGGGACCCAATCTTGCAGAATTGTATTCATTCGGCACATATTAACCGAACACTTGCCCCCTGCATGACCCCTATCTAGGAGAGGAAGAGATGGTTGGGAAGGACAACTAACACAGAGCAATTTACATAAATGGATCAAGTCATTTTCTCGCTGGACGTAGCTGGGAGGGTGCAGACGAAGCTGCTGTAACAAAGGTGCCCACGGTGCCAACGGCTTGAATACGACCATTTCTCTCCCTCCTGTGACAGTCTAGAGGCGAGTGGCCCGGACCCATAGGCAGTTCTCTTCCGTGTGCACATTCAGGGACCCAAGTTCCGTTCAGTTTTTTCCCTGCCATCCCCTAACGCGGGGGTTCTCCACCCAGACTCCGCACGGAGAACTCAAGGCATTTATGAACTGACGTGAAAAAAAAAATCACATCTGCACTTTCACGAACTTCTAAATGAAATTTAGCATTTCCTTCTGTTCTGAGTGTGGCAATCAAGCGCTGTAAAAACAGCAGCATCGGGGACTCTGCTGCCCATAGAAATCACATCAACTTTCATGTCCTATTACAGCAGTACAGATATCGCGCACTACCATTTAACATTCGTTCCTATGTCAGAATTACAGTCTGCTATCTGTCTTGCTGCCGTTAGATATTTTTTAATGCTAACAAAGGAGCACAATTCGACTCTGTCACGAGTATGTGCGTGTGTGTCTGTTAAGGGAGTTGGACATCCATATGTCAATACAAGTGCTTCCTTCTGGGATCTCCTGTATTTTATTTTATGCATTAAAATAACTATCCTGGTCAATTGCACAGGCTTCACCAGACTGCCAAGGAAGCTCATTTGTGACCCGTTTGTGACCCAGCCTCTGGGAATGAAGAAAGGAGGGAGGGGGGGAGGAAAAATTTTGAGTTATATAATTTGGAGTTTTCTTATCTATAAAATTAGGAGGTAGAAAAAACCAGTAGAATAAAAGCAACTACTTTTTTTTTTTTTCGACCACTTGGTATCTTTTTTCAAATGAAATCACATAATACAGACAAAAACAGGGTATCTAGGTTAAGTAAGTTCGGGGACCCAGGGCCCTGGTGGCCTGGCCTCCCGCTTCCCGCCCCTTTCCTGAAGGGGGATCCCTGAGGCCCTTCCCAGGAACCTCCAGACCCACAGGAGTTTGGCACTTGAGGTCTGGGCAGTGTCTGAGGCCCCAGCCAGCCCTGCCTTCCCCTGATGATGCCACGAGCCTGAGGACAGGTCATCTTCGACATCCAGCGACAGCTGCGGGCTCTCTCCAAACAGAGGCCCATCTCTGTGGGTGAGATAAGAAAGGCAGGGAGGGTTTGGGGAAGAGATATGTCCTGAGGACAACGTGGAATTGAGAGTAGCTGACACTGAGGCAGAGGATGGCGATCTGGGGAGCAGGACGAGAATGGCAGGTGCGAGCCTCTGCGGTGGGAATGCGGAGGCCTCTTCGGGGGGCGGGGGGCGGGACAGACAGGGTACAGCAGAGGGTGTTCGAGGGCAAGGGGACCAGGCGGCCAGCAGTCTGGAGAGACCAGCACCGCCCACACCCACGGCCTTGCTCCCAGCAGCCGTGGCTTCCTGGGCTCGGGGCCTCCTGTGTGGAGACAGCAGCAGAAACAGAACTTTGTTCTGGAAAACCTGGAATGGGGGGGGGGGAAGGAGAGTCAAACCTAAGATAGCCCTCATTTTTTCTTCCACTATTATTGACTAAGCTCCTACTTTGTAGTGGACAAAGGAGAGTTGTTCATTCCAGCGAGGTGCGGCATTCTAGATACAAACAGGAGTATGATACATATATACGTGTATAAGCAGGTGATTCTAGCGACTTTGCTATGGCCATGAAAATGCTATAATAATAACATAGTAAATAGTAATAATAATTAGCATTAAATGGATGCTAAAAAAATATCCCAGTGGTTGGTCTGACAAGTCCCAGAGAACGCAAGAAGAACAGAACATGTTGGGATTAATAAACACTCTTCTTTTTTTATTAAAGTATAATTGATATACGATATTATGTTAGTTTCAGGTGTATGACAGAGTGATTCAATATTTGTGTACATTAGAAAATGCTCACCATGGTAAGTCTAGTTACCGTCTGTCACCGTACAAAGTTTCCATAATGTTATTGACTGGACTCCCTAGGCTGGAAATTACATCCCTGTGTCTTCTTTATTTTATAACTGGAAGATAGTACCCCTTTTAATAAACACTCTTTGAAAAGGCGGAAATTTTAGAGTCAGCCACACTTGTCTCCAATCTTAACTCTGCCACTGCCAACTGTGCCACCTTGTATTCAGTCACTGTCAATTTTCTTATCTATGAAATGTACCAACTGGTAAAATTTCTGTGAATATCCAATGAGATAACGCCGAGATGAATTT
This sequence comes from Ursus arctos, assembly GCF_023065955.2. Classification (NCBI taxonomy): domain Eukaryota; kingdom Metazoa; phylum Chordata; class Mammalia; order Carnivora; family Ursidae; genus Ursus; species Ursus arctos. Next base: position 25,199,256 of record NW_026622841.1, read on the forward strand.
AACACAGAATCTAATATACTAAGTACCTGGTAAATGTTTTTGGTTTTTTATTATTATTATTATTATTATTATTATTATTATTATTATCTAAAGCTAGGAATCTTTAAACAAACACCTTGCAGAGCATAAGTTCACAGAGATTTCTGAAAACCAGTCTGAGAAGTAAAGACATTTCATCTTTAAACCAGAGAACGAAAAGAGCACAGGCTTAACTTTTCGTTATGGGGCCCTGTGTCCCTTCCGCTGCTGCTTCATTTCTGTGTTCCCTTTACAAAAAATGCACGGACTCCTCAATTCCATTTATGTGAAATGCCCAGGATACATAGTTCCATAAAGACAGAAGTGGATCGGTGGTCACCAGGGGTCTGGGAAGAGTGGAGAGTGGGAGAAACTGCCGAATGGGGATGGGGTGTTCTCCGGGCGTGAAGGAAGTGTTTTGGAACTAGCTGCAGATGGAGTTTGCACAGTATTGCGGAAGTAGTAAGTGCCACTGAATTGTTCACTCTAAAATGGTTAATTTTATGCTATGTGAATTTCATCTCAATAAATTATCAAAGAATCTTTTTAATTATGTATAATATATTTAATTCAGGACTACTAAGGCCTTCAGTTGGGATTGCTCTGAATGTATTTGTAAATATATGCTTTATGGGTATAAAGACCAGCTTTGGATACAAGAAAGGACCCTCTTATTTTGTGTGTCAAAATAATTAAATGTGTAATCACTGCCCATAGGAACAGAAAACCCAGCTCATCCCTCTAGACACCTTCCTCTCTACCCAGAATTGCCCAGGGCTTCCTTATTCCAAAAGACTCAGTCCAGGTTGCAAATACCAAGCACAGAGAAGTGTCAAGTGTCCCCTGGGTATTCTTGCTGTTCCCACGGCTGCCAGTAGAGGAGCTGCCCAGTGGATGCTTGGCCAACACTCTAACAGCACCCATGCTAATAGTAATATCACAGCAAGCAGTGCTATCTATGGGGGTCCCAAATCCTGGGCTCGCTCCACCGGTGCTGTTTTTACTGTGTATGCTCCTCTGCACTTAGCCACTGTTTCTACAGGGTAGCCCCTGCCAAAGAAGCTGGATCGGGAGGGGCTTCCAGCCGCAGCCTTCCCTACAATTTCTAGACCCAGGCGACTGGTGGATCAGCAGTCTCCCTCTATCCTCCCGTTTCATTCCCGTGACTTCTGTGCAAGATTGCTACCTCCTCCCCACCCCCTAGCTAGCACACTGGGAAACATTCGGATGGGCAGCCGTAATCTAGCCCAAAAGCTCTTATTAAATTTGTCCTAGAGCAATGGGGGTCTTTGCAACTTTAGATACTTGCCCCTACCGGCCACCATTTGTCTTTCACGGAGACCACGAAGCCGCTGGCGCTCTCTCAGATGACAGCACCACCACAAGCACGTAGCTGACATCTGGGAAGGGCCACGCGCCATGCACTCCGCTACCTCCCTGCAACCCGTCAGGGGGTGCTACCGGTGACCCCATCCCGCGGAGGAGTCGTTCGAGCTCACATTCAGGTACAGCTGTTTGCTCCTCCCACATTGGGGCCTGCACCTGTCATTTCTCTCCTGGGGAAGTCGATCGTGAAATTACTTCCCTGACTTTTTTAGTCTGGTTACCCGTATTAATTCTCTCTGTGCTTCTCTATTAAGTAAGCTTAAAAAATACTTGAGTAGACAAATGGCAATGGTGTTGGAGTGACAGTTGGAAAGCGGAATCCTGGTCCCGGCTCCGCCAATATTGTGATGTGTAAATTCAGGAGAAATCCTACCACCTCTAGAGCCTCAGTTTTGTCATCTGCAAAATGGACAGGTGGACCCCATGTGGTGTAGATCCCTTCGAACTCTGCAATTCTGCACTCCTGTGAACCAGCCACCCTTTAAATGCTGAATCAACGAGGCATGACAACGTGTCTGCGTGCCCATGCGTGAAACACTGCAGGAGCAACCATTTGGCTAAACAGACATCCATTTGTTCATTCCTTCCAGACGGCTTGAAGGGAACCTCTCAGCAAAAATTAGCGGCTTGAAGCAAACGACTGTGAAATCCTCGGGCGAGCCAGCTGCCCTTAATCCCGGGTTATCGGATCACTTTGGATTCATCTCTCTTGTCTGGTTTTCGTTTGCCTGTTAATCCTTTGTCCTCGTGCTCCCCGGCTTCCTGCTATTGTCCACTCTTGTTCCTTTCTGGAATCGTGATTTCCAAATGTCACTCTTCCACGGGGAAAGATGGTTCTGCCGGAGGAGACCCAGGCCCTTCACCCTCTCTCTCGTCAATCCAGACCCAGGGATTGTGCAAGGCCAAGCGTTGCAACAGTTAGTGGTACTGGAAAGTGTAGCGGGTGGCACGTTCATTGATTTCCTACACCTGGATGCCGGTCAGGCTCTCACGATGGGATTTCTGCACCGTATCGGCAAAAACGAAAGCAGACAAACACACAAAACCGTACATTTCAGAATTTCTAAAACTTGTAAAACCTAGTGTCAATGAAAGGATAATGAAACGGTCACTTTTAAAGGCCGCTGCTGGGAGTCTAAGTAGGGGTGACGTCTCTGGAAGGCAATCAGACACTATGAGTCACAAGTTTTAAAATAGGCACACTTTGGGGCGCCTGGGTGGCACAGCGGTTAAGCATGTGCCTTCGGCTCAGGGCGTGATCCCGGCGTTATGGGATCGAGCCCCACATCAGGCTCCTCTGCTCTGAGCCTGCTTCTTCCTCTCCCACTCCCCCTGCTAGTGTTCCCTCTCTCGCTGGCTGTCTGTATCTCTGTCAAATAAATAAATAAAATCTTTAAAAAAAAAATAGGCACACTTTTCTTCAGGCCAGTGTTTCCTATTGGAAAACTGAGTCCCAACGGGTGCCTGGGTGGCTCAGCTGGTTGAGCAACTGACTCTTGGTTTCAGCTGAGGTCATGATCTCAGGGTCGTGAGATCGAGCCCCACGTCTGGCTCTGCTCAGCAGGGAGTCTGCTTGAGATTCTCTCTCTCTCCCTCTCCCTCTGCCCCTCCCCCTGCTCGCTCTCTGTCTCTCAAATAAATAAATAAACAAAATCTCAAAAAAAGAAAAAAACCGAGTCCCAAGAAATAGTCGTAGAATGGCAACATATGAATACAAGCTGCTCGTCAAAGCATGTTTGAAATCGAAAAAGGTTGGACACAAAGCAAATTTCCGAGGACAAGGAATTCAAAATATAAATTATGGTCCATCCAAATAAGGGAACAGCCTTCACCCATGACAAATCCTGTTGCAGGAGAACATTTAATGACATGAGAAGATGCCTGTGGGACTGTATGATTTGAAACAACGGAGGTCCAAAATAATATATGTAGGACAACCCCATAAAAAGCTGTACGTGTGTTTGTGTGGGGGGGAGAGTGGGCTCTTTAAAACAAACAAACAAACAAAACTAGAATATGCAACGAAATGTTAAGTGTTTATTTCTGCACGGCAGAATAATACACAATGTTTATTTTCTTCCTGGCACCTTTTTAAAATTTAATTGTATGAAACAGGGAAAGGATATTTATATATACATACATAACTTAAAAAAAAAAAGCACATGAGATAAATCTTGGTGTCCCAGGGCAGCAGGAAAGAGAAGGGCAGGCCAGATGTTATCTTGCCCCTCGGCCTTCAGACTTTCTGCTCCTCAGGCTCCTGGTGGGAGGCCTTGGGAGCTTGGCATGGTGGTGGGTGGCCCCGTGAGTCATGCCAGCAGACTCTCCGGGCTATGGGCCTGTTCCCTGCCAGGAAAGCTTCCCTCCTTAGGTTGCTGAACGAGCTGACTATGCATATCTTTTCCCAAGTTCAGTGGCATCATGTGGCCGCTCGAAACTGGCCATGATGGGAATATTTACACCACAGAAACTAGCAAGAGCTACCATCAGGGCCTTTTTTCTGGCCATTGGGGGTGGAGGCCAGGGATCCGTGTTCTAACAAGGCCTGCAGGTGATTCGGACACACACCCGACTGTGCACAGGGCAGGGCCTCCCTGGCCCCCAGGAAGGAGCTTTCATATCCAAGGGGAGGTGGGCTGTGTCCTGGGCTTTGCCACACAAGGAACTCCCAAACTTCCCTCTGCCTCCCAGAGAGTAAAATTCTACACACATCCCTAATGCCCCGCCCGCACCCATTCTCCACCTTTCCATGGGGGAGAGACTGTCTGCATCATCAAAGTCCTAGATCCTGAGAAGACTGATACCCAAACCCCCTCCATACATATGTCTAAGTTAGAGTGATACAAAAAGAAGTCTACCAACGTTCGGATTTTTCCACATTGAGGGAAGTGTCAAATACCAAAGGTTTAAGAATTCCCCCCCCCTTTTTTTTCCCACGCTGCTTTGCTGTTTCCCTAAATAAAGGCTTTGTAGGCCTCTTGGGTAATCAACCCAGCACAGAACTGCCACCAAGAAGTGGCATAAATTTTCATTCAAGGCCTCCCAAGCAAACCTTGGCAGCTCAAGTTCCCCAGACGCATCCCTTCCACAGATTCTGAGGAGGGGAGGACAAAGGATCCTTTTTGACACCAATCTCTTGCCTTGGGGGAACTGCTGAGGGACTACAGCCACAAGACAGATAACTCTGGCCTTGATCTGACATGTCACGGGATGGAGGGGACTTTGGGACGTGCATCTGACCGATGCTGTGCGTGGGTGGGCAACCACACGGCAAACCCAGCCCCTTGCTTTTTAGATCAGGACGAGGCCATCTTCTTCCTCTCTCTCTCCTCCAGAGTTTAGGTCCAGCGGGATGCCTTGGGATCAGTGAGTCTCCCAGGGGTCTCCTCCTGGCTGTTGGACCATCACCCATCACCTCTCCTCCCCGAGGCAGTCATTTCTCTCTCCTCACTCATAGAAGAGAGCAGTCGCATAAATAACTTGCATACAAATAAAATCACTTACAATTTGGCTCTACTACATGCAGCCTGTTTCAGGAACAACAGATTTGCTCTTCTCATTTGCTTTGGCTGCAATTAATATTAAAACGAGGTGGCAGGGAGCAGGGACAGAGCCTGGCTTTAATGATGTGTCACAAGCAGAAAACTGAGATCAGTCAGCAACTGGAATGGTGCCCTGTAACTGGGAATGGCTGGCTCAGCAGAGGCAGGTCATTCACCCCCTCGGCAGCTTCCCCTACGGCTGCCACCCCACACCCGACCCAGCGCCACGGATTCCCCCAGCCCTCCGCAGCGCTCCGAGAAATCCCTGCTTTCCACCTGCCCGATGTGGGGAGAGGCCCGAGCTCACAAGGGATCTGCATGTCCCCACGTGGTGGTTCTCAGATGGAGCTCACAGCCCGTCTTGGTGGCACTCATGATTCAGGCTCGCCCGCCCCATTCTTGATGCCTCAAGAACAAAATCTCAACACCGAAGTATGGGAGACAGGCATTATTTTGAGAGACTGTGCTGTAATTTCTTTTTTAAAAGAAAATTATCTCCCTGTTCCAGCACTTTATTATTAATAACAAAACACTGGTACAAACTCCCAGTTGTAAAGTCGGTCCTGGGAAGGTAATGGACAGCACGGTGGCCCTAGTTAGTACTATTGTACGGTGTATTTGAAGGTTGCTGAAAGTAGATCTTAAAAACACTCATGGCAGGGCGCCTGGCTGGCTCAGTCGGTAGAGCACATGGCTCTTGATCTCGGGGTTATAAGTCTGAGCCCCACGTTGGGTACAGTGATTGTTTAAAAATAAAATCTTAAGAGGGGCGCCTGGGTGGCACAGCGGTTAAGCGTCTGCCTTCGGCTCAGGGCGTGATCCTAGAGTTATGTGATCGAGCCCCACGTCAGGCTCCTCCGCTATGAGCCTGCTTCTTCCTCTCCCACTCCCCCTGCTTGTGTTCCCTCTCTCGCTGGCTGTCTCTATCTCTGTCTAATAAATAAATAAAATCTTTAAAAAAATAAAATAAAATCTTAAGAAAAATACTCATCACAAGAAAAAAATTGTAACTACAGAGGATGACGGTTCTTAACTACACTTATTGTGGTGATCATTTTGCAATATATACAAATATTCAATCATTACATCGTACACCTGAAACTAATATAATGTATATCAATTATATCTCAATTGAAAATATATTGACAACTTTAGAAAAGAAGTAACAAAATTCTTGCAACTGCTTCCTACTGTGCTACTGACACATCAGAGGCTGACCCTGGCAAGGCGAGGAAAAGACGCCAAGAGGATAGACCACGTCCTGTGTCTTTATTGTCCCCTGGGCCAGACACAAGTTAGTTGCTCAGTTGATGTGTGGGGGGGGGGATGATGACCCAATGGCCCAATGGGCTGGAGGAGTTCTAGCTGAAGAGCTAGGTAAAGAGGTAAGTAGGGCAAGGCCCAGAAGGATCTGGAGAACAGAAGCCTCTAACCCCAGGGACTTGGGGTACAGCACCCTCCCAGGACAACCAGGGAGCTCCCTGAATCTCATTGCTCAAGAATTTTTATCAAAGTTTCATCACATAACCATGACTGATTGGCCATCCACGGTTGAGCTCAACCACCAGCCTGACTCCCTTCCCTGGAGATGGGGGGTATGCCGAGAAAGCTCCAAAGCTCCAATCACGTGGCGATCGGCCCCCATCCTGAAGCTACCTGGGGCCCTCCAGTAGCATAAACTCAGGTGGGGTTGAAAGGGGGTCCTTATGAATAATAAAAGACAGATCACTCAGCAAATCCCAAGAGTTTTAGGAGCTCTGGGCTACGCACTGGGGACAAACACAGAATACATTTTTTTATGTCAGCACCTTGGCTCCCCTCAACCCCCTCACCGGTTTCCCATGGCGCCTTCCTCAATAAGGCATGTGCCCACAGATCCTCTTGCTAGAGATCTGAGGCGGAACGCTCAACCGAGGGGAGACACTAAACCCAACAGTGCTTGATGGCAATCTCAAGACCACACAGAGTCATCCCTTCAACCATGTATTCACTCATTCAACAAAAATGTGTTGGTGTGCCAGGCAGCGGGCCAGGCCCTGGCCATGGAATGGGAGCCAAGTTAGCCACGGTCCCGGCCCTCGCGGGGCTGATACCTACCCGGGAAGACTGGCACTGAGCAGGTAACAAGGGCTCTGTTCGCCTGGTTAGCATGAGCGCAGAGAGGGCTTGGGAACCGTGCTGAGGGCAATGCGAAGCCATTGGAGCCTCTGGGGATGGGGGCCAGCTGAGTGAGATTGAGATCATCAGGGTTGCCTGTGGAAGAGAGCCCTCTGGCCAGGTGAACGGGGGTGCTAGGGCAGGAGCAGAGGTGGCGAACTACTTGCAAGGCCATTGCAGGGGCTTGGGGCGCAGAGGAGGGTGGCTGGGACGAGGCTGATGGCCATGAATCGAGCAGAGATGGGACACAAAAAAAAGATCCATGGTACTTGCTCAGGAACTCATAAGACCAGAATCCCTTGTGTAGAAGAAAAGCAAACAGCATGCCTGTACAACCATATGCCACACTGGGTACCTCCAAGGAGCTAGAGGTCAGAGGAGAGACTGAGGAGTCAGAGCGGGAGTGATCAGGGTAGGCTGCATGGAGGAGGCAGACCTGAACACTGTTGAGGGTTTGGGAAGTATTTGGATTGGCCTGAGGGCTTATCCACACACTCAGGATAGTGCACTGGGATGGGGCGCCTGTGTGACCCCGTCGGTTAAGCATCGACTTTTGGTTTTGCCTCAGGTCCTGATCTCAGAGTCGTGGGATAGAGCCCCGTGTTAGGCTCTGAGCTCAGCACAGAGTCTGTTTGAGATTCTTTTTCTCCCTCTCCTTCTGCCCCTCCTGCTGCTTGCCTGCCCCCAAATAAATCAGTAAATCTTAAAAGAAAAAAAAAGATAGCGTGCTGGGGTCAGGGTTCAAATAGTCAGAGGAGCAGGATCTGAGGTAAGAGGCAACTGATGGCAGTCAAGCTCATCCCTGGTTAGACACCCTTGTGTCAGCGAGGAGAGATCCTGCCCACACAGCGACCATGAGCAGGATAGAAGCAGACCAGCCCGGAGCCCCTCTAAGGGCTCGTGACGTCTCCGCTGCAAGGATAGGGCTCTCCTGGCCTGGCCACTTCTGGAAAGCATTGTGGCTTCCGAGCCCTGGGATCAGAGGCTGGGAGCTGTTGTCTCTGGTGCCTGGTGGGTACTAATTACAGCGTCCACATCTACTCCAGACTCCCTTCATCTCTGGGCCATCTGACAAAGTGGGTTTTAATTTTCCACCAGATCTCGGCATTTCAAAGTCAGAAGAAGAGAGGAGGAAGGAAGTATGTCTGTGACTGCCCAGAGTGGAGGGGCTGGGTGGGCTAATCCGAGGCCTGCCTCGTCCTGGGCAGGAGTCCCCGTATCCACTGAGGACTCCGAGATCACACAGGCCTCTCCCAGGCAGACGGTGGGGCTCGAAGGCTGGTGCCTCCGGCCCAGGTGCTGGGCAGGCGCTCGGCTGCAGGAGGACCTCCTGCCCACACTGGCAGCCCTGGGCTTACACAGGCCGAGAGGGATTTTCACTGGCAAACACGGGAGATCGGGCTCACCTGGGGCCCAGGCTTCACAGAATTGAGTTCCCCTGTTACTTGTTGAACGTTTACTCCGGGCTTAGCTCCGGGGACAACCCTTTGTTCAGAGCCAACTTAGATAGGCACAGAGCACTCGTTTCCCCGGATGCTCACATGAACCCTTCAAGGAAGGTGTCAGAACATTATGCAGGCGACAAAGAACCAGGGCTCCAGGGTAAGTACCGTGCCCCGGGTCGCGGTCCGTGAGCGGGAGCACCAGGAGGTCCCCCGCTGTCTGATTCCCAGACCCTCTCCTTCTGCTCTCCCCGCGTGCCCGAGCCCCGTTTCCTGCCTGCAGGTGCTTCCGTCTCCCCCAAGGGAGAAGATTACAGCCGCGAAACAGTGACTAACAGCGTGAATAGCGGCAAAGCTACAAACACTCAAGATGAGACGGGAAAGGAAGAAAGGAGCCAGGTCGGTGCGTGGAACTTCATCCTTATTACCATATTTAATTCTCCTGCAACCTGATGCGAGAGGACAAGTCACGTTCTCTTTGTTCAGACGGCACAGAATACAATCTCCCAGAAACACAGGTTGACGGTAATGTTGATGGTGGTGCTGTAAGTGACATTACGTTGAATTTGCAGGGATTTTTTGGGAATCCATTCTAAAGCCCACGCTCTTTAATACACCAGGATGGCTGCTCATGGCTTCCCCTCCCACTTCTGTCCCCCACACCCCCACTTCTCCAGCTGGCCTGTGGTCCCCCAACTGCCCAGCCCCAGCTCGGGGGCGCCATCTTTCTTCCTCCTGCAGGGGAACACACCCTGGTCATCCTGCTTCCCTCACCCTGTCCCCTGACTGTCCACTCTTGGGCCCCATCAATCCCATCATAATGCCTTTCTAAAAATTCAGACATCCTTTAACCAGCTTCCACTGTCTTTCCCATTTTCCTCGGAAAACATCTCTTCTGTCTCTTCTCCTCTCTCCCTTCCTTAAGCTCTCTCCCCCCATCCTCCCCTCCCCTGCTTCTTGCGGCCTCTCTTGGTGTGTGGCCTTTGCAGCTTCCAAAGAGCCTTCAGGTCAATGTTGAGAAAGGTTAAGTACCATGCTAGTAACGCTCTTCCTCTAGGGAAAGACACGCCTTGAGTTTTGAAGTGAGATCAGACGTGATAAAAAGCCAGAGCCATCAGCCGTGGGAAGCCTTGGCCAGCGCCTGGAAATTTCTGCCGGCATACCTACTCAGTTGCATTCTCTTCCATCTGAAACGAAGCCTGCTTGTCCTCGGTCGCCTTTCTGGTACGTACCAGACAGAATGCAGAATGTGTCACATGACCCACTTCGCTTCGTTCACAGGGTGAAACACTAGAAAGCTGCTTCCTCTCAAGTGTGCCCAGATACAACATTCTTATGCCTAAAAAGCAGAGGCCATTTCCCATTAACAAGTTGGATCATTATATTTTGAAATATATTTTTCCCCATGAGATTCACTTAAGTTCTTTTCCTTTGGGATGACGATATGCAGCCTATAAATATTTAAATTTTTCGTGGATGGAGACTTACGCCAAAAAAGAAAAAACAAAAAAGATTTCTTACCACGCCTATTTGGTGTCACACGGACTTCTATTTAATTCCCGCCTCTGCTGCTTACCTACTGGGTAAGCCATAAATGCCGTGAACAAATGGGCTTAGAAAGCATCAACTCATGAGGCCACAGGAGGAGTAAATGACTTCGCATGTGACACCCACTATGACAGTTCATTTTATTCATTAATTTGGCTGGGCCAGGGTGCTGGTATTTGTCAAACATTATTCTGGGTGTTTCTATGAGGATTTTTTAGATGATAGCAACATTTAAATCAGTGGACTTTAAGTAAATTACATTGTCATCCAGAATGTGGGTGGGCCTCATCTAATCAGTTGAAGGTCTTAATAGAACAAGGACTGGACTCCCTCAAGCAAAAGAGAATTCTCCAGCATAGTGCCTTTTTGGTTTTTTTTCTTAAGATCTTATTTATTTATTTGACACACACAGAGAGAGAACACAAGCAGAAGGAGCAGCAGGCAGAGGGAGAAGCTTCATGCTGAGCAGGGAGCCTGATGTGGGGCTCAATCCCAGGACCCTGGGATCATGACCTGAGCTGAAGGCAGATGCTTCACTGACTGAGCCACCCAGGCACCTCTAGCAAACTGCCTTTGAACTTCATTTTCTTCTTTCTGGTTCTACAGCAGACAGCCTTTAGACTCAAATTCAAACGGATCTCCAACCTACTGGCCCAGCCTCCATAATCACATGAGCCAATTCCTTCTAATAAATCTCTCTGTGTCCATACACATTCTACTGGTCCTGTATCTCAGGTGACTGATACATCCACCTAGCTCGACACCTGTTGCCTAGCAAATACCCAGCAGAACTCTACAGCTCGCAGATTTTGAAGTCCCCATCTTCCGATTTATCTGATGGTTGGATGGATTTCAGTTAAGCTTAATTGCCAAACTCAGAGGTAAACGTAAAATGATAAATCAGGAAGCTTGTAATTGACAAATGGAACAGAATCTGTTCCTACTAAATTCCAACTCAATTCAGAATATGATTGTTTTCAACCCACTCCATTATCAAAAAAACACATAGATAGACGATCTAACAAAATAGTCTAAAACAAACATGCATAACCACGTTCAGGTCAAGAAGTGGAATGTCACCAGTGTCCCAGAGGCACCCGGGTCCGTCCCGGTGACTCTCAGAGTAATCCGTGCTCACATTTCTTGTGCCTTTCCCATGCAAGAGTGCATTGCTAAATCATTACCGTGTCTCTTCTCCTGTATCTGACTTCCCTCCATTCCATATTATGTTCATGAAATCCATCTATCAGTGTGTTCATTTTCTTGTTGCATATTGTTCTGTGATATGGGATGGGGTCAACAGACTTTGTTTACCCATTCTGCCATTCACAAACTTCCAGCATGGAAAAGACCTAAATTCAGAAAATGTGCTGTGCAATGGGACCATGGTCCCTTTTCAAGCAGATGCTAAAAGCATGATGGTGCTGAAGGGTTATAAATGCATCTGAAAATATAGGTATAAAACCAACAAAAAAGAAGACAAACTCTGAGCTCTTGACAAATGGATTCGTTGAGTGTGAAGTTCTTCTGTGGACATGAACCAAGTTGAACACGAAACATAACAAATTAGGGACAGCTTATTATGAAGAAAGCCACGAGCGAACAAACACAAGCCCACAATAAGGTCTGGTAAAGAAGCAAGCTAGCAGCCAATGCAGTTGTGCTAACGATCGTGTAACCATAACTGCTGGTTTTATACCCCAGACCCCGGGGTGGGGGTGAGCACTCGTGAAGAGCGCCTTCTGGGGCTGAGAGACAGGCATCCGCGGGCACAGAAGCGGTGTAAGGGAACCATTCGTGGCCACACCAAGCTGTAGTGGCTCCTTAGCACAGGCCCTGCCAGCCTAGCTGTAAGGCGCAGAGAGATGGAGGATGGAGTTCAAGCCTGGAGTTCACATTTGTGACCAGTTCCCCTCCCTGCTTTCGAGCAGCCAGCAACATTTGCCCCACATCAGCAGGAAGCATTTGAGGTTTCCTGGAGCTTAAGATCAAGGCTGGCATGGCCCTTCCTCATCACCCTGCTCCCCTGTAAGCCCAAGCTACTACTAAGATAAATACAAACCCCATTCCTAATCACTTTGCTTAATTATCAATATTATTTTCAACTAATGTCTTTATTCCCATATGTATGTCCAGTCTCTGTTGCAGTCTGGTCTAAGTAAGTTTTTGTGCATTAGCCTGGCACTGTGATTTATACATTAAGACTTGAAGTTTCAGGATTTCAACAGTCTCTGTTGGGAGGAGGTTGGGAGACTGTTTCTACATCATGTAAGGGAAAGGGGAACCAGAATTTCATGAGCAATTGCTCAGTGCCCAGCCCATGTGTGAGCCACCATGTTAATCTTTATAAAGCACCGTCCCCAACCAGCTCCGTATTTGCCTCTGTATCGCACAGTGGAGGAGAAGGAGGCCCAGAGAAGTTAAATACTCACTCCCGGTCACACAGCTCGTGTCACTAGCAAGCAGTCATTAGGAGTCTGGACTCTGAGTTAGGCTCAGGGGATGGTCCAGCTCTATCACTTACTAGGTGTGGACCTGGGAAAATCACTTCCTTGCTCCCCGTGTGATGGGGACAATCATGGTCCCCACTCTGTGAGATCGTATGCGTCAGGTCCTGAGCTCTTTCTAAGAGAGTACTTTCCACAGGGTTTGTTAATTGGGAGAGCCAGGATTCAGACCAAAGGAGGAGCTGACTCCAGATACCCAAAAACCATAGCCATGTGTTTGCTCATGACTCTGCAGAGCGGATAGGGCGCAGCAGGGAGTCTGGTCTCGCTTCTCATGGGTCTGTTGGGACAGCTTGACCGGGAGAAGAGGATCCAGTTGACTTTACTGCTGGATTGGCTGGGTCCGGGCCAGGCCTTTCTCTAGAGGGTAGTCAGAATTCTTTACCAGGTTTCTCAGGGCTCTAAGACTCTAAAAGCAGAAGTACAAGGTCTCTTGAGGTCTAATCCCAGACTGTCACAGGATTGATTGCTTCTACTGAGTTCCATAGGTCAAAGCAAGTCATGAAGTCAGCTTGGGTTCCTAGGGGTCAGCAAATAGACTACAGATTTGGATGGGAAGAGCAACAGATGCATGGAGCAATGGGAGCACCTGTGGGCAGCCATCTTTGCAGACAATCCGCCACATCAAGGCTGTCAAAATTTCGAGAGGGCAAGCGCAGTGTGGCTGGACATGCTATGAGAAGACATTTGGGAGGCACTGAGAAGAATGAGTGGAATCAGGCCCAGAAAAGGAGCGAGGTATTCTGGCAGAAAAGTTTGAACAAGGACTCAAAGCAAGGGCCCATGAGCTAGCTTGGGTTGTGACCTGCTTGACTGAACCCAGGGCCTGTGGGGAAAATGCTGAATAGGGGAGGGAAGAGAAAGAAAGGGGGGTTGGAGGGTAGAGGGCTTTGGAAGCTAATCTGAGGAAGGCAGTGGGTAGACTGTAACATCCTCTAGACGGAGAGGGACATGCAGGAAGTGGTGTTTCGGGAAGAGCGATCTGCAGTGGTGTCCGCAAGCGGCAGGGATGCAGACAGGCTGGGCTTGGCAGTAATGCAGGTCAGCGGAGATGAGAGACAAGAGGGCTATCCAGAGGCAGGAGGAAAGGGGAGAGCCTCTCCTGCTTATGATTCTTTGCGAACGTTCTTACATCTTTTCTGTGGCTATCCTGGAGAAGTGAGGGGAGAGACTAGGCCCATCTAGTCCCCCAACTCCCCGTGTGACTGACTAAGCTTCCCAGTGAGGGGCCGGAATCCCTCAGGAAGAAGGTGGTGCTCTCAGTTATCCGAGGTTTGGCCCAGTCTATTCCCTCCCAGAAGTTTTCTGGGAGCCATTCTCATTCTGCCACTCACAGAACAGGGTACCAACTCCTCAGCATTGAGCCAAGGTCCCCAGACTAACTCCTCCCTCCTCATGCAAGCCTTCCCTCCAGAAAAACATCCCTTCCAGGCTCCCAAGAACGCCCTGGGGCTCCTTGCTTTAGGTATGCCTTCTGGGGACATCTCTGCTCTCTCTCCTTTTCACCTGCCATAACCCTTCATCCCTTCAGGGCCCAGCTGCAGCCCCTCCTCCAGGAAGCCTGCCTGGTACCCTCCAACCCACTCAGGCAATCTTTCCTCTGAACTCTTGCCCCCTTGCTACGTCAGCAAGCCCCAGCACTTATCCCCTGTGCTCTTCTAAGATGTTATGGGTGAGATGGTCTTATCAACACGGCTGCACAGGCGGTCAGGGCCTGTGTCTTACTCATTTCTCTTTACCTCACAAAGCTGAGAGCAGTGTCGATTACACAGTTAAATAACATAAAGGTAGAGAAAGATGAATTGTTCCCGATCTCAAGCCCTCTACTTTCTGTGCAACTAAGGCACAAATTCTTTGACAACTAGCTGGAGTTAGGGGGCATCACAGTGAAGCTAAGAAGCCCCCTGAAAGTCAACAAATACCATTATTTTTTTTATTACTGTCCTGAACATTCCTTATCACCAAAGTCAATAGAAGTTCTAAAGAACCCCCTCTGCGTTTGTAGCTTGTTCATGGTGGCGATGGGGGTGGGAGATGGCTGTCTAGGTTGGGGTCACTAGAAGCAGAGCTTGAGACAAGGATTTGGCATGCACTATTGACTGGGCAGTGCTCTCAGGAGTGAGGGAAGCAGGACCTGTTGGGAAGTAGATTAGCAAGGAAGGATGTAGTCTCTTCTGGAGTCTCGTGTGAGTCTGATCCCAGGGAGAGGCCTGGAGCACATGCATAGCAAAATTATCTCAAACTTGGGGCACCGGGGTGGCTCAGTCAGTTAAACGGCTGCCTTCAGCTCAGGTCATGATCCCAGGGTCCTGGGATGCAGCCCCACATTGGGCTCCCTGCTCAGCAGGGAGTCTGCTTCTCCCTCTCCCTTTTCCCCTCCCCCTGCTCATGTGCATGCACGCTCTCTCTATCTCTCAAATAAATAAAAATCTTAAAAAAAAGATTAGCTCAACCTTGAGGTAATGGTAGAGTGATGAACTGGGTTGCCTGGAACTGTCTCAGTTTTAGCAGTGGACGTCCTTCATCCCAGGAAACCCCTCAGTTCCAGGCAAACACTTACTCTAAGAGGCCCAGCTTTTGTACCCTAAGTCAGCCGATTGTTGCCTTTGGGCTGCTCCCAAGCAGGGGAGGAGCAAAGCTCCCAAGGCAGATGGCACTCATTCACCCTGGGGGTGAGTGTCTGGAGAAAGGGAGGCTGGTACACCAGCCCCATAAAGGGGTGGGGCGTCACCATTGGTGAGACAAGCCTCTACAGAGCATCTCTCCGCCTCCCCCTGCACTACCAGGAAGCAGCACAAGGCAGGGGTGTTCCACCTGCCCCTGCATTTGGAAGAGACAGGCCCAGAGAGCTCAGCCTCCACTTAGGACCCCGCCCTGCCACTGACTCTGAGAGCACCTAATAGGTTTCACACAAACCCTGTTGGCTTCCTGATTATTTGCAACTCAATTAAATTAACAAATTGGTCTCTTTGCCCAGAGTCTTTCCACCGCCTGTATTCTAGCATATGCCAGTCAGGGCGCCCAGCATCTCCAGATGGCTGAGAGCTTACTCTATAAATCCCATGCCAACTCATCACTAGGGAAGTGTGTGTGTGTATGGAGAGGCCCAGAGACAGAGACACAAAGCCATAGTGGGGAGAGATGAAATATAAGGTGGGCAAGATAGGAAAAATGAGAGTGAAGGGAGAAGGGGAAGGACAGGAGTCAGAAGAGCCCAGATTCTGCCTCATAGATTGAACAGCACGTGCTAAGGACCCTAACCTTCCTGCAGGGAAGCTCTCTCCTCCACAAGGTTAACGGTGTGTGTGTGTGTGTAGGGAGGGAGGGGATGCCTGGAGAAGACTCAAGTGTCTCTGGAGGACAGTGAGATTGGTGGTTCTCAAAGTGTGTTCCCTGGACCAGCAGTTCCCTGGGAACTGGTTAGAGACGCAAATTCTCCAACCTCACCCAGACCTCCTGAATCAGGTGCTGTTGATGGGATCTCTGTCTCAACAGGCCTGGCAGGTGTTTCTGATGCCTGCTCGAGTTAGAGAACCACACTCCCGACGCTGCAGTGCCCACCCTCCTGACGGCAGAGCCGTGAGAGCTTTGGCGCTGGTGAACCTGTCTCGATCATGGCCTCGGGGCTGTTGCCTTCCAAGAGGAGTGAGGTGGGTGGTCTTGAGAACTGGCACCATCTTTGTTCGGAGTTACTGGAATGATACCTCTCTAGCTTTCAGTGAAATGTCGGCATTGGCGTTGGGGAAACGGGAGGAATCAGGGACCGGCCCAGTGGAAGCAAAAAGACAACCTGGAGAAAAGGGTGTTTAAATGGGCCAAGGTGTCAGCTGGTCTGTGGCAGCTAGTAAGTAGCAGGCCCCTGGCTTCTGTCATGCAGGACCACCACGGAGGGGAGGCAGGGATGGAAATGCAGTCGGGGCCCCCAGGTCAGGTGCATTTGTGAGGATCCGTTGTGCTGCCTGGAGAGGGGGCGGAGAGGGGCAGGAAGAGGGTGGAGAGAGGGGAGACAGCAGGAGAATGAGGGAGAGGAAGGGACGGAGATTCTAGGGAAGGGGGGTTGTGCAGGCAGAAGCTCCTGCTCCAGGCCTGGCGTTTCCAGAAGACCATCCGCATTACCCCCGGGGGACATTGCTCTTCTGGCTTCTGAGGCTGGAGACCAGGGGTGAAAGGCTTGGCGTGGCCCTTAGTGGGGGGCCTGTTCTCATTTCTGTGGGTATGGGTGTTAAGTTTGGTCTGTGTGCCTGGCGTGGGGTAAGATGATCAGCGACCTCACACTCAAAGGTCTTCAGGGGCTGGGCAGATAGAAGAGAGGAGCACACACGTCCGCGGGGCAGGATGTGGACTGAATATGCCGGCCTCGTCCAGATCATGCGGCAGCCACATACACCAGCCTGTTGTCAGCACCTGGAAATGCCACCCCTGCCACCTGGTTGACCAATGGATTTGAGGGAAGCCCCAAAGCCAGATGGAGGTATAAGACAGCAGGTCCTGCGAGGGGAGCCGTAAGAGGCTCACATGCAGCCTGCGGGTCAAGGGTGACCTGTCTGGACTGGCGGTGGGGCATGAGGCTATGAAGGGTCTGGGACTCCATCCTGCAGCAATGGGGGGCAGGGAGGCGCTGGACAGCGAGAGCCATTGTGCTCAGTCCCAGTCAATGGGTCTTGAATTTCCTTGGTCTTCTGATAGCTACTCCCTTTTCTTCTCTCTCAGGGGCCAGCATCATGAGCCCCCTGCCTTCGGGGAATATAAAATATTTATCTTCTCAACTTGATACAGCACAGCTGAGGACCGAAAAGTGAAATAACCTGTACCAAGTCCCCAGCCAGGAGCTGGGGGAGTTGGAGGCAGGACAAGAATGTAGTGTTTGGCCCTGGTGACTCCCCTCAAAGATCCTTGTAGGGAGGGTCCTGCAGCTGGGCAGGTGGGGGAGGGGGAGCTGGACTGAGCAGGGCTCTCCACCCGCTCCATTTATCAAGGAAGGCCTTTGCCTTCGGCCTTGAGTAGCAGCTGCAGATCTCACCTTTGCCTCCTCCAGATGGCCTCCAACACCCCAATATTTATTTCTACTTGGAAACCACTCGGTGAAGGAAGGTCAGGGACGCTGCTCACCTTCCTCTGTGAGGCTCAAAGCCCCAGTTCTGACTTTCCGATGTGCATGTGTGGGCACGAGGGCAAGTCCACTGTGGTTTGAAAACCAGAGGTGGGGGGATACCTACAAACTATCAAAAGAGGTTTCTTTTGTTTTTAATTTGTAATTGAAGAGCCATGATTACTTTTTATTTCATATACTTCAGTATGATTTGAGGGTTTTTTTTTTTTTTAACAAAGAGCAAGTGTGTCATTTAATGTTTTAAAAAATAAGAAAAAAGAAATGAAAGAAGTTGTAAAGAGAAATTATTATGTGTACCAAACTGTGCACTCTTGCTTATTTTCATTTGGGTTTTGGTGGCGGTGCTAAGCTCTGAATGCATCCAGAGCGAATGAATTCAACATCAGGGCTGCTCTGAATTCCCTTCTCTGCCAATTAACCCTCCCCGGGAAGACTGAAGTGCCTCCCAGGATTGGCTTGGAGCAGCGGCACAGATGGATTTTTCCATTTCAGTAGTCAAATGAGGTGGGGGCGGGGTGGAGATTAAAGTGGATTAAAGGATTACATTTAGGAATACTTAATCGAATGCCCAGCATCTAAAGAATTGAATTTGGGATTGGGGTTAATAGCATATTCCTGTGAAATCAGGTAATTATTTTAGTGAGTACCCGCTTAATTCAGTGGGAAAGCAGCTTCTGGTTTACTAAACACTTGTACGTGTCAATATCTGGAGTGCGAAATTGACAGGGATTGCTTTAGTAATGACCCCAAGGTGGGTTTGTTTTGGGTTTTTTTTTTTTTTCCTAGCCCTATTGATTAACTAGGTTTTCAGCAGTATTTTCCTGTCTCTTCTGAAGTTGCAAACAGGAAATGATATTCTGAAATAAATTTCCCTGGAGCACAGCTATTCATTAAAAAAGGAAGGAACGAAAACCAAAACACTTTGTTCAATATATGGAAGATGCAAAACCCCCCGTGGTGATACGCAAAACAGAGAGTGAGTGTGCAGGCAGGAGTGGGGCAAGGAATCGAAGCACTCAAAATATTCTGATAAAAGCAAACTACATAGAGGTTGCCTCATGGTGGAGGAGAAAGAAGGAAGAAAATAGCGCTATGACCTCCTCTGCGTCCATTTGCCCACCCCGCACCCCACTACAGGAATAGCTCACTAACCCTTGACAGCTCTGCTCCTGGACGGGGTCTGAAAAAAGAGAGTTTTAAGGGTCCTGCAGCCCCGGGCCTTTGGCTTGAGGTAAAGGAGATTTGTGGAGGCCAAAGGGAGAAGGGGGGGCAGGAGGGTGTTTCTAAGGGACAGGCCACCAAGGGCCTGACGGGAAGCGTGGACTGGATACAGAGTGTGTCGGGCCAAGGGCAGGCGCAGGCTCCCTCTGGTTCCTTTTTGTGTCCTGGTGGCTTTAGCAGGGTGGGGACTGGTCATGTTGAAAGTGGCCAAATAGGGAGCCAAGCTGAGCACATGTTGGCTTCTCCTAATGGGAGCGCACCAGGCCTGGCGTCTGGCTTCTTCCCAGGGGCGATGGTGTCCCCCTGGCTGGCATCAAGTGCTGGGGGATTGGATGGGCCCAGAAGCAGGGACACTCAGGAGGCTGTGACAGACCCCCCAAGGCTGCTCTTTGAGGTGCCTGCAGAGGGGCGGGGCCCAGGACAAATCCACGACAGCCCTTCCACAACTTCGTCAGGGTCCAGCTAATTTTGGTTTGAGGTGCAGAATCCAATGTGGTAAAGGAAGAGCCAAGGTTGAAGGGAATTCAGAAATGGGCTGGGGTGCCAAGTGGAGCCCCCACTGGTGGTCACCTCTGATGGTAGGTTTGCGGGATAATATAAAGGGCGTCCAGTTAAATTTTAATTACAGAGAAACAATGAATGATTTTTTTGGTATGTATACAGCCCAAAGATTGCATTTCTATTTGTCTTTGCTAAATTCGGTAACCCTCTCAGATGAGAATTACAGATGATTTTTATTTCCTCCTTTGATTCTTGTCTGTCTTGGCTAAGTTATCCCACGGATGGGTATTACTTTGGCATCAAAGGGGTGGAATCCTAATCCGACTCCTATGCTCTCCAACTTCTGAGCAAATGGTGTTTTTATTGTCGGGTTAGGCTTAGGAGATGGGCAGTCCGGAGGCAGGGAGGACACTAAGCAGCACAAACCCCTTGCCAGCACCCCTGTCTACCAAGACCCCAGACTTTGCAGCTTCCAGGTTTCTGCCCTTGCTATCCTGTATCAATCTCTGTCACATCCAATCTCCTTAAAACTCTGTGTTCCTTCTCTCCCTTCCCCTCTCAATCCATTAGCAGCCTCTGCACCATGAGTCCTTCCACCTCATAGACCTCTCCTGTCCATCAGACTTTCCTGGGAGAAAGGGGGTGAGCCCCATTGTCTGCTCTCCTTACAAACTTAAGTGCTCCGTCGTTTTGTTTAAGACGCTGATCTGTTGGGACATCCTTACCAGGAGGTTTTATATAAAATCCTAGAGATACCAAAATGTGTCCTGCTGCTCCAATGTTTAATCCTTGCTTATTTTTAGCCCATTTGAATTCTTAATGAAATTCTGTTTAAATATACATATATATACATATTAGAAGCATCTTAAAATATTTAAAATCCAGACTATTGTCAGAGCACTCGACTGAATCTCACTATTTAGCACTAATTATAAACAATCCCGTCTAGCCTTTGTCTTTAATGGTTTTATAAGTGCTAGGCTTGTCTTTCTAATTAGACTATAAACTGGTCTTTTGCTTCCCTAATATCTCTCAGAGCACCTGCCACAGTGCGGGGCGCGCACAATAGACGTTTAATGACACGTCTCAAGCTACTTCTCTCTGTTTGCTCCTCCCTGCTTAAGTGGCCCCCTCCAGGTCCAGTCCCCCCCCCCCATTAAAAATAGGCTCAGTTTTCTTACTCGTGGCTTTTAACATCTGTATCCCTGGAAGGACAAGTGACATTCTTTAAATTTAATTGGCACATCATTTAGAATCACGCTTTTTTTTTTTTTTTTTTTTTTTAGCTGTCAAGTGTGTCCAGAATGAATCCCCACATCTCTCAAAATAGCCAGGCTTGTGAGTCTCCCTGATTTCCTGATGTTGGTGAGAGTGTTATTAACATTCATTTAGTTATTCACCAATTGTGTTGTCTACATAAACTTGGATAGCAATGCCATATAATGTCATTTAAAGAAATAAATTTTGTCCCTAAATACAAAAGCAATGAAAACTTTAAAAATACAAGAAAAGCACCAGGGCAAAAAACAAAAACCAAACTTTGATTCTCTCATACTGTGATCATTTCATACGTATCTTTCCAAAATTTTTCTATTTGGATAGATATGTACGTATCTACCGAAATATGTATACATATGCACAAATAATATATTTTTATCCCAAAGCGAAGGCACACGATTTTGTCTGACTCGCTTCGTTAAGCAACATAGAGTGTTAAGGAAACATTTTCCTGTGACCAGTCCCTTATTATTAAACATTTAGGTTGTTTCCCCCTTTTCCGTGTTGTAAATAGCGCTGCAATAAAAATTCTTATTCTTTCATCTTGTGCCTACCTCTGCGATATTTCCTTAACAAAGGACTTCTTAGACAGGAAATAGTTGGTAATGCATATTTGTAAGGCTTTAAATATTTAGCTAAACCGTCTTTCAGAGAGGATTGACCATTTCCACGCCGGAGTCTGGGCCAGAAGGCAGATGGCTTTGCTTTCCTCTTCCTGCAGTTTACTTAAGCCATTTACTAGGGGGGTGCCCCCCCAACAACAGCTTTTTCTAGCCCCCCCCCCCCCGCTTCAGTATTTCTATTCCATTCCAGCCTTCTTTTAGGTGCACTGATTCTTGCAGCCAACAAAATTTGTTTCGAGCACTTACTATGCGTCAGGCACTGTTCCAGGTGCTGGGGACTGCGAGTGAGCAAAGCCAAGGGTTAGTATCAACTCTTGTCCTATCCCACGGAAAGCCCCTATACCGTGATTTCTTTAGGAAGTTTTCTGGTCATGAACAGGACGCCCAGCACTCTACCAGGTTGGGGGTTGGGGGGTGTTGTGTGCAGGAAGTAGAGGGTGGGCCTCTGTCCTCTGGGAACTTCCATCTATTGGTGAACAAGCCTAAGTCACACCTACCAAACAAAATAAATAAGCAACCAAGAAACAAAAAAACCAGCTAATCTTTGGGGAGCGGATGTGCCTGGGTGCTAAACCACTGGGTACGGGTTATGAAATGCTGCAGGAGTTTAGAAGAGAAGCTGTTCTTGTAGTAACTTTCTAGATGGACCAAGGGGCCCTTGACATGCTCCAGTCCAGTCCCTTCCTTTTCTGGATGTGGACACTAAGCACCCACAAAGGGAAGGAAGTACAGCCTTTGCATGAACTGGGGGCACACCTTTGTCCAATTCAATAGGGGATAAAGCAGAGTGTTGAAACAGCTCAGAAATTTAACCATTTGGGGGCTGAGTCCTTGGCTAGCACTCAGGACTCTAGACGGTGGACCCCAACTGCTGTGGGAGGCCAGCTTTTCCTCATGGGGCCTGCCAGGACATGCCTTTGTCATTGCCTATGGTCCGGCCTGAAAGGTCACGGTAGGATTTTGGCCTTAGTTTACAAATGCAAGCGGAAAACTACAAACAGAAAATCACAGCAACAACAGCCACAACAAAGCTGATCAGGTGTTTCCAGGGCTGTTTCGCTCTGCCTAGACGCGAAAGGGAAAGGAACAGTCATCACCTTTTTGACACTGGTAAAACTTTTTCTTTCAAGTTTCTATCTTTATTCAAAGTTATACACCTACAAGATATGTTTTTATAACATCAAACACTTCTAGCTTTGCTCTAAAAAACCCAGACAGCACTCCAGGGCTTGCCTCCCCTAATTTCCCTCTCCCCAGAAGCACATTTATTCTGTCGGCTAATGATTTTCGTTGTTTTCATGTCTGTCTCTAGGTGATATCCCTGTATTGTACTTTCTGCTTTGGGGGTTTTAGCCATTCTTTAATGCCTTACTACCAGGTTGGTAAAGGCTCTGTGGTCCCCACCCTACCGCCACAGCGCATGCGCGCCCCCTGCCCAGCCCCCAGCCTCGCGTCTAATACCACCGCAGCTTGAGTCCGATCAATATCCACTCTACATTATTTGGCTCCGCTGAGCGGTGACTATGCTGTGATTACCCCGTCGGTACTCTCGGTTTTCACTGGAATCGTTATCTTGTTTTTCCCTTTGCGGAGTGGTCTGCGTTTTCTAATTCAACCTCAAATTCTTCCGCCAGTTGTAGAATCTTCTCTTAAAAGGATCCCATGGGTCAGTTTTTCTAGCGATGGAATCTGCACGATGCTCCTCTCCCAAGGCCGGTGCACCTGCTGCCTCCTGGACCGGCTGCTCTCCCCCAACGGGTGTCCTTCTCTGCTCCCCATCAGCCGAGGACTTCTCCATGCTTGGAGGTGACCTTCGGCTTTCCTGCGTCCTGCCTCGCTTTCTCGGTTTATACCCTCGTTTTGGTGGAGCACACGCTCTATCTAGCGGCTGCCAGTAAACGGTGTGGGAAATACGTTCTTCAGACTTGCATGATGTGGAAACGTCTTCTTTTTTCTTTCATGTTTAATACAATTTATTCTTGAGTAGCCATGATTAATATTGTCCAGATAAGTCCATATTCAAGTATTTGGAAAAATATATATTCAACAATATATTTTTCGTTCCGTTATCCACTTACCAAAAATTTTTGTATGTTATTCCATTTTTTTTTACATTTTTCCAGCTTTCTTAAGATATAGTTAACATATAAGTTTAAGGTGTACCATGCGGTGATTTGCTGTACATATGGATGTCTTGTGAAATGATAACCACAGTAAGGTTAGTTAATGCAGAGAACGTCTTGCTTGGTGGTTTGGCTAGGCATGGAATTCTAGCTTGGAAACAATTTCCCTCCAGAGTTTTGAAGACTTTGCTTCATTACTTTCTTACTTCCAGTGTTACTGTTGGGAGATCATGTCCCTCCTGATTCTCTACTATTTTACACCTGATTTTTCCCCTCGTTGGAACTGGCAGGAGTCACTCTAATCTGGCATTTTGAAATTTCCAGTCATGTACCCCGGTGTGGGTCCATCTGGGCACTCATGGGCTTTCTAGTCCAGAAAATGTCTCAGGTCTAGGAAATTTTATTGAATTATTTCTTTGATTTTCTCTCTATTTTTTCCTTTCTCTCAGTTTCCAGAGCTTCTATCCTTGGGTATGAGAACTCCAGGACTGGTTTAATTATCTTCTCCTTTCTGTCCAGTTTTTCATCTAGTTCATGTGTTACTTTGCCTTCTGGGAGATTTCCTCAATTTTAACTTCTAAGCTTCTATTACGTTTTTTAGATTTACTCTTGTATTTTCAATTCCCAAGAACTCTTTGTGTATGTATGTGTATATATATGCAAAATATATACATTTAAATATATTACGTGTTTATGTGCATTTCCACAGAAATATATTTTCATGTAGCTACATTTATATAAATTATGGGGAGGGGAGGTTGGGTTTTGTTCTCAGTAACAAAATCTCCAAGCAATTTTATTTTCCATCTGCTTTGGTCTCTATTGGTCCTATTAGAGACTTTCTTTAGACATCTGGTAATCCTTGTTTTGTCTGTCTGTATTGCTATCTATAACGATAACCTACATAAATCCTACTATGTGCCTGGCACTGTTCTAAGGACTCCACAAGGACCATCTCGTTTCATCTTTACACCAATCCTATGGGGTACGGATACTGCTACCCTCAATCTATGGAGGGTTGTTCATATTTAAGTCTAGGAAACAATCGTATCTAAAGCTCTGGGCTAGCAGTGAACTTTCCAAAGGTAGACTTCACTTTGGCACATTTGGGCTCCTTCCTTGTGAAAGTCCAACATCAGTATCTTTAGGTCTTCCCTTTGGGGCTGGTCGGATAATCAGAGGTGACTCTGTCAAGCGCTTACCTACAGGGTAAAGGTCTGGCTGCCAGTCTTCCAGGAGCTGGGTGGGGGGTATGGTACCTGGGGACTTGGCCTCACCTGGTCTCAGCAGTGCCTGCCTCTCCAGGGCCAGAGACTCCTGCTACTGCCATCCCTCTCCTGTCTTTTTCCAGAATGGGGGAGAGGCAGTCACTTGGCTGTGTGGATTTGGGGAAGGAATCTGGAGATGTGACGGCTTCACAAACAGACCTTACGCCAATTCTAATTTTAGCAGCCCTCGCCCTCACCCCCGCTCCCAGAGGTACCCGCTGCTGCCAGTTCGTGATCCTTACGGGGATTCCGGCTTACAAACCGGGGTGGTTTTCCACACTCTGCGCTGTTAGCTTGAGATTCAGTTTTCTCTCCATTTTCTTGGGCCGGCTGGGTAAATTACCCCTTATCTAGCTGCTTCTCAGCTCTCAGATTTTGTTGCTGTTTTCTGCTCTCTCATTTTCCCCATTCGCGTGGGCTTGTACCTTAAAAAAGTCTCTTTACTGGCATTTTAATGGGGTTTCAGTAGGGAGTGAAATCGAGTGTTTGCATCTTTACACAAAACTCCCTGCTGTTCACATTTCCCCTTCCCTTTCCCATCCACTTCTTCTACCTAGAAACCAAACAGGGAGAACCAAGTGCATAACCTTGGTTGTCAACTGTGCAGCACCGCATTTAGTGAGAATACCAAAGGACCGAGGAGGGGTGGGAAGGACATGAATCGTGTATGTGATTCCGAAAAGTATCTTGAGCACGAACATATCATCTTAATCTTGATCCTTTTATCATACACATTCTGAAAAACTGGGTTGAACAATGTCTTGATTTATGAGATTACACTGAAATTACAGCAGCTCTTCCCCGAGGATTACACACCACTAGGACTTGATTTCAGAATCCCCACGGAGAGATGAGTTTTTCTTTTTCTTTCTTTTTTCTTTTTTGAGAGAGAAAAATTGCACAGGCACCCTCGTGAGCAGGGGGGAGGGGCAGAGGGAGAGGAGACTCTGCACTGACCACGGAGCCCGACTAGGGGCTCAGTGTGGGGCTTGATCTCATGACCCTGAGATCATAACCTGAGCTGAGATCAAGAGTCAGATGGTTAACTGACTAAGCTTTTAATTTTGACTGAGATTTTAATTTTGATCTAAAAGGGGCATGAGTTAAAAAAAAAAAAAAAAACATAAAAACATAAAAAAACCCATGAGGTGTGATTGGCCTAAGCACTGTGCAAATGACGATGCCCTTGGTTACACCCCAGACTCTGGCTCCCCAGGCTGGACACCTCTTAGGACAGGCCATGGACCATAGATGCTGAGAAGCTTACCCCACTCAGTGCAGGCCTCAGCCAGGTGTCTTGTGGGTATGCTTATCTCTCTTTGTCAGCCTTCTCTAAATTGTTATTAATGTAAATTGTCAATAATATAGTCTTTTCCTTTTTTATCATGTTCATTGAAAGTGATGTTTTAAAACTGGTTCTTAGCTCTGTTCAGTGAATCGCTGGTGGAACTTTAAAAAAGATTCTCAGACTTCAAACGAGTACGAAGTTCAGCTCTCTGTGGGCTTGGGAACCACTGCTGAGAACAGTTCCATGGGGGCTGGGGGATGCAGAGGATCCATAAACTTCTGGAAATCATAGGCAACATTGAATCTGGCTTTTTCTTTTTTTCTTTTCTTTTTTTCCTTCTTTTTTTTTAAATAAAAGGATTTTAGTTTTTATCGTATTCTTGTAAGGAAACTTCATAGTACTTATCAAATACCCTGCATTGTATATTACATGACATTACGTAATTATTTGTTAGCTATTTTACTCATTACAAAAGGTGGAAACTTTTTCCGTTGTCAGGAGCACCAGAGCAGAAATAACCCTCTCTCCAGCATTAAACAAGTATTCGTTACATGGATGAAGGAATGAATGAATGGAAGGAGTTGATAAAGCTCCCCTTGTGTCCCGAAGGCTAAAATCATTCTGTAGAGGGAATTGGCGTGGAAGCTGTAGATGGCAATGAACTCTTCGTTCCGATTCCATGGGCGCGGTGCTGCACTAGATACCGTGGGGTGCACACAAGGGTCCGTGACGCCATTCCTTACCCTGAGTCATCTGCAAACTCTTACCCACACTCTCATTCAGGATGTTTCCTTGGCAGGTTTCGTTTTTCAATGAAGATGCATTCTGACCGCTCTTCTGGGTATTTCTCCCTGGCTTTATTTTTAGCTCCTCTGGTCTTATCAAATAACGGAAGAGACCCTCTGTCTCTTAAAAAAACAAAGCATTCTTTCACAGCCCCTGACTCCATGGCTGCTGAGCAAATGTTCATCGTTGGGACGTGCGGTCCCCTAAAAGAACTTAACTGGCGACTTGGTCCCGTGAATGGGGAGAACTGTTTTGTGGGCTCAGCACAGCAGAGGTAGGGTTTTGCCTATCTCCAGATTTGCAGGAATGCTGTCTGGCTGACATGGGAAAGGGGAGGTAAGAAGTAGTGGGGAGAGGTCAAGGGAGTTAGTAAGAGGAGTGCAGTTTAATGAAGAGCTCCTGTGATACAGGGCACCTGGGTGGATCATTTGGGTAAGGGTCTGCCTTCTGCTCAGGTCACGATCTCAGGGTCCTGGGATCGAACCCTGCATCAGGCTCCCTGCTCAGCAGGGAGTCTGCTTCTCCCTCTGTCCCCACTTGTGCTCTTTTCGTCTCTCTCTCAAATAAATAAATAAATAAAATCTTTTAAAGAAGAGCTTCTATGATAGTAATTTGCCCATCAGAGTATATCATTCTAAGAGGCTGCAGCCCCCGTCGAAGATCCTTGAGAATGCCCCAGAACACAGATGACGTAAACTGGCACGCTTCCTCTTTGCTGTCTTCTCAGCTCTCTCTTGAGATATCACAGCTAATACCCTCACTTACCGCTCCTAACCAGCTCTCGATGAGACCCAGAGCTCCAAGGGACATCTCAGATGACCAGGATAGCTCCTTCCTCCTGGGACACCCAGCCCTGGTGGCCTGGACTGGGAAGGCTACATGACACGAGATGGGGCCACTTGTGGCAGAATTGAGGCAGAGCATAAGGAGTTATTAGGTGGTGGGGAGGGGTGAGGGAGGAGGAGATGGCGAAGATTTTCTAAGACAAGCCAGCATGTGGCACACTTGGGCACGTCCGTGGTAACTGGCTGGTGGTCCAGTGTGACTGCTGGGGTGGGGGGGTGGGGGCGGTGGAGAAAGGAACTGCCTCACCCGGCTTGTGCTTTAAAAAGAACTGAGACTCATATACCTTCATGTAGGGATGTCCCCCCCCCTGCCCTCACCCCCCTCCCTCCCTCCCTCTCTCCACTTCTATCATTTGCCACTTTCCTCCTTGATATTACCCTTCGTGGCAGGCAGAATTCTACGCTGGCCTTCGGGATTCCTGCCTCTTTGTGTACGTGCCCAGTATAATCTCCTCCCTTTGAGTGTGGGAGGTCAGGTATGGCATTTTGGAATCTAATGAAGGTCTCGAATCATTGACTTTAAGTCCTTCGAAAGGGAGATGATCCTGGGTGGGCCTGACCTAACCAGGCGAGCCCTTTAACAGAGGGTCTGGCAGTCAGAGATGGAAGTCAGAGAGATCCAGTGCAGCGGGTGTGCTCTTCTGTTGGCCTGGAGGAAGCAATGGCCACATTGCAGAGAGGCCAAAGGCAGAGAATAACAGGCAGCCCCTTGGGCCTCTAGGGCCTTAGTCCTACAACCACAATGGAACTGAATCCTGCCAACAACTGGTGAGCCTGGAAGAGGACCTTAGGCCTCCCATGAGATCGCAGTCCAGCAACAGCTTGACTTGACCCTGGTGAGACCTCGAAGAAGGACCTGGGTTAAACCATATCCAGCCTCCTAATGCACAGGAATGGGGTGTGTGTGTGATGGATTTGTGTTGTGTCAAGCGTGCTAAGTCTGTGGCCGTTTGTTATGCAGCAGTAGAAAACTAGTAACTTCGTTAAAGTTCATTTTAATTGGATTTAACTGGCTTTACCACCATGAGTGTGGGCCTGGTGCAGAGGAGAGAGGCGATACACCACCATTCTCTAATCTGCTGGCAGTTACCAGCTGACTCAACACATGCAAGTTAGTTAGCCTCTCTATGCCTCAGTTTCCCTGGCAGGGATGATGATAATAATAGCACCTCCCGGGTCACTGTGAAGAGTGCTTGGCACATAGTTAAGCGCTCAGGCAATGTCAGGCTTACAGGTACGCTTGAGTCAAAATGTGGCAGGAACCTCGGGCACAGTGGGTTCTAGGGGAGCAATCCCATGTAAAAAACACCCTTTTACGTCTTCTTTTCTGGTCTTCTGGTCTTGCTACTATTGACTCTTCATTATAGTTTTAACTCTCAGGTCAAACATTGTCTTTAAAAGCTTCTTTTGAAGATCATATTTCTCGCCAAGTGTTTGGCTGTTGGGCCCAAGCATCTCTGGGTGGAAACTTTTCTTTATTAACCAAAATTCTATAGAATATTTGAGAGATTCAATGGGACAATCAATCATCAAAATAAATGCAAACACAGTGAATTCCCACTTGTTCAAAGGTAGAGTCAGTGTTCAGGTCCTTAGCAGATTCGTTCTACCCCAGCCCCGGAGCGGATGAATTTTTGTCCCCACGAGGCAGGCTGGACAGTTGAAGGCCATCCCAAAGGAGGGGATCTCACTGCAGATTAAGAAACTCATCAGAAAGGAAGAGGTTTGTTGTCATTTTTGTAAGGAAAAGAGGAACTAAAGCGCTGGCTAAGAGAAGTTATAAAAGTTGCGAAACCTGCGTGCTGTCCCCGTCTCAGTGCCTCACCAGCGGACAGGTGACTCAGCCTTTCTGGCCCTGAGGTTTCTCATCTACACAATGACAGGGTTCCCTTCCAGAGAGATGGCAAAATGCGAGTTCGCGTCACCACTGTCTCTGAATTCACCAGAATGAACCATGTCCGAAACAAAGGAAAAAATGTCAACACAATCTCAGCCGACACATTCGAAAACTACTCATTCGTTCATTCATACTTAATCCATTCCCCAAATATTTACAGAGCGCATCTGAGGGGCCAGCACTGTCCTAGATGCCAGGAGTTCCAGATGTAAGGGAAACGGAGCCCAAGGAAAGGAGAGCGCCAAGGTCTGGCACCTTTTCCTTCTAATTCGAAACAGGTACAGATTTAGAGATGTGAAGAAGACTGTTCGTAGGGGCTGCGTGCGGTGAAGAATCGAAGGTTGCCCAGAGAGTTTTGGTCTTTGCCCTCAGCTTCTGGGAGGTAATCTCTAAAGCCCTTGGAATGTCATGCCTGCCAGGAATGTTTTTGTTTGTCTAGGGGCCTTGGGTCACTCCAGATAGACTAACAATGTGATTTAGGTGGGGGATTTGGGTCATGAGGTATCAGCTGGACCTCTAGAAGGGCTGGAGATTGAGATCAGTCACGTGGGTGTTCAACCATGCCCACGTGAGAAAGCTCTAAGAAAAACCCTGGGTCCTGAGGCCTGTGCTGGCTGACAGGACTGTGGGTATCGTCACACGTCATTACTAGGAAAAGTGGCACTGTCCCCAGCAGCACTAGGAGAGGACAGCTGGAGGCCCTGTGCTTTCAACTCTCCTGGACTCTGCCCTATGCACCTCTTCCCTTGGCCAATCTTAATCTCTATCCTTTTGCTGTAATGAACCATAACTCTGATTGTAACAGCTCTCAGTTCTGGGAGGCCTTCTCGTGACTTCTTGAACTTGGGTTCAGTCAGTTTGGGGATCCCTCCCTCTCACTTGTGATTGTTGCAGTTGTTGAAGTGACCGTGGTCTTGTGGGCTGCTGCTCCCTCCCCAGCCCTCTCTGCAGGCAGAGGCCACCCTGGGAGGCTGCCCTCAGTGCCCTGGGTTCCTGTCCAGTTCAAAGTCCATGCGGGGGGAAAGGGAGAACAATTAAGGATGATCCACACACAGGATTCTCAGGCAGATAATGAGCTAGAATAGAATGTTCCAGCCAATGATGGATAACATGCTGCCCCCCACTCAGATTCCTATGCGTTAATACTACAAAGGGAAAAGAGGGAAAGATGGTAAGGAATATATCAAGTACATGTTAGAAAAAGGGCCAGAGAAGAATTACTCGAGAAACCAAACACCATGTTAGATTAAACTTCTCTGCAATATTAAAACCATAAAGTTTTATAAAACAGGCTGAAAAAGAGCCCCTACTACAAGATGATAATAATAAAATCTAAGATCTATTGAATATTTACCATGAGCCAGACCTGTTCTTAGTGTTCTATGCATATTAGTCATTTAGTACCCACAACAATACCATTGTTGTTGCTACGTTACGCAGGACAACATTAAACAACTGTCCACGTTTGCGGGTTAGCGGTGGAACTAGACTTCAACCCCAGATGCTCTACTCTTAACCTCTGTGCTCTACCCCCTGAAAGATTTGAAAGTTTTTACCAAGTAGACCACAACGAAAACCTAAGTAAATTTTGAGAGGAAGAAGCTATATTGGCTGTATTATCTGACTGCAATGAAATAGTGTAAGTAATTCTCTAAGAATAGGTTTTTACTACTGTATACCAATAAATTAAAAAATCTGAATGAAATAGACAAGTTTCTAAGAAATTTAAATTATTCAAAATGAATGAATAAAAAGAAGGCAAATTCAAATTAGCGACAAGAAACAAAAACAATGGGATAAATTGGGAAAGAACATTGTCAAAGTGCCAGGATGGAGAGTTTAATGGGTAAAAACTTCAAGGAACAGATTATTTAAATATTCCAGAACATTACTAAATAAGGGCACGTTTGCTCTCCTTTTCCCCCCCATAAATCCAGCACTACGGTGATGCTCAGGGCTGATGAACGTGGCAGGTGCACAGGCTCACCTGTGTGCACACGTGGCCTGCCTATCAGAGGAGATGCTCTGAGCTGCAAGTAATAGAATCCTCGAGTAAAAGTGACTTACGTAGCAAGCCATTTATTATCAGACTTTACAAAGATCTAGGGGTGGGTGTTTTCATTACTGGGTCAGACATTTCATGAGGCCCCCAGGGACCGTAGTCCCTGCGGTCCCGACCTCAGAGGTGGAAGAAGGGGAGTCCGTAGGTAGAGGCGGATCAAAGAGCTACAGCCATCCCTGGAGAAGATCTGTGTGGCTTCCCTGCATCCACCTTAGGTTCTGATGTGCTCATGCCCTGTTCCCAGTGACTTGGGGTGGCCAAGTTGCACCCGTTTTTCAATATTTTGAACATCATTCCTAAAAATGCCAAAGATTTCTGGACATGTAGTGTTTTCTAAAGGTGATATTTCAAATCAACAGGGAAAGTATGGCTTACACAGACATGCACTTCATTATTTCGAGGAAAGTAAAGCTGGTTCCTTGTCTCACCTGTCCTAGTGTTCATTACCAATAACTTAAAGATTGAAATGTTAGAGAGAGAGAACATAAGATTACTAGAGGAACAGAAGAATGACTTATTTTTGTAATCTTGCAATGAGAAAGGATTTCTTTTTCTTTTCATTTTTTTGTTTGTTTGTTTTAGAGAGAGAGAGACGGTGGGGAGGGGCAGAGAGAGACGGTGGGGAGGGGCAGAGAAAGAGGGAGAGGGAGAATCCTAAGCAGACTCCACACCCAGCATGGAGCCTAATGAGGTGCCAGATCTCATGACCCTGAGATCATGACCTGAGCTAAAATCCAGAGTTGGTCGCCTAACCAACTGAGCCAGCCAGGCACCCAAGAGCCCCAAGAAAGGATTTCTAAGGCATGATATAAAAAGCACAAGTGACGAAAGAGATGTTTGATAAATTTGACCACTTAAAAAACTTGTGTATGGGGGAAAAAAAAGAACACTCTCATAGTCAGAAGTCGAAAACATAAAAACACAGCAAAACTTATGTACAACACATTTGACAGATAAGGGGCTAATTTCTCTTGTATAAAAATCAATGAGAGCTCTTACAAATCAAGGTCCAATAATGAAAAAACGTATACGAAAAAGAGTAGCAAGCCAGATGTGGTTCATGGACCATATTTTGTCAACCCTTGCTATAAAACGTACACAGATACAAATAAAACAATAATGAGGTTTGTTTGTTGGCCCACGAGATAATATCCAGTGTTGGCCAGCGTATGGGAGCGTGGACACACTTATCTTATTGGTTAATATAACTTATTAGGAGGAAGATTTGTCAAGTCTATTAAAACTTTAAATATTTATACCTATTGGCAGAATCATCCCTAGCAACATCATTTGCAGCTTCATGAAACTGAAAACAACGCAAACATCTATTTATATGGGATCAACGAAACAAGTTAGAGTACATTTATTAATTCAACACCATGGTGGCTGTCTGCCAGCTGGTGAAGCCTTGCCTTCTTGTGGGAGGAACCATGGATCAAATAAGTGAACAGATAGCCATCCAAGGTTTGTGACAGACACTTCAAAGGAAATAAACGTGATGGTGTTTTATAGCAAGGGTTGGCAAAATGCGGTCCATGGACCCAATCCGGCCGGCCGATTTTTTGTCTCATTGGAATACGGCCATGCCTGCCTGTCCGCGTGTTGTCTGCGGCTACTTCTGCACTGCAATGACAGACTTGAGTCGTTTTTACAGAGCAAAGCCTAGAATATTTGTTATCTGGTCCTTGGCTGGAAAAATCTGCTAACCCTCGTATTAGAGGGGAGTGACGGAGGACTCAAGAGAAATGAAAACATGTCCACACAAAAACTCGCACACAATCACTCATAACAGCATTGCTCCTAAGAGCCACAGAGTGGAAACAACATAAACACCCACCAACTACTGTATGGATAAATAAAATGTGGGAGCTGCCTACTTGGAATCCATCTGATATTCTTTACTGACTTAACCCTGAGCAGCACTGTGCCAGCCCCTAAAATACGTTTCCTAGTGCCCCCTGCCCCCGCCCCCATGCTTGGGAGGGAACACCCAACCTGGTTCCTAGCTATGAGACCTAAGTGAAAGTATGCCGGGAATTTCGAGGAAAGTTTTTGTTTCTTCATCCAGATGACAACCTTTCTTCCTTGTGGCTTCCTTCTTCTTTATTCTGCCTGGACAGAGGGCTGGAGGCAAGAGATTGGACAGTCATTTTGCAACCATGACTCACCGAGAAGGCGAAAGCCACATGCTAAAGATAGGAGTGCAGAAAGAAGCTGCCTGGGAGACCAGGGACGTTGGAGAGCCTCATCACCAGTCCTGGACTGTTTACTCCTGCACGGCGTGTGACAGAAGAAAAACAACCTTTGTTTTATTCGGTCGTTGTAGTAGGGTTACTACTTTGTGTAGCTTAATGTAATTCCTAGCCCATCCAGCAGGTTAGAAAACCAGAGAGAGAGAAGAGGGATGGTCAGATAGCTCAGAGGAGAACCAGAGAGTGTAGCTTCTCAGAGGCCAAGGGAATAGAGTCTCCACCAAACAGTGCCCCTTGCTGATGGTCGCAGAGTGGGAAGAGGCACGCAGGGCCGGCTAAAGACAAGCTCTCCGCAGAGCAGAGCCGGGAACGAGAAAGGGCCGCTCGCGTAGACTAGAGGAGCCGTCCACGGTGTGGAGGAGGCCAATGTCAAGGCATTTGTTAGGTTGTTGACATGAATGTTGAAAGTTACCGGGATGATGGCTGCATGGAGAAAAAGAATGAGAGGCTGGTGCCAAAGAGTTAGCTGGGAGCTTGGGAATGGGTCCCAAAGAGCAGGATTGTGCATTACATTTAAGGAGAGGAAGAGCCAGAACCCAGCCCGGGTTTCACCAACCGGTCTCATCTTGGTGGTTTCACAGCAACTCAGTTTGTTTTCACTTGTCCACAGTTGGCTAGAGGCTCAGGAACAGCCTCTCACTCTTAATAAAGTTGGACCTAGAAAGCCACGTACCTATTCACTGACTCAGGGGGAAATACGCCTTTCCTTCGATCAGCACACTCAGGGTTACGTCTGTGGCTCTTGGCCCCCTCTACCTGTATCCACGTAACTGGGAAGCTGAACCCATAGTCAGAAGATGAAGTGTGCGTGCTTTCGCGGAATGGCGGTGCAAACGGTCGCCTTCTGCTTCCCTGCGTCTGGGCTGTGTGCCCGTCACTCCGCTCTGGTCCCCAAGCCTTTCTCCGGTCACACAGAACCCTCACGGCTGCCTGGGCCCTGGCTCTCCTCATGCTGTGATCGGAGCCTAACGACATGCCAGGGTCGCATGGGCAGGTCTGATGCAGCTGTGTCCCTTGTCTTTTTGGCAACTAATTAAGAAGCCACCTGCGGCTCGGCGGAGAGACTTCTGTGGTTGGTTATTCTTATCTGTCATGCATTGGTTAGTACCATTTTCACTTTCAGGGAGTGAGAGTTATCCAGCCTCTTCCTCAAAATCGGGGGTGCATTACTTATACCCCTGTGAACCAAGGACAAACGTGGGTAGTTGTCACTTCGGTTCTTTGCAAGCCGGTATCATAACTTCAAATCACAGAATCAGTACAACTCCTCATGGTGGCCGCACTGTCTTTCAGAGACAGCCCATGAACTTCGACGAGCAGGGAGCCCTTCAGCCGCGGTACCAGCCATCTGTGCTGTGCCTCCTCCTTTCCACCTGGCGGCCAATGCGTGTACTTTATGGCTCAGAAAATAGGGCCACTGACCACGGGATAACATTTATTCTTGGCGTTTTCAAAGAAAGTAGAGAAACATATGAAAAGGATGAGCAGGGTTTCCAGAAATATCCTTTCATCCTTAGGCATAACTCTGCCAGTTGCTCTGAGCTGGCAAGGCCCCCGCCATGTGGCCCCACCCAGTGTGAGCACCTCTCTTTCAGATGCTATGGCAGCAAGGCACCTGCCCCGGACAGCGGGGGTGCGGATATCTGGGTGCTTCCAGAGAAGGGCCGTCTGAAAACAAGACTTGGGGTGCCATGGGGGCAGTCATCGGATTCCTGAAAGGAAGTCAAGCTTTACCTCGATACAAGAAGACTGTAAATACCATGGAGTTCGAATGGCTTCTTTGGAGAGGAAATGGGATGCCTACAGAGCTTTCCTCAACAGAGATTATGTAACACCGTCAGGAAAAACATGGAAGGGATTCTTTTTCTGGGCAAAAAGTGAGACCATAGGACATTTAAGGTCCCTTCCAACACCAAGGTGTGGCCTGGTATAATGGCAATGTACCAGACTTGGACAAGAAGAATATTCAGAATTTATGTATGTGGATCACTTTGTATGCTGACCATTCATTGTTCAACTCCTCCCAGCCATAATCTTGAACAGAAAGAAAGCGCTTATACTGGGTACTGAAAAGACATCACTGTCTGGTTTTGCGTGCACTGATGTAAGAACAATCGTCAAGAGACAGCAAGTGAACACAATGCAAGAATGACAGTGTTAATAGCGTGTTTCCATCCATTTTTAAAATGCCATATATTTGTATATAAATATAGACACTTGTATATTCATGGAAAGATACCTGAAAATCTGATAACAGCAGGGGTGTCTGAGGAGGGGAACTGAGTGACTGGGCGTGAGAAAGAGAATTACTTTCCACTAGATATTTGTTTTTGTTTTTATGGGTTTTTGTTTATACTTCTGTGCAATGTGCTTATATTACCTATCAAACCAATGATAACAAATCTTAGTTGTCTGACTGAGACATCTTTGTTAGTGGCAAGTGCAGGGGGGCTCTGGAAAGGGCAGCCTTTGGGGAGGGGGTCCCAGGGAGAAGAATGCCTGGATTTTAATACAATTCAACACTGCCCAAGGTTAGAAATCATTCGTGGTATATTCTTAAGGGACTGGAGGAGTTTGAACTTGAGCCACTCTCAAATGGATCATAAAAATGAAAAGGGTTTCAGGACTGTTGGTAAGTAAACAAGTGGTATGACCCTGGGTTGTGAGCATTTCCATGTTATTGTACTCCTGCACAAGCAGTCCAGCCACTTGGGTCGGGTCTTCATTCTGCCGCCAGCCAGTGATGTGACCTTGGGCAAGACACCCCATGCCTCTGGGCCTCCGGGAGAAGTCACAAGCGCACAAATTCATTATCTAATTCATTCTGTCTGAGCCAGGGTGTGTGTGGAAAAACCACAGCGGAGCAATAAAACCAAAGGCTGGTCTTGGGAAATCAGAGAGCATATCAAGGAAACCACAGCTGAGTTGGGCTAAGCCTCGAGAGAATTACCATATCCTGTTTTCTGTCAGAGTCTCGCCAGACTCTTTACCAGATTCCAGTGAACCACCAAATCTCCTTCCCAGGCTGCTGTAGGCACAGCTCGCCGCACAGATGGGCCGAGAGCCGAGCAAGCCTCGTTAGGTGGTAAATCTCTTCTCTAGCTTTAATCCCAGGAAGCATATGCTTAATTAGGAAGGGTGTGTTGGACTTCCACAATACAGATGATTGAAAATCAGCGCACAAGATGGCTCGTTTTCATCTTAAACACACACACACACACATGCTGAAACATACACATATGGGTAAGGTGTAAGGAAATCAAGAAGGCCAACTTGGTTAACCTTTGATTTTTATTGTATACTTAATGTTACAGAAACTAATTTTAACTGAAACACCACCCTAGATTCTCTTCTGATCTCATTTACTATACAAGCATCTGTAAAAACATTTATGGTATGTTTTAATTTCAAAGGTAATGCATGCTTTTATAGAAAGGTAATCGTATTTCAAAGGCAATACAGTTTTTATAGAAAAAAATTGGAAAATACAGATACAGGGAATCCAAAAAAACCCCCAAAAAACTCGTGATAGAAAAAAAAGAAGGTACCATGTTAGCAAGGTGGCAAATTACTCAAGCTACCTTAGTTGTGTTAAGAAACTGGCGTTTCATTGTGTTTGAAAAATACTCTGATATTCCTCATAAGCCCTAGATGGTGGGAGCCCTGAGATTTGCCAGTGAACCAGTCCTCTGGTTAAATGTGTGCTTTCAATGTATGAATTCTTCTCAGAGATCAGTTCCCCATAAGGTGTCCCTGCCTGGGGATCTGAGCGATCTGTTACTTGTACCTGGTACTGCTGAGGGGACCTGCCCCACCAGCCTCTTGGAATTGTGTGCTAGCAAGCATTGTTCCATCCGTCAGCCAAGCCACTCAGCCCCCCTTTGCTTCTTTGGTCCCCCGACCCTGTCGACACCGCTACATTCCCCACTAAGGCATTGGGCTTCCTGCGGATCCTTGGCCCTGGAGAACCAGGACCTTACAGTTTGTCTAGCTGCCCGTCTCCTGCCCGTCCCACCTCAGCGCCTCTCGGGGCTTGAAGGGGCCACGGGTAGGGTGTCTCGTACATTGCACCTGTAGAAGTGAGCCGCTAGCTCCAATGGCCTTGGGCTTCTCGGAACTTGTCTGGATGTTTCAGTGCCTGCCTGGCATGAGCGGAGAGGAAAACCAGTCTTTCTCCTGTGTTCTTCCCACCCTAGCAGAACAGGTCTGCCTTTGGACTCTCCACTGTCTCCCTATCAGACCCTCCGTGTCCCTAAGTCAGCAGACCTCACAGCTCAGCCATCACAGGCAGAGGGGGACGATTCTGCTGCAGTAGAAGAAACTGTATGCTCTGAGGCTTCTTGGATTCCTCTCTAATCTGGTTAAACAGGAGCCACAGGAATTTGGAAATCCTGTTTTTCCTGACAAAGCCTGTCTTTCAAGACCTTTTACATGGTATATAACCCGATTTTGCATATCAAAAGCAAATTATTAACTCTTCCTTTTTCTCACACTAAGCACTCTGTGTGCCCCTTCTGCTCCCTAGACGCCCCCCCCCCATCCATCCCCTCCACCCAACACAGATGGATTTCACAGGCCAATTAAAGTCAAATGCATAGGACGGATTATGCCAACAAGCACGTGGATATACTTGGAAATATTACTTCAGTCACAAAATTTTTAAGGTGCAATTTTTTTGGTGACTAGTGAAGTCGAACATTTAGAAAAAACTTTATTCAATGTAACATTTCCTATAAAATGCATTTGGTCCTATAAAATGTTTTATGGAGACAGATATATCATTCTCACACTTCTATTTCTTTCATAATTTTCTACTTAGAAAATCTGTCCCAAGACCATTTAAAATATTCACTTATATTTCTCTCACACTTTTCAATCACTAAAGTTTTTTTTTATTTTATTTTCTCCTTTTAGTATTTTGTGAACTTATTTTAAAATGTAGTGTAAGGTGAAGCTCTAACTTGACTCTTTCTAAGTTGCCAATTTTTCCAGAATCATTTGGTGAATACTCTAGAAACATAAATATTTATATTGCTGTATTTGGAGCAGAAGTATTAGTTTATGCTTTTCATCACTTAACTTCTTCTGAATGGTAAGCATATACAGCCTCTTATATCCAAACGAGTGGTTCCCCTTCTGAGTAATCTCTTTAGAAGACTACATAATTATTTCAAGGATACTTCCATTGCTGAAAAGTTCTTTGCCGATTTCCTTTGGAAATTGTTTCTGAAAACAGCTTTTGAGCCACATAGAAAAACCAGTCTTATAACTTAATAACACTTTTTTTTGGACCCAAAATGGCACACTGCAGCTCGATTACCCACCTTATTTGCCAAATAATGTGCTTCCAAATTGTTCCCTCCTATAGCCAAAGAGAAAATACACTTTCGAAGCATTCTGAAGGTGGAGAAAGTTATGCTATGTTTGTTTCAAAATTAGTCTTACGACTTTATAGTTGCGTTTGATCCGATTTGCGTGTACGTGAGCACAAATAAGGTTTAAGCTTTCTGCCCTGCCCATCTGTCGGTAACTGTCAATTCAAGTCCGCTCTGACAAAGAGAAGCCTAAGAAAGGGCCATGTGCACTTGGAAAAGTAGATGGCCCACTAAAGATACTGACCTTTAAACTTACCCAGTGGTCTTCCTCTCCCTCTCAAAGAGACTCTTCGGGCCCTGATCCCCCTAGAGTTAGATTCACCAATGGGGATCGCAAATGATTCTTGGACGAGGATGAGCTCTGTATAAACAGGATGAGCTCAGTAGCAAAGCTCATGGTTCCATTTAATTTTTTCTAGGGCCTTACACATTTCTAAAAACACTGACTAAAGGAAAGAAATGCCAACATTGATATCCCTCTGGATTTTATACATTTCCCAATTTTCTAATTGCTACAGCTACTGCCAACAAAACACACTGAAAGAATGCCCCATGAGGAGAGGTCTCAGAACACACCGCAGGATGGGATTGCAAATTTCAGTGATTACAAACAATTAAAGCGGGCAGCCAACATGTAATTTTCTTTTTAGGCATGGACATAGAATGAGAAACTACTTACTGGGTTGGAGTAGATAGAAACAGAGCTGTTTCCCTTTGTGTAAAAATCATACTGGATCAAGTTGAGATTAAAGCTAATGGGCTCTCCCCCAATTTGCTTTTAAAATTGAGGGATGTGGAAATTAGTGAAATTAAATTCACAGCTGCATTAGTTGCAAGTCACAAAAAAGTCTATTTGATCTTGCGTAAGCAAAAAAAGAGGAATGTTTTGGCTTGGGGGAAAAAAGAGTTGAACATCCAAACAACGAGAGACGCAGGGATGCAGTGCAGTCTCCAGGAACAATTGGAATCATAGCCCCAAATATGACCGGAACCATCAACCTCTGTTCTGCGTTTTGGCGTCTTTCCACACACTGACGTCATTCTATCTCACTGCACGCCAGCCTTCTCCGTGTGTCGGAGTCGATGTCTGTCCTGAACTCCTCAATGTTATTATCTCTACTACTGGAGAGACACTGTCTTATGTTTTTAGTCTAAAGTTTAAGAATCCTGCCATAGGGAGCCACTGCGCAAACCCAGGGGTGCCATTCATACCGTAAACATTGTAGGTGGCAACAATATTCTCACAGATGAGCATAAAGTATCTCGAGGAAGGGGCACCTTTTCTAACTTCCATGAAGACGCCATATGGGCTGGTGGGTAGGGTTCTGATTGGCATAGGTTGGGCCAGTCAACTATGGCCGAAGGATTGAAGTCATCAAAGAATATGGCGCCCCCTACAGGATCCTTGTAAGTGGAAGGGGAGCAATTTGTAGAGAAGGGGGGTTCAGTTCCATAAAGGAGGGGATGTGCTGGGGAGGTGGTACATTAATTTTCTACTACATTGTATGGCAGTTTTGTGAGCCTATTGTATATTTCTCTGTCCTTTGAAAAACTCCTTGCTTCCACTCGCCTTTTTTGCTAAATTTAAACTCTGATAGGTTAATGACGGAGGCTCCACGTGTTCTCAGAGCCAGGGCAAATACGATTTGCTAAAAGAATACATCGACTCATTCATTAGGTCGTTAGTCTGAGTATGGAACTTTCTCATAGAATTGATTGACCTACTTTCTTTGGCCTCTGTGCTATCCAAGCAAGGTTTTTTGACCTATATTCTTTCTCTTAGGAAGAGACCTAGTTTAATGGACTTCGGCAGGCAGTTGGGTTCTAGTCCTGGCTTCTCCTTAGCATGATACCTACTTTAGGTAATTAGATAGCTCCCTTAGGATGGGTACATCAACTCTTTGTGTCTCTATCTACTCTTCTGAAAAATGGAGTGAATCGTATGTGCTCAGATGCACCTCAGAAAGGTGTTGTGACACCCGAAGAGCAAAATTAATGCATGTGAAAGTGTTAGTAACATAGGAGATGCAGCAATCTGTGTTAGAAAATTAAAATTAATCTTCAAGCTGTATTTAGTAACATGATTCCCCTCACCAATCCAAGTAAGATCCTTAATTATAGATTTTTATGCTTTCATCAGTTGGCTCTTGTCAAAGAGCTGCGATGTGGACATTGTTACGTGGGAATTAAAAATTGTGAGTGGCTGAATTTGATAATCCTTCCTCACATCAAAGATGTTTGCCTGAGGGAAGAGAAATACTTTTCTACTACCAAATCATATTGTTCCTGCTGTCATTCTGGACTTGGGTACATTGTGATACATTTTCCTACGAAATCCCTTGGTCTCTTCTTCATCTTCGTTTATCATAACTCTACCTCATTTTCTACTACTTAATCTTATTAATATTCTTCATGGTAATAGTTGTCCTTTACTGACTCCTATAGGTAATATTAATAACCACTTATGAAATATTGTAGACATGTCCAATACTATGCTTAATTATTATTCCAATCATTTCTTCCCCCATTTGATAGGTACTATTATTATCTCAATTTAACAAATAGAAAAAAAAAAGCACATTAGACGGAAAATGGTAAAGCTGGGTGTGCCTGATATCAAAGCATGTTCTTGTCTGGTTAAGCAATAAAGTAAATTGTTGCCAGACCATTGCTACCATCCTGCTTATTTTATTTATTTATTTTTTAAAGATTTGTTTATCTGAGAGAGAGAGAGAGAGAGAGAGAGGATGCACGCGAGCTGGGGGAGTGGCAGAGGGAGAGAATTTCCAGCAGACTCCACACAGAGCCCAACTCATGACCCTGAGATCATGACCTGAGTCAAAACCAAGAATCAGATGCTCAACCAACTGAGCCACCTGGGTGCCCCACTCTTGTCTCTTTAAAGGTAAGTTCTATGTCATTGTCTTTGTCATTTTTACAACTACCATCGTGCTTTGCACGTAGCAGACAGTCAATATGGGCCAATCACTCTGTTAAGTTCTTCATAGACATTAACCAACAACTTGATTTTCATAACAAAACCCACAGATGTATGTCTTACTATTATCTCTATTTTGTAGAAGAAGAACCTGGGGTTTAGGAAGGTCAAAGTGATTTGCCCAAAGTGGCTCAGTCAAGCCAGGAGCCTCTGTCTTGAGCTTCCACCCCTCTACTAGGTCCCTCCCTGCAGTGGACACTTGTGGGACCCTGTCCTGGAATTCAGAGTCAGTGAGGCCTGGTGTGCTGCCTGAGGATGCCCCCATGTCCCAAAGCTTAGACCTGTGAGTGTTTGTTCTAGAATTCTCTCAAAGAGCCTGTAAACCAAACCTCCCAACCAGCAGGGTTTCTAAACCATCTATTGGATAATATTTCTTAATACTGGTATTTCAATCTCTTATATTCTTTCCATTATTTTGTCTGCTCAATCTAGCAGTTTCTAAAAGAGGCAGGTAATTTTACACCATGATTGCAGATTTGTCAATTTCTCCTTGTGAATGTACAAGTTTTTATTTTGTATTTTTAAAGGCTGTGAGGTTAGATGATCATGATTAATATATATTCTTGTTAGATTGTTGCTTTTATCGTTGTGTGGTGTATCCCTAAATGGGCCTTATGCCTTAAATTTTATTTTATCTCATACCATTACTGTTGTCCTCACATTCTTTTGGGTAGTATTCACATGGTATGTTTTTTCCCATCCTTCTATTAACTTTTCTATGTGGACTTGTTTAGGTATATCTTATAAGCAACATATAGATTTTTGAATCCAATCTGATAATCTCTGCCTTTTAATATGTAAATTTAATCCTTTTCTATATGTTAAAATTGTTGATATATTTGAACTTGCTTCTACCACCTTAATTTGTGCTTTCTGTTTACCATATTCTTCTTTGCTTTCTGTTTGCATTCTTTACTTCTGTATACAGAAAAAAATTTCTATTTTTAAATCCCCATTTTAGGAAGCTCTAGGTATTATTTTTATTCTTTAAAGTGGTTATTCTAAATGTTTAATTTTTACATATTTAACTAATTAGCCAATATTTCTATCCCTCTTTAAAGATAATCTTCCTATTATTGTTTAGAATATCAATTTACTGTCCCTTTGTAGACATATATCATCAGTTATTTTTATTTTTATTACACCCAGGTTCTTATTAAATTTATAAAAACATATCTTCTCATTCTGTGCTCACAACATTTTTCCTTATATTCCAGGCTTTGCTTCTCTTTCTTTCCTTTTTTCTTCTGCTTCATTTCTTACGTCCTTAAATTAAAAAGTGCAATTATTCTCTTTCAATGAGGATTTGTGGGTGGTAAATGCTCAGATTATGTGGATGTGTCTATATTTTGCTAGCTCTTGAATTGCAGTTTAGCTGGGTATAAAATTCTAGCTTG
The DNA here is from genome assembly GCF_023065955.2 of Ursus arctos. NCBI lineage: Eukaryota > Metazoa > Chordata > Mammalia > Carnivora > Ursidae > Ursus > Ursus arctos. The sequence goes on from NW_026622841.1 coordinate 25,242,880, forward strand.
TCAAATATATTTTCTCACATTTTGAGGCTATTAATCCAGTGGTTTTTGGTGCGTGTTGTTGCCAATTAGAAGCTTGCTCTTAATTTAATTGTCGTTTGTTTTTAAGTGATCTTTTTCTCTAATAATTCTTAAAGATTTTTCCTTTATTTTTGGTGTTCTGCAGTCTTACTGCTAAGTTTCTCAGTGTGCAATTAGTTTCATTTTTCTTACTTGGTACTTGCTACTTTCAAATCAAGGACATGGAACAACCCTTAGTTCTGGTAAATTTTCAGCTGCCGCCTCTTCAACTATTGTTTCTCCTTCATTTCCTCCATTCTGTTCAGAAATACATTTGGATGTATTGTGTAGCTTCTCAATTTATTCTCCATGTTTCTTAACTATTCTTTAAAACTTTGTGTTCTGGGCAAATTTTGTGATAACATCATCTAACCTACTAAGTTGCTCTTTAAAAGTACCCAGTGGCCTAGTAAGTTTTTAATTAAAAAAAATCTATTTTTCTTCAAAATTTCTGATCAATTTCCTTGTGTAAAGCTGTTCTTTTTTCTGCCTGTTCACTTTTTTGTCTTTATTTTTATGTACCTGGTTTTAGCATACTACACATACTTATGTTTAAGACTTTTCTTAGAATACTGCCCCAATTTATTTCTAATGGAACAAATTGGTATTTTTAATTTCTGATCATGATTACAGTCTTTCTTAACCTTAGATTTCTTCAGATGCAGTCATTTTAGTTTGTAAACTCATTTGGAGAGGGAGATTTGTTTCTATCTCTCTTCTCTGTTGAGTGTATTTGTGAGTTCTTCTTAGTTTTCCCTACCTTTGCCTAGGTATCTGAGTTTAGAACCAGATCTTATATATACCTGGATGGAGGTTCCTGCTCTAGGATGATACTGAGGATGTTTCCAGTCTAGTCACCGGACCAGTGGGTAGCTTGCTCTACTTTTTGCTTGTAGGACTGTGTTTCTGTTTCCTCCCTCCCCAGAATTCCTTTCTGCCTTTACGAAGACTGTAAGCTCACACATTAGCCAACAACAGTTTTCTTTTCCAGCTTCCCTTCATGGTCAGGTAGGTATTTCTGGCTTCAATACTTCATCTCATGTGGAGGACATTTGTCCCCATTATTCTACAGGAACTGAACTCCTAGCCATGGCTCTACCTCTAGACTAGAAGCCCAGGAAGCCATGGCTTCAGCCCTGTTTACTTTTTGATGTTTTTATCTTGTTTCTGGTCACGGACATTTTTATTTTGTTTCTGAACCCAGTTGTGTTGTTTTAGTTTTGTTTTTATAGTCATCTATTACCGCCATATTTTAGAGTAAAGAGAATGTTTCAGATTTGCCATCTCCACTGGAAATTTTAACTCCATCATTTGACAGTAAAGAGGCAAAGGGGTAATTCTCAGGTTGAATACTAGTATGTGTGTTTATTTATTTATACTTTGCTTTATTCTCTACATGACTTGAGGAATTTTTATATAACACTTGTAATAAAACAGTAAAATACAAGTAAGTTGTAAGGAAAGTACAAATTAGAATAGAAATTAAGAGTAGTAGGAAAACGTAAAATTCATAAAATTCACCTATGCAGATTACATGTCATGATTGCAGTCTTTCTGTATTCTTGGCTCTGAGCTTCCAGGTGACCAAAGTCACCTGGTCACCGAATAAACACAATTGATGACTTAGTTCTTTCTTTCCACAAAGAAAACCCTTGCCAGTTCTTTGAGAAAAGTAAGGATTTTTGGCCACAAACTCTAAAGTAAATTTCTTCTGTGTGCATCACAGAGAAGACACTGCGAGGCGAGGTAGATAAAGTCCTCAACAACTTTGCTACAATATAAATTAGGAAGGCTGACTCTTACGGAGTCTCCCAATGAAATGCCAAGGCATAATGCCCATCCAGCAAGCAAATGGCTGAGTTGAGACAAACTCAGGTACATGTTTTCCTCAGATAGCCTTTAAACTTCACAATATTTCCTTCTCTCTAGGCCTGAAAAGATCTCCACGTATGAACTTTGTATTAGATCCCTTTGGCCAGCGTGAGGCAAGAGGTGAATTCCCTTACCAATTATTTCGTTTTTATTGTCATAGCAAGTGACAGGAGCTCAACTCGAACTAGCTTAAGCAAAGTGAAATCAAAGATCTTACAAAAGCCTTATAAAAATGAAGTGAATGATTGTAGAGAAGGCAGGGTGGATCTGTCTCTAGGGAATCAAACACTGCCAGGACCCTCTCTCCATCTTCTCTGTCCTCTGCCTTTATGCTGCCCTAAGTCTTCATTCTCTCCGTGGGGCAGTATAGGTAGCCATAGGTAGCTGTGGCCTTCCAACCTTACACCCAAAGAGGAAAGAGAGTGCTTGTTTCATAGACTGAGTTGTAACAATCCTCGGGAGGGATTGCTGGTATAGTTTGGATCATATGCTCACTGTGGACCTCTACTAACATTTTGTTAAGCACTTAACCATGTGCCAAGCTCTGTACTAGCACCTTTGTGTGGATTACATCATTTAATTTTCAGAATAATGCTATAGGAGAGCTAGAAAGCAAATAAAAAATAATCGCTCTTCTATAGGTGATTTTGCCCTCTCAGGTCCTTGATCTCTCACCTGCAATGATCTTACCCTCCACTTCACCACTCATACACTCCCATGGTCATACGCTAAAGTGTATCTTCACCAATAACTGCATAATCCCAATTTCACTACTCCAGGTACCCGTACTCCAACATTCTTGGACCTCACTGGGTCCTCCAATTCATTGATCTTATCACCTTTCACTGTCTTATCAACACTTCCTTTTCCTACCCAGCCATCATACTCTCAATCCTCTCCTCAGCTTAAAACTATGGTTCATCATTGTCCTAGTTTGGGTCTCTCAGAAACTGACACCGAGACAAGGATTTAAGTGTGAGTAGTTTATTTGGGAGGTGATCCCAAGAAGCATTGGTAGGGGTTTAGGGAAGTCATACAGCAAAGAAAAGGAAGTGAATAAGGGGCATTTATTGAGCAGGTATGCAGAATACCCCTCAGAGTATTGTCCCCGCAGGGGCAAGGAAATGAGGGTATTCCATCTGTCACTGGCTGAAGGTCATTCCTGGGGACACTGACTTACCAGTACTTCTGGCACGCCCACAACACAGATCAACAGGAAGTCCTCAGATGGACAGTTGCAGGTGCTTGGTATAAAAAGCCAACATATGTATTCTTATGGGGAACACTGAGAGTGGGTAACGCCCTGATGACTATTATAGGCACCCTTTTGGATACATCCCTGCCCATATCTCCATCCATTGTACTTCCCTAGTAAAATCCCAATCCTGGTGAAACCCAATCTCTTCCTGATCTTAGCAGTGGAATGTGGTTAGACAAATGCACAGAAACGTGCTGAATGGTCTCATGTTGAGAGGTCCACCAACATCAAGTTAATCCTTAATTAATTCCCTCTACTACCCTCCAAAACATTGATCTTAAACTTTCTCATTTCTTGCCAAACCTGTAAGACTCCCTTTCTCCTCCTCACATTTGATTCTTCTTGCTCCTTATTTCACAAAGAAAAGAAATCTTATTAGAAGACAGCTTCCATAAGTTTCCTTCCATGTTTCCTCACAGGTGTTTAGAGAAATAACCTGCTGATATCTACTCATACACTCTACCTTCTCTTCAGTTATATAGACGAATATTTCTCAACCTTTTTTTTCCCTTACCACCCCCTTAAGTGGTCTTTTTAGATATATTTTTTACTAATTGCATACCCCCCATGAAATGTTATCACCAAAGATATACTGTATATCTGTTCATATGCTGTAGGTATATGAGCTTTATACCTTAAAACAGTAAGAACCAACTTTCGCCGCCATTGGGAGGTGTGTGTAGGCTACACGTGAACCATCCAGGCTGCCACCTTGCGCTAAAACTTCCACTGTGCACAGGGGCCCAGCCCCTCCCACCAACTAAAGGGCATCATTCCCACCATTGTCCTCTCCCTCCTCTGCCATTATTCCCCCCTCCTACTAGATCATTCCCTTCAGCCTATAAAAATGTTATATGTTCCATCTTATTAGAATCCTCCCTAGACCTGTGTCTCCCTTCACCAGTGTGTCCCATTTCTCTGTTACCCCTTATAAAAACTCAAAAGACATGTCTATCTTTGCTGCTTTACTTCCTCTCCCTTGTTCTCACGTCAACCCATTCTTACCAGACTTTCATTCCCATGCCTTTACCAAATCTGTCATTTTCACAATATCGATGTTCTCCACCTGCCATGTCCATAAGTCATTGCTCAGCCTAATCGTCCTGACCTTTTAGCAGCATTAAGCAGAGGGGATCATTCCCTCTTTCTTGAAACAATCATCACCTCCTCCTGGCTTTCCTCCTAGCATCTTACTCTCAGTGGCTGGATTCTCTTCCTATTTCCTGCTTCTAAATGATGCAGTACTCTTCCAGGTGTGTTCCTATGGCCTTTTCTTTTTCCATGGATAAGTTCAATTAGTCTTGTATTTTATTTTATTTTATTTTATTTTATTTTATTTTATTTTATTTTATTTATTTTTTGTTGTTAAAGATTTTATTTATTTATTTGACAGAGATAGAGACAGCCAGCGAGAGAGGGAACACAAGCAGGGGGAGTGGGAGAGGAAGACGCAGGCTCATAGCGGAAGAGCCTGATGTGGGGCTCGATCCCAGAACGCCAGGATCACACCCTGAGCCGAAGGCAGACGCTTAACCGCTGTGCCACCCAGGCGCCCCAATTAGTCTTGTATTTTAAACATCGTTCTTCTTTGACACTTCTCCCATCAAGGCATGGGGTCTCTATCCTTTCTCCTTGAATCTGGGCTCTGCAATGGCGCGACCAGTAGCCCATGGTGGAAGTGGCAGTGTGCCAATTTCCAGGCCCAGGCCTTAGTACACCAGCAGCTTCCACTCCTCTCACTTAGGACACGCATCTTGGGAAACTTGAGTGGTCATGTAGGCTGTCTGAGGCCTCTGGGCTGTGGGGAAGCTAGACTGCATGAGGAGACCATGTGTAGCTGTGCTGGCCAACAGCCAGCATCACTCTGCAGAGCCAAGACATCTCCAGACGATGCCAGCATGAGATGAGTCAGCCCACTCTCCAATCTTCAAGTTTCCTAGCTGAGACCCCAGACATCATGGAGTAGAGACAAGCCATCCCCACTGTGTCCTGCCCCAATTCCTGACACACAGGATCTGTGATTGTTTTATGCCATTGTGTTTTGATGTGGCTGGTTACACGATAGTGATAACTGGAATAATGCATCATTGTAATTACTCCTCAAATTTTTGTCCCTCTTCCAATTCTTTATTTTCATATGACAAAAACCCACCCACCTTGGCTAATCCAACTCTCCCCTTATTCCATACCTGCAACTTCACAGACAAACGTGCTGGAAACTCAGATCTGGAGGCATGATCCCCAACACAGGCCCATCACCCTCTTTCTCCTCTCTCTCTCCTTTGTCTCTCTCCCCTCCTTGCTATGCCTGAACCGGCTTGCCTGGCATGCTCCTGCCTCAGGACCTTCATACTCTTTCCACTTGCTGAGAGCCTCCTTCCCCAGCAGGACATGGTAGGCTCCTTCATCTCCTGCAAGTCTTAGTTCCAATCTTACCTTCTCAGTATGGACGTTTCTAACCAACCTATTAAAAACTGCAATAGTCCTCCATCCCTGTTCTCCTTCCCTGCTTTATTTCTCTCCACCAAAATTAACACCCCCTTATATTTACTGCTCATTTTCCATATTTTCTATCCCCCCTCCCCCCAGCTAGAACTCGAGCCCCGAGAGAATGGAGCTTTTTGTTAGTTTCCTGTAGCTACTTGCTGTTTCCCAGTATCTAGAATAGCACCTGACATCTAGTATATGCTTAGTAGATATTTTGGAGTGACTCTCATTCAGGCCCTGCTGAAACAGTACAATACCAACCCCCTGGCATCAGTAAGCCCGACTGTCAGTCTTCCGTAACTTCTTGCTGGGGACACTTTCACTCCCAGCCCCCTGAAATGCAGCCCCCTGGCCACTTGGCACCTCTTTCTGGACCCTCTGGGCTACACTGCTCCTATATAAAGGCAAAAGCGCTCTGCTCCCAGCTGCAACTCTTGTCCTTCCCCCCATCCTCTCCACTCTCCAAGTCCCCTGGGCCCCACGATGCAGCCCATCTTGGGGACTCACACAGGCTTAGTTGGCAGGAGTGGAACCTGGGCTTGCAAGGCAACATGCCTGGCCCCCCTCGTGCTCCTCCCAGGGACAGAAGCAGAAGTAGAACCAAGACCTTGCAGAAACATACCCTCATTTCCCTGGCGACCGGCTGGCCAAGCCTCAGGTTTTTTCATCACCTTCCCCAGAGCTAAAGAGTAGAGATGCAAACGAGACCGCTGGAGGTCAGTTACGAGAGAGCTCAACCCGATCCCTGCCCAGCTGAACGAAGAGGTTGCCCACGTGGCTGCACTTGGTGTGGATTTCCCGGTTTTCACCTCAATTGGAACTGTCCACTGTAGCTTTTTAATTTTAGGCAGGTTATTTCACCTCTCTGGAGACGTTGTTGTTTATAAGAAAAATTCCTTCTTTCGGGGTCATTTGAAGATGAAGTGAGATACCGTGAGCTTTAGGAGCCTTGCACGCTGATAGCAAGTTTCACTCTCCTCCCTCCCCTGACCTTCACACTGTCTTCCATATCCTCAGGTGAGCCGAAGTTCACTGAGAAAAGGAACCACACCTGCCACTTCTTTATGTTCTCCACAGCCCACAGAATAATACTTTGGCTGTAATGTTTAATAAATGCTTAGTTATTATACCCCCAGTGTTCCACCCTGAACTGGACCAGAGGATACAAAGATTTCCAAAGTGAAAATATTTAAAAGACTCTGAGTTGAAGGTCTCTTGGTACAGAACTCTTTTTAAAAAAATTGTATGAGAGGCACCTGGGTGGCGCAGTCGTTAAGCGTCTGCCTTTGGCTCAGGGCGTGATCCCAGCGTTCTGGGATCGAGCCCCACATCAGGCTTCTCTGCTGGGAGCCTGCTTCTTCCTCTCCCACTCCCCCTGCTTGTGTTCCCTCTCTCACTGGCTGTCTCTGTCAAATAAATAAATAAAATCTTAAAAAAAAATAAAAATAATAAAAAATTGTATGAATTATAATTGTGCGAAGGAGAGAGATTAGTGCTGATACTTTTTGAATTATAGTGTAATGGTTGTTCCTCTAAATAAATGATTCCGTAAATATATATAATATATAAAATCTCTTTGTGGGTCTTTTCTTTTCTTGTGTCTCACTTGGCCGACCACGTTATGCCTAGACGTTAAGAAGCCAGCATTATGAACCATTTTACAGCCTCAGAGATCAGAGTGATTTCTGGCACACAGGAGGGTCTAAACATATTTCTTAAAGAATAAAATAAAATAATTGTAAACATCACTATTATTACAAATCGATATCAAATCTGAAAAATGTGATTAAAAGAGAAACCTATTTGCATCTAATAAGAAGATTAAAAAGTAGCAATCCACGAGTCCTTGTTCACATTGTACATTTTTCAGTAAGCTTTTGTGATTGTTTTTTCAGAGGGCCAAAGACCCAGTGAATGTTTAATTTTGCTGATTTTGAACCCTTCCCCTTCAGGCTGTGGATCTTCTCTTTACTTGGCATTCAAAGCCTTGAATGGTGTGGCCCCTCTGGCCTTGCTCAGTTTCATCCCCCAGGCCCTCTCTTTTCTCTTTTCTTTCCTCTCTGTCATCCACACATGCTCCTCTCATATCTGTGTTTTCCTTTGCTTTCTATCTTCTCCCCCTGGATAACTAGATTAGCTATAGTTGCTTCTTCTTCTGGGAAGCCTACCCTGACCACCAGGACCAGGTGAGTGCTTCCCCCAAGTCTCTCTCTCCTAACACAATAGAAGATTTCACAGGGCAAGGACTTCTCTCCCAGCACAGTGCACATTCCCTAATACACAGTAGACAGACTCTCCAGAACACATACCTCTGTTGAATGAAGGGAAAACCTGGCTCCCTGGCATCTTTGAACCTTAGTCAGAAAATGTCACTGGAGAGATCATCATTTTATTATTTCATTAAAATATTTTATATATTGGCAGCCAATTCCCACAACAGCAAAGTTTTATGTTTGCCAGCCCTTCAATATTCATTAAGAATCCTTTGTGAAGAAGCCTGGCAGAATCTCGTAAGCTGATAGGCAGTCTGCTTAGAGACAGCACATCAGCACAGGGGAAGAAGTTTTAGAATACAGCTATTATGATCTAGAAAGTAGCAGAGAAACATACACGTGACTGTTCATGGCGGCATTATTCATAAGAGCCAAAAAGCAGAAACAACTCAGGTGCCCATCCATGATGAGTAGATAAACAGAGGGTGGCGTCTCCACACATGGAATGTTATTTGGCCATGAAAAGGAATGAAACCCCAAGACGTGTTACCACATGGATGAACCCTGATAACAACCAAAGGGAAAGAAGACAGTCATGAAAGGCCACATACTGTACAGTCCATTTACATGAGACATCCAGAGTAGACAAGCCTATAAAGGCAAAAAAAGTAGAGTAGTGGTTGTCTAGGGCTGGCACAAGGGGAAAGATGGGGAGTGAAAGCTAATGGTATAGCGTTCATCATCCCACTGTTCTAAAGTGAGATTGTGCTGATGGTTATGTAGCTCTGTGAATACACTAGAAACCATTGAATCGTAGAGCCTCAATGGGTGAGTTATACGGCATGTGAGTTAATATCTCAATAAAGCTGTTTTTAAAAAGTAGTAAGGAATATTTGTTGCAAAGTTATACCTTAGTAGGCTGTAAAAAATTATTTTTCTAAATAATCTTCATTTGTGATAGTTCTACCTGATGCTTCTTGGTAAGTGAAAAACCAAATCTCTACAGCTTAGGCCTTTGAAACCCTGTGTGCATAGGCCAGGAAGCCCCCCTCACTGTTGACCGGGCAGTTGGTAAGAAGTCACAATTATAAGACGTTAAAGATGCCCGTGAAGTCGATGCTGTATAGTGAGCTCAAGGGAGAGGGCTGTGCAGGAGGTAAGTGGAAAGATTATTCAAGGGGTGTGTGGGTGGCTCAGTTGGTTAAACGTCAGACTCTTGGTTTCGGCTCAGGTCATGATTTCAGGGTTGTGAGATCAAGACCTGCCTTGGGCTCTCTGCTGAGCGCGGAGCCTGCTTGAGATTCTTTCCCCTTCCCTCTCCCTCTGCCCCTCCCCACCAGCTCATGCTTTCTCTCTCTCTCTCTCTCAAAAAAAAAAAAAAAAAAAGACTATTCAAAGGGCATAGCATAATTAGGAAGGAAACAGCAAAATTACGTTTATAATGTAAAGCATAAACACTTATCTGGAAACTGACAGCTTGTAGAAAACGTGATTGCCTTTGTGTGGACTTCTTCCTGGCTAGCTGTCACATTTGGGAGTTTTCTTTCCAGACACTGATGAGCCTGGTCTACTTGGAAGGAGTGGTGATCTGGGACTCAGGACACCCACATTCTAGTCCTGGCTTTAGCATTTATTCACCATTCCACAAACAACTATTGTAAGCCTACTGTATGCCAGGCATTGCAAGTTGATCCACAGACTCTCTACATCAAGTGTCTCACTTTTCAGAGAAAGGCAATTCACAAGTATAGTAAGTGTTGTAACAGGAAGGCGGGGACCTATTCCCTCTTGAGGAATGAAGAAGGAAGAGGTAAGGGTGAGGAAGAGGCTTACCATTAATTGAAGTTGTATTGTTTCTTCTTTTTTCAAAGCCAGCTTTACTGAGACATAATTCTCATACTGCACAAGGCTTCCATTTAAAGTATACAATTCAATAGTTTTTAGCATACTTACAGATTTCTACAATAATCACCCAATCTAATTTTAGAAAATTTTTACTTCTCCCAGAAAGAAACCCCATACCCATTAGCAGTCACTCCCCATCCTGCCCCCGTCCACTCCCAGACCTAGCTAACCCCTAATCTACTTTTTATAGATTTGCCTATTGTGGGTGTTTCCCATAAATGGAATCATGCAGTATGTGGCCCTTTGTGACTGGCTCCTTTCGTTCTGCATAATGTTTTCAAGAGTCATCTCTGTGGTAGCTTGTCTGAGAACTTCATTTTTTTAAAAAAGATTTTTAAGTTATCTCTCCATGCAACATGGGGCTCAGACTCACAACCCTGAGATTAAGAATCCTATGCTCTACTGACTGAGCCAGCTAGGCGCCCCCAGAACTTCATTCTTTTTCATGGCTGAATAATATCCCCTTGTATGGACATGCCGCAGTTTGTCTATTTATCAGTTGATGGACATTGTGTTGCTTTCACTATTTGGCTTTCAAGAATAAAGCTGCTGTGAACGTTTGTGGACAGTGTTGTATCCATTGGGATATATGTTGCCATCTCTCTCCTATGTTGTTTATCTAGGAGTGGAATTGCTGGGTCATAGGCTTACTCTGTTTAATCTTTTGAAGAACTACCAGATTGTTCTCCACAGTTACTGCCCCATTTTACATTCCTCCCATAATTTCTCTACCTCTTTGCCAGTGCTCGTTTTTTGTCTTTTGGACCACAGGTGTCCTTGTGGGTGTGAAGTGGTCACCTTATTCATTTTTGCATCCCTACTGCCTCGGAGAGACACTGGCACAGCAGACAGATGCACCATTTACTTGTTGAGTGAATTTGAGAACATGGTGAACAAATGCCATTTGGGGACTCCCTGGCATCTGACCCACTTTTCTTTGTTTGGGGTGATCTAATGATTACTAGGCCGAAGCAGATCCCAATGACAATAGGGAAGTAAAAAAAATGTCAGCTCCTTGCTTGCCCAGCCCTGCCTGTAACTAGAGCAAGAAACATATGGTAAGCTTAGTAAACCTAATGGATCTGCCCCAGGCTTCAAAGAGGGGAGCTCTCGTAATGCAAAGCAGGGCTGGTGCAGAATCCATTCTGATGGCAAGAACAGGCATTCTAGCAACATCTTGTTCCAGGAGCATTGGCGCTCGTAGTGCTGGTGGTAGGTGGTGCCAGAGTCCAGTGCCACCGACCTGGAAGTGTGAGCTGAGGGATCCCGTGTTGAATGGTGGTGGCAGCATTGGTCACCTCCCTCAACATGTGGTGCTGTAATCTTGGCTGTGACCCCAGCTGCTGCCCAGACTTCCTTGTTCCTGCTTATTGTCTGGCCTGCTTCTGCGGCCTTCTCGGCCACTGCGTCAGTCGGCCAACATCCTTTCACAAGTGCCCTTTCTCTTAAGTCTGTTACAATGAATACCAGGTGGGTGGGTCGCGGGATGGACAGAAGCAGCCATGGCTGAATGGGGCTTCGGGGAAACAGTGTTGAAGTATGAGTAGAGGCTCATCAGGCACAGATGTATTCCAAGCAGAACCAAGAGCACAGCGTAGGCACTGAGGAGTGAGACGGCCTGGCGTCCTGCTGGGAATTCAGTCTGGCTGAGGTACAAGAAACAAGGTAGGGAGTGGTGGAGTGTAAAGCTCAAGGGACTAGCCTACCACAGATCACGAAGGATCTTGATTCTATCGTTAAAAAAAGGGAAAACGATCAATTTAATCAAGATAATGACATTATCAGATTTGCATTTGGAAAATGTGCTATAAAGAAAGCAAATTCTGGCAGCAGGGAGGAGAATGAACTGGAAGCGAGGAAGACTAGAGACAGGAAGACCGGTTAAGGAGCTATAGCAATAATTCCAACGAGAGGTGATGAAGTCTGAATCAAGACAGTGAGCGTGGAGACGACACATTGATCTGAGATATGTTAAGGAAGTAGAGCCAAGAGGAATTTTGTCTCCTTTTTTGATATATAGGAATTAAGCGAGGAGGACAGTCACAATGATGCCAAAGTTTCCATTGAAATAAGTCAGTAGATGGTGATGCCATTTATACATGCATCCATTCATTCAACCAAAATTTAATCAGCAGTAAGTGTGGGAGGTGCTGGGTATGATGCAGTGAGTAAAAAGACCTGGTCCTACCTTTACTCTATATCAGGTTCTGTTCACAGATTCTTCTGGGCCTCTTCTCTGTCTCAGTTGCCACCATGAGTGACTTAGTTAAGTCCCTGGTGGTTTGACTGAGACCAACCAGCCACATACCCACAGTCTCCTCACACCACTCCTGGACTCTAGGGCAGGGCACCTGGCTTTCCGAGGGGCTATCAAAGAATATGGATAACACAGTGGGAAGTATGGGAAAGCGAGCTCCCTGTGGGACAAGCTTCGACCAACAGGAGACAGGAGACATGAAGATAAAATTCCTCCCTTTCTCAGATGTCTCCAAGACATGACTTTTCCTTGTTGTCTGTCTGGAGATGTCCTGTATGGCCAAGTGGTTGCACCTGTCAAGAGACTGGTTGTATCTTTTCAAGGTGTAGCATGAAACAGTGTTTAGCACAGCAATGCATCGTTACACATGGCTCCCATTCTTCCTTGTTTTTTCTCTTCTGGTCACTGCCCTGGGATAATGTCTCCTGAATAAAACAGCAGCATCCTTGCATCAAGCTCTGTTTTCCAGGAAACTGGACTAAAACATACTCAGAGAGGAAGACAGAAGGAGATGATGACTTCTGTTTGCACATGCTCAGTTGAGTGAACTTGAGTGAAAATTATCCATCTATTCAAAAATATTTATTGAGTGCCTCCATGTATGCTTACATTAGGGGTAATACGGTGAACAAAATAGACATACTTGAGTAGGGATACTGTGGGGAGCAGAACAGACATGTTTCCTGCTCTTATAGAGCTTACATTTAGTGGGAAGAAGGGACAAAGGATAAATCAGTACAGAAATAAATGGACGTAATTCCAGGTGCACATGTTTGCAGGGGGGTGGTGTGCTAACCTAGAGTAGGTGGTCAAGGGAACAGAGAATAGGTAGCTGGAAAGCCTTTTCCAGAAGGAGGAGCAGGATGTGGCGGGAAGCATAAATCTGGAGACAGACATATTGTCTAGTGCTAAGGGTTTAGGTGTGGACAGGAAATTTGTCCCTATTTTCACTGTGAAATAGTTGGTCAGGATATGTGCATAGAAGGTAATGGGAGCAGGAAGGCTGAAGAGACTAGCAAAGGCATGGGTGAGGGTGCAGACCAGGGACAGGGAGAAGAATGAGTGGGGTGTCAGAGCCGGAAAGGTAGACGCCATGTATAATTTCTGGCACTAAGTGGCCATAGGGCTTTGAAGAAGCTTGGGCCTTGGATTCTTTATCTCAGCATGACAGCATTCCTCAGGCTCCATGATTGTATGAAGGCAAGGAGGAGCTGTTATGAAACTTCTACGTAGCCAAATAATTTACTCCTTGAAATCCACCATTGACATCTTTAGGACCCAAGAGTAGTTGGTTCTCCCCCACCATTAATGATATTCTGGCCACTCATTAGCTAACATAATTGTCAGACTCCTTCAGCAAAATGTCTTTTTCATAGCTGAGGACTGTTTACAGTAAGGACAAACAACTGGGGCTCATTAATTCAATCATTAGGACACTGATTATGCATCTATTGTCTACTCTAGTCAGTTATGTTAAATAAGCTCTTCATTCTTCATCAAAGCAATTATGCTAACATGCTTGAAATTTTCCAAGAGCATTATACCTTCATACACTAATCCTGCCTAGCAGCAGCCTGGCTCAGTCAATATTGTCACACACAGACAATTATAATCAAGGCATAAGGCCCCATTGTTGACATATGACTACCAAATTATCCCTCTTTACAATAGAACTTTAAATAATTCGTACATTGTTCTTTCAGCGTTTAGACGTGGGCCTTTGTCTAGTTTTTTCCCCAAATATGCAGATCTCAAATAATATTTAAATGCCTTACGGGTGCGCTCATTGCGTTAAAATTGTATTTTAATTTACCAAGTAATATTTCAGCAATCATTGGATTAGCTATCCCAATAATCAATTGATCCAATGACTATTTGTGCTTTTAAATGTATAGATAAGAAATCTAGTATTAATTATCAGATGCCTGGAGAATGATGAGATATATAACTTTAGTTTTCACTACATATGTTTTTCTCAACCAGAGCCAACTTTTCAATTCCTTTCTCTCTTTAAATCTCAAAAATCCTACATGTATGTCTTCTTGAGAGATTCTGGCCATGAAATGAGAGTTTTCCAACATGCTTTTATCATAGGCACATCACAGATACCAGCTAGATGTCAAATTTAATTCTTTGTTCTTGTACATATTTTATTCTTGTCTCCAGCATTTCCCCATCAGATATTAAATTTTTTTTTATTTTTAATAAAAACTAGCATGTCAATATGGACTGCGCGCGTGCGTAGAGGTAGGTAGGCACATTTTCAACATAAGTTCGTTTAAAACATGACATTTCATTATATTGAGATAAAAATCCAGCTGGTGTTGGATTTCTTCCTTATCATTTGCAACAAAAATAACCCCACACATCTATTCTTTACAATTTTTACTTAGGGTATCTCATTTAATCGGTATCCTTTTAGTTGTAAATAACTGGATCTTTCTTTAAGGTGTACTAATGCTCACTGCAATTTGGTTCCATCAGGATAAGACAATACAGAGCCTAGATGCTGACAAGATACTCAACAGTTGTATGGAGGACAACTGAATGGATGGGGCAAAGCTGTGCAGAACACCTGCAGACCCCTGACCTGCAGAGCATGTTTCTGCTATCCTGATGCTGTATTGCACCTTTCTACAATTACTTAGTATTCTTTATCTTAGAGTGTGGGAAGACAACTGGGAACAAGATGCTGTCCTTGTCCTTCAGGAATTTACAATCTAAACGGGGAGACAAAACATACCCATGAGAAGTTAAAAAACTGCTCAAGACTAAACTAACAGATCACGACTTTAATCAAAGCGAAGTCATAGTATGTAAGTCATTGCGACCATGATAGAAAAGTCATAGGTGAGTGATAAATCCTCTGGGCTGGGGAACCAGGAAGGGCTTTATAGATCTATCAGAGAGGAGATGGAATAGGAGTTATATCTTTTGAAAAATCAGTACAAGGATATATTTTCTACAAATTCAAACTGCAGAGGAATTAATGATGAATTTTAAGTTTTCCACTTATGACTGCTTGGATCTCTTTCCAAGAGCAACCACCATTACTGTTTTTCCTATATGTCTTTCTAGTACATTTAACTTCTTTTAAATTGATTCTGAATTGATTTTGTTTTGATTTTGAAAGGTCATGCGTAATGAAGGGTTATACTTATTGTCTATCCACATAAAAATAAGACCCACTCGATATAATTTATGGAACAGGGACCTGTCTGTCTAGGTCTATCTTGAGGTACCCCAGTGGATTTCCAAGTTGATTGTCGCCACAGCAATCTCTGCTCCATCTGCCTTTAGTTTCTGTCTTGACCCACTTTGGTTTAGATGCATTTCTAGCAGATGGGGGCAGTAGGCATGCTCCCATTTCTAAGCCCTTTGGGGACATCATTATAATCAGGCTGCCCCCTCCTCCCCTTTCCTCAACCCAAGATTCTGGAAAGCTTCCTAAACGGAAGATTTAGGAACCCAAATTCTGACACTTTGGAGAAATGCTCTAACGTAGACCTTAAGCATATTATCCATTGAATTAATGTACCCCGAATCACCTAACTCCCATATTGGGCGAGAATTCTTCAGGAATTCCAGCCAGTCTTGCTTTTGTTTCTACTCCTACTTACCCACGCCGACACTGAAATCACATCCTGGTCATAAAGGAGAAAATGTTTGTGTGATCCGGGGTAGCTTTTTATAAGCAATTTCATATTAAAACTGTTGGCTTGTGTCTGCAGGAAGAAGGACTAAAAACCAAAAACAGCCCTCTTATTTCTAAATTGAACAGCCTTTGCCCTAGACTATCCTCCCTCGTGTCTCTAGGAAGTGGAAACAGAAATCTTAGGAGGTGGAACAGCTCCACCAATTGGCTTCCCGGGTCTCCTTCAGAAGCTATTTTTTCAAAGGGGTGAATATAGCTGACTGTAACCTGCCAATGGAAGAAACCACAGCAGACGTAAACTTCTGAAGGAAGGATTTCTGCTGAGTAGGTTCACCTTAGCATAAACCCATGAGAGCAACAGAAGGGAAGAAATGATAACGATTATTGACTTTCTTTTAACTTCAAAGCCCTATGCTATTCATGTTCATGTTTATTATTTTATTTAATCACCACAGAACTATATTTAAACAGCCATCATTGCAGGTGAGTTCCACTTGTCAAAGCTCACAGATTTGGAACAGAGCAGCATTCAAAACTACAATCCGCTTAACCCCAGGGCTTCCATATTTGAGGAGAGAGATGGTAGAAATGAAGATTTTGAAAGTCTGGTAAAGCTGTGAGACACCGAGAATGGCCATATATCTCTCCAGGTGCACTTTTAGGTGCTCTCTTGAGGAAGGTTTCGTTTCTGAAAAGAGAGAGTACGCTTCAAGAAGTCTTGCTGTTTGGTCATCTGGTATTAACCGTTAGTAAACAGATTTGCACTGCGCCACTTTCCTTGTTTATCTTGAGTTCCCAACTGAACCCACGAAGTAAGGATTGATGAGAATGAATGCTGGCCAGGGAGCCAAGAAAACAGTTTTCTAGTCTTGTCTCTGGCACCAACTACCTGTGTTAAGACCTCAGATTCTTTTCAACTGTAGTTCTACGGTGCTCGCTGCCAAACATAGTAGGTGCTTAATAAATACTTTATGTGATTAGTTGGGTTCAACGTTTCCGGCAGAGGCTTGAGTGTCCGTAGGGTAAAAGCGACAAGATTACCGGAGTGTGGATACCCATCCACCAGCTCTGGGCAGCCAGCAGCTTAGGGCCTTGTATCGCAGATGTGCGAGGTTGCGGCCTAAGAATATCACCCAAACACTGGAGAAACTTAGAGGAAGGGAAGACAACCCAGCAATTAGGGAGTATAGTGCTAGGCGCTTATCCTTTAGACTTCACAAGGACCTTTCAGAACATGCATTATTAGCACAATTTTTAACGAAGACAAAACCAACATTCCGGTTCTTCAAAAATACCTGGCATCCCCTACGCTGCTCCTAATAATACCCATAAAAGATCCCCGCTTGGGCTTATTTACATCTCGGACCCCGCCCACTCATTCGCCTCTGGGCGGGCCCAGGGTGGGTCGCGTCTCCCGGCTTCTGCGGATCCCTCTTCTGCCCCAGCTCGTGCCGTCTTCGAGGCGGCCCTCGGGCCTCCCCCAAGGCCGAGCACGTGTCCACTCCCGGCTTGAGTACGGAAGGTGGACTAGGCGGCGGCCCCACAGGCCCCACCCAATGGCGCTGGCAGGAGACCGGGGAGGGGGCCCCGGACCGAACCGAAGAGGGACGGGTGGTCGGCAGCTCGGCAGGTTACACGCCGTCCCCTCGCCTGCCCCCATCCCTTTCCTTCCCAGAGCCTCTTGTGGGAGCGCGCCCGAGACGTAGTCAACCGAAACCGTGGGCGTCCCACCCCGCCTCGTCCTCGGCCGCCCGGCAGCCCGCCCGCCCGGCCGCGCCTCGCCTCACGCTCTACGGGGGAGGCGGGACCAATCAGCGAGCGACGTCTCCCTTCCGATTCGAGGCCCCCGACGCGCGGCTCACACCCCGAGCACCGCGCGCGCTCATTGGCTGCGTGCGCCGCCGGTCCGGCCGGGAGGGCGGGGCGGCCGGAGGGAAAGGAGGTGGGGAGGTAGTGGCCCGCGACTCTCCGAGCCCCGCTCGCGCCCCGGCCCTTCCCGGGCGCTCGGCCTCCTTCCTTCCCTCCTCCGCTCGCCCCGTCTTCCGTGCGCGCCGAGCGCTGCGCTCGGCCGGCGTGCCTCGCGCCCTAACGGGCGGCCGGGGGCGCCAATCAGCGGGCGGCAGGGTGCCAGCCCCGGGGCTGCGCCGGCGAATCGGCGGGGCTCGCGGCCCGGGGTGGGAGGCGGGTCTACCGCGCGGCCGCGGCGGCGGCGGAGCAGCTCCCAGCCAGCAGCCAGCGAGCGCCGAGCGAGCCGCCTGGAGGTGGGTGCGCCGCGCCGCTGCGGCCGGCGGCGGAGGGCGGAGGGCGCAGGGCGGAAGCGGAGGTGGTCCGGCGGGTGCGGCGGGGGAGGGCTCGGCCGTCCAGGCGGCCCGGGGGGGTGGGGGATGCGGGCGGGCGCGCGCCTGAGGGGAGGAGGGGCGGCGGCGGCGGCGGGACGCGCGTCCCCACCCCCTCCCTCCCGCGGGCGGTGGCCGAGCCCGCGCCCCCTCCCCGCGCGCGGGGCCGCGGGCCGGGCAGTGGCTGGGGGGCGGGGCGGGGCGGGCCGGGCGGCCGCGAGAGTGTTTTCAGTTCCGCCTCCAATCGCCCCTTCCCCTCTCCCCTCCCAGCCCCTCATCCCATTCGGAAGAGGAAGGAACAAAAGGTCCCGGACCCCCGGCTCTGACGGGGCGGGACCCGGAGCTTCGGTGCAGGTAAAGCGGCAGCGCCCGGCGGGCCCTCGGTGCTAGGGGTGTGTTTGCGTCGGGCTCGGGTCGGCGAGGCTCGCCGCGTCACATGGCCACGGGGGCCGGGGGCCGGGGTGTGGCGGGGTCGGGGCGCGGGGGCGTGGGGCCAGGCGGGCCGGAGGGGAAGGGGTCGGCGCTCGAGCTGCCCGGCCCGGAGCCGGGGGGCCGGCCGTGGCCCGTCCCCTCCGCCGCGAACACGCGTAGTAGTTTGTGGTTCTGATTTTCAAAGCCGGAGGGACCGAGCTCTTGTTTCGGGAGTTGTCGGCAAGCCGTGTCAGGAGCGTGCGATACTTTGCTTCCACTTTTTTTTTTTTTTTTTTTTTTGTCCTGTAACCTTTGTTAACCATTCTAGTCCCGGGGTCTGAATTGCTTGTGTGTACTCTCACACAAGCACGCACACGGCTGATACTCTGTGGAGATCCTTCTGCACTCACTTGTGAAAGTTGCTCTGTGAGTGGAGCCTATTAGTTTTTATCACACGCCTTTAGAAAGCACGCTAATTGATTTCACGTATTTCAAACTTGGTTTACAGATTTGCAACTTTAATTGTTTTGTTCTCTCTTGAGGGATACCGTCCTTGTGGTTGGGTACTTTGGCCTTTTACTTACTAACCTTTCCGTGGTTATGGTTTCCTTTTGATCCTAAACAAAAGAAAAACAATACCTAGGTTGGTTTTGTTGTTCCTTCCTCTTGACCCCTTAAAAGCTAAATACTACCGGTTTGTTGTCAATTAAACCTTTATTTAAAAAAGCATCTCCAGGTAAAACGAGTTCGAATGTAGCATTTTCCATCAAAATCGTGTCTTGTTTGTTACAGTTTGGAGTGTCCTAAATTTTTAGACTTCTAAAGTGACACACGTAAAGTAACTGTTAATGAATAAATAAATGGTCACGCAGACCTACTTGGAGTAATTCCATCTTTCAGAATGCTCTCAGAAATTTGAATTAATTTATAGAATTCTTAATAACTCTGTAATCTTATTTTCTTTTCATTTGCTCTCTTCTGATTTTATATGAATTGAACCGTACTGTACTTCTGATGTAAGGATGTTTTTCTCTGAGCCGAGTAAGATAATAAATTTGTGTTACTGTGAAAATACATTTGTTATTCTAGTTTTGACCTCCTTTAAAAAGTTTTCCTTAGATAGAAGTGTAAGTTAAATAGTTAAATGAAGTTTGAGGAGTTTTAATGTAAATAAAGAGATAAGTGAAGCAAATGTAACACAGATGGGAGAAATAATGTAAAATGGATTTCATAAATGTATCTTAGTTTGAGGATTTTTTTCGTTTGCCTTAAAAAGCCATATTGGTGGAATTTTTCTCAATCAGAAGATCATTTAGCATTTATATTAAATTCAGAAAGTAACACTGATTTTATTTTTAAAGTTCCTTGATTTTTGCCATAAAGTTAGTTGTGGTAGTAAATAAGAATATTTTGAGTCGAAGTGCCCACTTAGTTTTCTTAATGTTAAAATTGAATTTAAAGTAGTTCATTGGCAAATTTTTATTAATGTGATTGGAAACATCCATTCCTGGGCTTGTTTGGGAAGAAATGGCTCTTAGAGCTTCACTTTTTGTCTTTGTAGCTATGCCTTCTAAAGTGATTTCACACTGTAGGTGTCAGCAAAAGTTTGGTGTTTCATGGTTGTAAGTTACCTGTGCCTAGTTGTAAGTGATCAAATCTCTACACAGTCTGTAAAGTTCATGTAATAACAGTCTTGTAAGAAACCATGCAGGGTAATTTCCTGTTGTTTGTGGCTTGTGAGGCCTGGTATGTGTTTTAACTAAGTAGGAATTTGGGGATGGTTTTGTCCATTTCAGCAGTCATTCTCTTTAATAGGAACAAAGGTGGTTTCTACTTCAGGATGGCAAAAGGTCCCCTTTTCATTTTCATATTGTAAATATTAGAATCCTATTGCTATAATCTTGTTACTTCACGTTGAGGGGAGATATGTGAGTGAAAAACAGTTGAGCTGCATCACCTGCTGATCAAAGACCCCTTAAAATTTTACATTTAGCAAATATTTTCAGTTTTGGCTTTTATAAATGTCTGAAAGCTCTCTTTATTCTAGTTTGGTTTTTATTCTGTTGGCTTTGTGCTTTAGGACTCCAAAGGCCTGGTTTTGTAGCAGCTTTTTATTCAGGTGTTTTTGTAATGCATATAAAAGCTGTATTTAGTGTAGTCTGGCAGATGGGGGCTTATTCATTTTCTTGGGACAAGAGTCATTTTTAGAGGGTGGAGAGGGGCATGTCTCTTAGATACCTTGTCTTCTGGTAAGAGGAGAGGAACCGTTTTTAAGCTTTTAGTTTTTGTCAGATGAAAGCTGTTTTCCACCAAATATTGCAAGGATATGTCAGAAAAGAGAAATCCAAAGATTTCACAAGCAATTCAGGAGAGGTTATACATTTATTCAACAAAATAATTTGTATTTATTGAACAAGTAGCATTTATTTATTCAACAAATAAAATAGCCTGTGCTGTGTGTCAGGCCCTGGACTCAGCGATAAAGGATCTAACAAGAAACAAGTATAACCCTGTTCTTTAATAGAATTCGAAAAGTGGAAACTCCTCCTATCTCCTGCCTGTCCTCCAGTCTTTAGAGTAAGAAAATCATGTTATTGTACAAATTGAGGGAGCTTGTGACGCGTTACTGAGTCAGTTCCTAAAGTATGCTTGCATTGCTTTCTGTCAAATGCAGATGGGAAGATGTCAAGTGTTAAGTCATAGTGTCACTGGCAAGAGTCTGTATTTGGTGGTGGGGGGGACTTGTCACCATTGTTGCACAATGTATACAAACTGAGGATATGGCCAGTGTTTCAGAAACATACTTGTTGCTGAACAGATGAACACATGTAGCGCTAAGCTTAATTAGACCTTAGTTTGATTATCCGTTGCCTTTTAGTTCTAGAAACTGGCTGGAGAAAGAAAACATATCTGCATTAGACAGGTTCCAGTGAAAGAATTGGAAATAAAGTGCAAAGACACTGAGCTACATCGAGAGTAAGGAATGGGCTACAATCTCCTGCAGTGGAACGGCCATGGGTTGTGGAGTCAGAGGGACCTAGGCTAATGGTTGGTTTCTCAGTCACTGTGTTGGTCAAATTGCTTAACTTGTGAGCCTTGGTTTTCTGACCGAAAACAGAGGTAATGACATCTGCCTCTTCCCGTTATTACAAGGATTAAATGATTGTGATTGAAATACCTAGGACATTGCCTCAGACCTAGGGTCTTCCCAGATGATCTCTTGCTCTCTTCTCCTGCCTTTCAGTTGTTTTCTTTCTAATCCAGCTGATTTGCCTACCCTCTTATTCTTGACCTATTATAAAATGTGTTTGAGAAACAGACAGTAAGCCAAAAAGGCCTGGGATAGCTGTAAACTGTCTGAAGTCCACACCTAAAGTTCTAGTCACAGGAGAGCCATTGACACCCTTCATCAGAACCTGTTGGCGTATATTTCAGATGTTTCTAACAAAGTTATCTAGCTTCTAAGCCCACAGTAGATTAGAAAGAAGTAGGTAATGTGGGTAATGTGGGAGGTTAAGGGGAGTGTAGCGGGGGTGGGGGGGTGGGGGGGGTAGGAGGATGGGGAACGGTTAGCCTACTGTCTGATGTAAGAAAAAACAGATAACAGCCTGGTGAGGATAACAGAGATAATCTACAAGACACAAGACAAATATTCAGAGCCTAACTAGCATATCTGGGACCATTCAGTGCAGGACTAGACCTAAAAGCATAGTAATGAATGTTTATCAATTAACTTAAACCGTGTTTGGGAAAATCTTTCTAAGAGTGCAGTAATCTACATAATATACTGTAGATTGTCATTCAGGATGACTAACAAATGTTCCTAAAGGGGTAGAATGTTGTGCTATATCAAATGACTTATTTCATGAAAGATCCACAGTACCTTCTATGACCAACATGCTTTTAGTTAACTTAACACTTTTAGTACTTAACACAGTACCTACTATGACCAACATGTTTTCATTTGTTTTGCCATTTAGAGCAGCACCATGATTCCAGACTGAGAAGCCTTTCATGTTAGGCCAGTAGTAAAGAAAGGTGATCTAAGTAGTGTAGCACCCCATGCCACCCCTTTTCTTCAGAGTAAGTCATTCTTTGTCAGTCTGCAGAGGTGTCATGTAAAACGGTTCACTCCAGCTTTAAAACAGAGTGTGCTAGAGATTTCAAGGACGGAACAAGTGTGGACAGTTTGCTAGTCTGTTGAGGGCTTCTTACCTCTTATGTGTGACTTTGACCCGGTATTAGCCTTAATAATTTTTGGGGGAATTATTCGCCTTCCTACCTCTGAGTTACTTTCTAAATCATCTACTCTATTAAATGCTAATTGGTGACCTTGTAATACATGGCCTTAGCTATTTTTTAAAGATTTTTTTTTTTTTTACCAGTAGTACAAAAGTAGTTCAGTCTTACTCATTTAAAAATGCAGTTTGAGGCTTATTGCTTGTCTTTGATCAATTTTGATCATTGCTCCGGATTGTTATAATTGTAATACATTCAATTAGGACATGTTTCAGTGCTGATTCTAGATAGACATGTCAAGAATAGCTCTCAGCTTCAATTTCAGTAATTTCATGTGGGGAGAATGTAAGTTTGCCAAGCTAGTTGAATTTAGACACTGCCTCTGATTTGGCCAGATAGCCAGAAACATTAGGGTAATTCAGTGATTTACATACTTGCCTAACATTCTAGAGTGGACGCGTTCCTCTTCATGCGTCTGAGCCGCAGCGGTGGAACCGTGCCTGGTAATTTAGATCTGTCTTCAGTTTGTGCTTGTAAGAAAACAGAAATCCTAAAGTCAGTGATTTAATCCCACTAAAATTTGTGAGTTTACTATGAAATGGTCACTAATTCTCCTGTGGGTCGTTCTCTACTTTTTCAAAATCTGGAATTACTTTGGCCTGAAGACAAAAGCAATGGAAAGTGAGTGTAGACCTTAGTTGCTGTCTGTTCAGTCCATGCGTTCAGTTTGCATCTGAAAACCTTCATTTCCTTAAATCTAGTGCCCTACTCCTAACTTTTTAGGGGGAGGGCATAGTTTCAGGCTTAATGTATTCAGTTAGTAAGGAAGAATAATCATGGGGGGGCGCCACTGGAAGTCCATCAAGTTCAGTACCTTGAGGCTTGGAATTCAGAAAAGACTGGATCCGAGGAAGTGACATGGAAAATCTGTGATCTTGTAATTTGCCTGTGTTTAAAGTGAAGTACATTTTCATATGCTGCTTCAGCTCTTCCAACAATTCTATAAAGATAATGGTTCAGCTTTTGTAAATATGAAGGAAATGCTCTATCTTAATTCCATCCTTCATTACAAAATGTGGGGCGGTGAATCCGATTTGCAAAGTTCACAGACTAAACTCCTGATAAATGCTACAATGGGAGCTGGGCCTATGAGCTTTCTCCCTTGATTTGAATGAACTCTGGAAACTTTTTTGTTGACTAGAGCTGTTCTATCTGTGGCAGTGAATGCAAATTTTCCATGTTTAGACCAACCTTTTACTTCCTAGACAGGTGGTTAGGGTGTAGTTCATGTAAACTGGCCAATTCAACTTTTATTTATAAAATGTTTTAAGTATAAGGAGGGTCCAGCTTTGGCCTGAGGTTTGTACGTTGGTCATTTCTGCTCTAAACCCATAGTTTTCAGACTGAAAGCATGCGTGCGCGCGCGCACACACACACACCCCCCTATGCACACAACAACCAGAAGGCTTTTGCAAAAAATAAGTAAATAAAAATAAAACATTCTGCAGAATCTCAAAATGTAAGGGGAATGGGCAGTTGCTGAAGCCCTGCCTGCTTGGTTTTCCCCTTCCCCAGGAAGCCTTTGGAGCTCCACTGACGAATAATAGATCGTGGAGAAAAACCTTGGCTGTCGACCCAAACTGACAGGGTAGACGCTAGCCACATGTGGCTATTTAGCGCTCAAACTGTGACTACAGTAACTGAGGAAATAAATGTTAAATTTAATTTAATAGAAAGTTCTGTGGAACAACCCTACTCTAGACTTGGCGTTGATTGCACTTTCACAGCCTGAGGACTGTACCCACTTGACGTGGCTGTACGTGCTGCTTCAGCAGAAGGTCAGGACAGGCTCTGGGAGTTTGAAGGGCAGTTGCAGTACTGAGTATTCATGCTGAGTTGAGTCTGGGCCTGAGCTTGTCTGGTCTCCTAATAATTGGATGCCTTTTTTTTTTTTTTTTTAATAATCTGGGAATGATAAACCAGCATGTAATTTTATGTCTACAGGCTGACTATAGACCTATAGATTCCATACAACTCATTCAGGGTGAAAGGCATAGAACTCCAAGAACAGGCAGTCTCTTCACACAGCAATCCCTATGTAATGTGGACTTTCACTGAACAAATGACCTAGTTTCAGGGTTAAATTCAAGCTCTCACATTACGTTTTGACAGTCCATAAAACTGAATACACAAATGTTTTCTATTTGCTTTAGTTTAAAAGGCACCCAGCGTTCTCCATCTCATGGGGCCACGTTGGGTTTCCAGTGGCAGTATCTTTCCTTACTAGCTTACAACTTTGAAAAAAAGTGTAGTGAGAATTGAGAAATCTGTTTTTTTTTTCCAAATAGTTTTTATGTTTTTTTATTTTTTTCATGCTTTCTGTGCTCCTCATTTCTTTGACTAAAACCATTGTAAAAATCCACGTCATTAGCAATTTGCTTTTTTCCTACCTGTGTGGTATATGTTTGAATGTGGATGGTCAAAAACCTAACAGTGATTTTATACTATTTCTAGAAGGACCTTAGGTGTTCTTTGAGATGGTACCATCATATTTCAAGTGTTTTATGTTGAAACATCTAACTTGATTTTCATTTGAAATAAAAATTCATATAGGTATTTGGGGAATATTTGGTATTTGCAATTTGAAGATATTTGAAACCTACATTTGCTTTCTATATTTAATCACTTCCTTTGTTCTAGACTTGAACCTTGTGAAATGGTTTTTTTGCCATCTTTTATATTCTGTTTCCTACGTCCCTTTCAGAAGTCACCAGTGAATTCTGAACAGCCAAGTTTAGCAGTCTTTTTCAGTTATCATACTACTGTTCTCAGTATTTGACATTATTGACTATACTTTTCTTTATCTTGGTTTCTTAAAATCTCACAGACCTGCTGAAACAGACTCAGATTAGGCCCATTCGACCTGTTACAAATATTGAATAAAATGAAGGGCTTCATTTCTCTGGTGTATATAGTTGATCTAGAGAGGGAGGGGAAGAGGAGAGGAGAAGGAGAGGGAGAGAATGTTCCCAGGTATACCAGAAACTTGGAAATCAGTCAGTGTTAAGGAAAAACAGACTCTGGGGGAATTTATGAGGTAAGAATCCAGTAGCTAGGGATGGAGTTGTAATGCCAAGACTCAGGGAACTATATGCTAAATGTGTGTGTGCACGCGCGTGTGTGTAGAAACTGTTCCAATATCATTGAAACATCTGTGGCCTCTGGCAAAAACAAGACTCAGACCTCTCTATGAAGGAACTAGAAAAACACTAGTCTTTATAGATGGACTTAAATATCACATGAGGGCCAAGCATGATAAATAAAAAGCAGATACCAGCTAGATGTAGAATGATGGGCTTTTAAAATAGGTCATACATTATTGTCATTCAGAATTCAAAAGGTACAAAAGGATATATGGTGAAAAGTCTGTGCCATCCTGTTCCTTGCCCCACCCAGTTGTCTTTCCAAAGGCTGGTAGCATTACTAGGTTTTTGTGTAATGCTCCAGAAGCTCTGTGCATATATGAGCAGCTCTGTGCATCTGTAACCTTTTAGTACACATGGTCATGTATTTTACATAACAGTGCATCTTGTAGATTATTCCACATCAGGACATAATAAGTACCTTTTTACTTTGGTTTTACGTATTTTTTATATGGGTGCCTATAATATATTTAACTGGTCGTCCATTGGCGGACATTTAGGTTATTTCCAGTCTTGTGGTATTAAAAACAGTGTTGCAACAAGTAAACTTTGTTTATTCATCATTCTATGCATGCATGAGGTAGATTTCTAGAAGTAGGTTAAAGGATATCTACATTTGTATATTTATTTTAGGGAATGTGCTTTATCCCCCCCCCCTTTTTTTAGTGGGTAGTACATGCACATGGTGCAAAATTCAAAAGAACAAAATAGTAAATAATGAAAAGTAAGTCTCCCTTAGACCCAGGTCCACTTTCCAGAAATGGAACCACTGTTAATGAGCTTCTTTCTTGTGTATTCTTCTAGAGCTGCTCTAACGTGGCCCCTCGCCACATGTGGCTGTTGGATACTTGAAATGTAGCTAGTCAGAACGAGGTGGCCTGCCAGGTGTAAAATACAGAGATTTATAACAGTACAAAAAATAGAATGTATTTTAATTTTTTATGCTGATTGCACATTGAAATAATATTTTGGATATAGTGGGGTAAATCAATTAATTATTTAAATGATTAATTTAACATTTTTACTCTAGCTTTTTAATGTGGCTAGTAGAAAATTTTCAGTTGTGTGTGTGGATGGCATCCTGTTTCTGTTGGGCAGCACTGGCCTAAAGAAATTCCTCGTGGATACAAACATGTAGGAATATATGAGAATTTCTCTTCCCAGGTAGGTTTTTTTTTCTTTTGCATTGTAGTCTGTGGGAGCAGAAATCTCTTGCTAAGATGATGGTTAAAAGAGACATCAGGCAGTTCTTCGCTGTCTCGTTTACTCTTAACCATTTACCATGATCATTGTGGGTCTCACCAATGAAAGTCATGCTTCCATTGACTTTTATGGTGTTTGTGCACTTTGGAGAGAAGCCTGACGTTATTCTTGGCTCTCTGTTTTTGAACCTGCTCTAATTTGCACTGGTTGCCTCTGCACCTAGGACATGGCCATCATCCTGGGATTCCCCTTCATGGTCCTCTTATGGGGTTCTTCACTTTCTCCTTTATTAGATCTCTTATTCTTTTGGCTCTCCCTCCTTTTGATGAAACATATCCTTCCAAGACTTTCCTTGGGAGAGAATGTGTTGGGTAAATATCTGGAGATGTTACGTGCTTGAAAATACCTTTATTCTGCCCTGGTTGGGTAATAGAATTCTAGGTCGGAAGTAATTTTTTTTCGCCAGAATTAATGAAGGTGTTGGTCTATTGACTTCACTTTCAGTGTTACTCTTGAGATAACAGAGCTTCTGGTTTCTTCTCTGAATAACCTACTCTTTTCTCCTAGGAGACTTTAGGCTTTTCCTTTGTCTTCAGCATTCTGAGGTTTCACCCCCACCAGCCTGGATGTGGGTATGTTTTCTGCTGTTGTCCTGAGGTCTTGATCCTTGATCGGCCCTTTAGATCTGGAAACTCCCATCTTTCAGTTCAGGGGTTATTTCTAGATTTCTTTGAAACCCCCCCCCCCCCCCCCAATCTCATGTCTTTTTGAAGTCCTGTTTGGATATTGGACCTCCTGAATTGGTCTTCCAGTTTTCTTCACTTTTTCTGCTATTTTCCATCCTACTGTTTTTTACCTTCTGAAAGATTTCCTCTATCTTACTTTCCACCCCTTCTATTGATGCCCCCCCTTCTGTTATCAAAAACCATCAAGCTATCCAAGAACTCTGCTTTTATTCTTTGAATGTGTCTTGTAAAGCAAGCTGCTCTTGCTTCAGGGTTGCTCTCTCTCCCCTTGTTTCTCTAGCTGTGTTGATGATTTTTACAATGTTTTCTTTTCTCTGTATGGTCTCAGATTTCTTGAGTTGCATTTTACTGTTTTTAGCCATTTTTCCCTTAGGCAATGAGAGTCATCCTTGATTACAGAGGTAGGGGTCCAAAAAGTTGCTTAGAAACTGAGCATGTGGGTGAGTCTTGTCTCCTTTCAGTTTCATTGTAGAGTGATCTGTGTGGGCTGTTTGTTGGTAAACTCTCAGTATTAGTATCTGTACGTCTTCCCTCCTGGGTTTGGTCAGGTACCCCAGAGAAGACTCTTGATCTGACTAAATGGGTAAAGGTCTGGCTGCTAGTATTTTGGAAGCCAGAACCCATTGGAGGAAGGGGTTCGGAGTCCGCATTTAGCATACAATGTACTCCTCCTGTTCCTTTACTCCCTCTCTTTTCGTAGTGGTCCCCAGACCATCTCCTAGTCCAGTGAGACTGTTTTACTCTCCGCTGAGAATAAACATTTGATCTTTCGGAGAGGGAGAGGAACAAGTACCCAGTGACACAGAGTGGGGGAGCAGGTCTGAGGATGTCATTGTTTCTCAAATCTCTCTCACCCAGTCCTGCCTGTTTCTCTCAACCTTCAGTGTTTGCTGTGACTGGTACTGTCTTTTACTTAACCCTTTGAGGATTCTGCTGTGAAAATCAGATGTTTCCCTACACCTCGCATAGAGTTAGTTCTCTGATCTGTTCAACAATGACTGCTTATCTGTTCATTTTCCAGTTACCAAAATTTTGCTTGTTTTCTTTTTTACTCTTCTCTCTGTCCTCATGAAATTGTCTTTTTTCTTTTTCTAATTTTATTATGGTTTTTAATAGGCTGTTTTCACCTGCAACCTACTGATTAAAGTTTTCCATTAAAAAAAATTGTAAGCATAACCCTCTGAAAGAATTAGAATAGAATGTATAACTTCAAATCAGGATGAGGAAGTGGAAATAAATTTGATCATTCCAACAGAAGGCAGAAGAGGAGGAAAAAAGCAAAGAAGATGCTTAGGTATTAGAAAACACAAAATAAGATGATAGAAAATTAGCTGAAGTATTTTCATAAACCCAATACATAATTTCAGGTAGAGCTTGGTGATTAAAAGAGAATGAAACGTTAAAAAAAAAAAAACCCTCAACTAAATGCTTTTTATTAATAGACATACTTAAAAGTATGATGACATAGTTTCAAAGTAAAGGAATAAAAAATATATATATACGCTAGGCATAAACTATGTCTTAATCCATCTTGGGCTGCTGTAACAGTATTCCATAGACTTGGGGCACTTACGAACAACAGAAATTTATTTCTCACAGTTCTGGAGACTGGGAAGTCCAAGTTCAAGGCGCCAGCAGATGTGGAGTCTGGTGAGGACCTGCTTCCTCCTTCATAGATAGCTGTCACTTTGCTGTCACCTCATACGGTGGAAGGAGGCAGGAGAATTCCCTAGGGTCTCTTTTGTAAGGACACTAATCCCACTTATGAGGAGATGTTAGGACATGTTAATAAAGAACTAAAAATTAATGAGCTAACTATACAATGCAATGAGTTAGAAAAAGGAAGGAAATAAAGTTAAGAAACATTAATGAAAAAAAAAGTTATAATCAGATCAACTAAATGAAAGGTGCTAAGTTGAAAAGACTACGTTTGCCAAGATTGATAGAGGAGGAAAAACGGGCACAAATGTATTAGAAATCAAAAAGGGATATAACTAACTACAGACAAATTGAGATTAAAAAAAAAAAACAGCAACAACACTGTGAAGAGCTTTTTGCCTTTAAATTTGAAAACAAATAGAATGCACAGTTTCTTGCAAAATAAATGATCAAAATTGGCTTAAGAATAAGAAACTTGACAAGATTATTATTTATTTAATTTTCTTTTTTTAAAGATTTTATGTATTTGTCAGAGAGAGAGAGAGCGAGCACAGGCAGTGGAAACAGCAGGAAGAGGGAGAAGCAGGCTCCCTGCTGAGCAAGGAGCCAGATGTGGGACTTGATCCCAGGACGCTGGGATCATGACCTGAGCAGAAGACAGACGCTTAACCAACTGAGCCACCCAGCGGTACTAACAAGATTATAATTTAAAGACTTAAGTTAGACATCTCTGTATAGCAAAATAAGATTAAGTAAAAATCCCAAACCAAAAACCCAAATCCCAAGTGAAAACCCCAGATGGGAAAGTTGTATAAAACATATGAAGGGGGACACCTGGGTGGCTCAGTCAGTTAAGTGTCTGTCTTTAGCTCAGGTCATGATTCCAGGGTCCTGGGATCAAGTTCCACTTTGGGCTCCCTGCTCAGTGGGGAGTCTATTTCTCCTTCTTCCTCTGTCCCTCTACCTGCTTGTGTGCGCATGCGTGTGCTCTCAAATAAAATCCAAAGCCATATGAAGAATCAGTAATTCCAGTTTTATACAAAATGTTAATAGAAAATAACAGAAAAAGTTATTTTGTTAGGCTGCTGTAATCTTGATACTCTGGGTGAGACAAGTGTAGTATGCAAAGGGAGGTGAGTAGGCCACATCTCACTAATGGACGTTGGAATAGAAATTTTAGGTAAAATGTTAGTATTTGCTTAAAAAATACCATGACTAATAAGGGTGTGTCTCAGGAATGTAAAGATGATTAAACATTAGAAAACTCATAAATGAAATGAACACATCAAAGGAGAAAAGCCATATGATAATCTTCATGGTTGAAGGGGGAAAAAAAGCATATGATTAAATTCTGTACTCATTCTTAGAAAACTTAGTATAAGAGAACTTAATTTGAATAAACTATTGTTGGTTAAAAAAAAGAACAGACAAGTGTACATAAGGCATGATTCCAATTATATGAGTTTCTAGAACGGATATAATTACTTTGATAGAAGTCAGATCAGTAACTGCCTGGGGTGAGGAAGGTAGATTGACTGAAAAGGGACAAAAGGAAACTTTCTGGGATGGTGGTTATGTTGGTGTATACATTTGTCAGAACTCATCAAACTATACATTTAGCATTTGTGCATTTTATTGTGTGTAAACTATGCCTCAATAAAGTTGATTTTTAAACCGTATGTAAAAACCATGCATTTCTGTATACCAGCAAGACACAAAATTTAAATTTAAAAAGTCACTATTTAAAATGACAACAAAAGCCACAACATATCTAGGACAAAATAAACATGTGTGAGACCTAAATGGAGAAAATTTTAATACTCATATAATTCAAATTATAAGCAGATGTACTTGTGTTTATGAATGGAAGACACTATTATTAACATGTCAGTTTTCCTCCACTTATTTATATATTTGGTGTCATTCCAATTAAAATCCCAGGAGGTGAAAGAGGATTCACTTTATCAGATACCAAGATAATTCTTTCGCTTTAGTAGTTACGATGTGATGGTATTTAGATTAATGGAAGATAGAGATTAAGGGAAGAAAAGAAAAGAGCCTAGAAAAATAAGTAGCATTGTAATTGCTAGGGAAGTTTCAATATATGGTACTGGTATACTTGGTTATCTTTGTTGGGGAGGGGAAGAGCCCTACCTCACAACATATACAAAAATAAGTTACAAGGATGAAAAGCAAAACTTTAGACTTAATGACTTTTAAAAGATGACAACAAATGGAAGGATTTTAAAGAAGATCCCAGTGTATACATAATACAGTATTTAAAATACTGATTAAATATGTTCACATTAAAGTAAAATCTTAAGTATATAAAAAGCCATTGGAAGTCACTTGCTGGATGAGGATATGTGGCTTGTGTGATTAAAAAAGATTATCATCCAGAATATGTAAATAAACCTTGTGAATTAAGGAAAAGATGGTGAATATGAGCAGGTAATTCAAAGGAATAGAATCCTGAAAAGTCAATAAACATGAAAATATTCTCAAACTTCTTAGTAGTCAGGAAAGTGCAAAACTTCAGCAACCCTCTGTGTCAACACCCATCCTTTTGGCAAAAGTTCGAGGGACCAAATAATGTCAAATGTTGGGCAGAGTAGGAACTCCTACTTCCCTGGTGGGAATGACAATTGCTGTCACCAGGTTGACCGTATTTGGTAAAGGATATGTGTGAGTCCTTCTATGCAGCCTTTCTGCTCCTGGGCATATGTCCTAAGGCAGTGGCTTTTCATATGTTTTTTACAGACCCTGGTGGAAAGTAGTATTTTACATGTGACAAAAACTGAATTAAAAATTTTTAAAAAGTGTACTCTGTTTTCTACTGTATTCTGGCTTATTTTCTCTGAGTTTTATTCTTAATTTTTGTCTGTTTTTTCTTTTTCTTTTAGAAAGATATTTTTCAGAATTAGCTAAATGGATTTCATGTTCACCAGTGGTTCACGACCCTGACTTTAGAGAAATAGCAGAGGAGAAGATACAGTAAAATGTCCATTTTAATTGAAAGAGACCACGAATTAGGTTGTAGTGTACCGTGTATTTCTCACTGTGGCTCTTCTTTTTGATCAAGAAGTCTGAAAGTTTCTGCCCTTGAACAGTTGTCACATACCTTAAGAAGATAAACATCTGACTACTCATGGCAGCTTGTAAAAGTGGAGAATTGGAAACAATCTAAACAGGAATCAAAAGGAGAATGGACAGTTAGCTGTAACAGTCACACAGTGCAGTGCTGGATGAGCTGAAGTGAATGAGCTAGAGTGCAAGATTATATATCGTGTCGGCATGGATAGTAATAATAGTGGAAGAAAAAACATGACATGAACAGTGTTAAAGTTTCATAGAAATTTATAAAATGTGCACGTTTATTTTATGAATACTATATGTAGCAAAACCATTAAGTGACAATGGGGGAAAATCAGGGTTGTGATGATCTCTGAGAAGCAAGGAGGAGGGGAATGGGAATGGAAAGGTATATGTAGGGCACTTGAGCTGTATCCATCTATCATGTCTCATTTCTTATATCTGATCAAATACCGTAGAATGTTAAGAATTGACAGAGCTGAGTGGGAGGCCCAAGGGTGTTTCCATAATTTTTTTGGTATGACTGAAATATTTAACTTTTTAAGATAAACACCACAGTAAAACCCAAGATATTTGGAAGAATAAATTCAAGAAGTTGTGTGAGACCTTTCCAGAGAAAATTATACAACTTATTGACGGATAGTAAGTCCAAAATAAGTGGAAACATCTCATTTTCATAAATAGGGATACTCAATATTATAAATATGTTGGTTCTTCACAAATTAATGTGAATTCATTGCACTTGTAATCAAAATCCTGTGAGTTTTGGTGGAACTTAGTAAACTAAACTTAAGATCACTAACATCAATTTGAAAAATAGAGAGAGGGGCTCACCCTGCAGGTAATCCACTTACTGGAAAGCAGGAGTCAGTAAAATCCTGTGATACTGGTGTAGGTTTGAACAAGTACAGTGAACAGAATACAAAGCCCACAATCAGATGTTGGTTTGTAGGGATTAGGTACGGGAGCTGCATGAATTACCAGAGAAAAGATAAACTGTTTCGTACATGGTGCTGACAAAGTGGGCTATCCTTCCAGGAGGGGTTCAGGTCACTATCTCAGCCCCTAACCAAAAACAAATTCCTCGTATATTAGAAACGTAAATGTGAAAAGCAAAACTAAAATATCTGCAAGAATATCTAGGGAGGAGTATCTTTAACATCTTTGTAACCTCAGATTCCTCATTTGGAAATAAGGGTATCTACCCTACTAGCTGCTTGTGAGAGTTGAGTTAATGCTTACCTGGACCCTGAGACTAATCTGTTGTGTCGTAGAGTAAGCAAGCACTCAGTCAGTCTTCTGTGTTTGCGGGCAGAAACGGATTTCTTTAGAAAGAAGCAAAGTGCAGCATAAAGGATTCTAACGTATAAATTTGTGTACTCTAAAGCTATAAGAAAATGAGAAAACGTTCTAAGGCTTTGGAGATTTTTTGTAATACATAACGCATGATAGGATTTCTATCAGAGTAAATACAAGAAGCAAAGAACAGCGGGGTTGAAGACTACAAAGAACACGTACTGTAGTTTAAGGAAATATGTAGAGAATCCTGTTTGTGAAGCTATGTTACACCACGATTAATAACTTGCAGGCTTTATTTGTGAGTTCGGGATAATCAGACCTCTTACTTAACTGAAACTTTCCAGTGAGTAATCTTTGAATCCTAATTTTACTGATCTATCACTTGATAAGCTTTCTTACTGAGCTGTGCAGATGAAGTCTTCCTATTCTAATGAATCCTGCTTGTATGTCTCACTTATTGCTGAAATTAGGAACAGAATTAGTATCTGAACTTGTTTTTCAGTTCTTGCAGATGTTGGAAAAAAAATTCTAGCTTCAGTATAGCACTTGCTGCCACACTATGGGAGGAATCTGTATATTCTGCAAATGACTCATTCATATTTCAATAACTTGATCATAAATCTAGTTTTCTTACTCCCTTTTGTCTTCAGCTTAGAGCATATTGACATGGATTCCTTGTAAAAACCTAAATTCAGTCTATTAACATTTCAAGACTGTTGGCTAAATATATCTTAGCTATTTAAAATGCTCAACTGGTTGAAATGTATTATCAGCATTACTGAAAAATATTTTACTGAATAATTTAAAAGTTCTCCAGAGATAATTAGCCAAGTGTCAGCCAGCATGGTTACAGAGACATGACAAGTTGAGGCTGGTAACTTTCAGTGATTACATCGTTCCAAGGTGGTCATAAGTGCTGTTCTAAGACATGGGACACTGAGATCATGTGGTTGTACTAGGCCATGAGGTCATTCAGATGACCCAGAGTAGGTTTAAACTTTTCATGTGTTTGTTCCATGAAGAAAAAAAAATTAAGGTTTCATAGAAAACTTTCATATCCCCAAGAATGCATCTGAACTCCTAAGAAACATTTCTCCTGACAGAAGTGTCCAGAGGACCTGTTACTTAGATTCTTCCTGCTGCTGAGAATCCCTTTCAGTGTTGCTGATTATCGGAAGTTTAATTTTTATTCATTTTTTTAGGTTGAGTTCTCATACATGGATTAATTGAACCAAAGGTCTAGACACTTTGAGATAAATTCTTCTTCTATTTTGCTTGTTCTGTCAGTTTTTCACAAGAAACAGGGATCCCTTTTGGAACTCACAGAGAGTTTTGTTCTAAGGCTAAAATTGGTGTGGGGCCGGAACTGGACCTGGAGAGGCCTTAGAAACCAAGCCTGAAGACCAGCTGCCTTTGCTTTTCAGCAGGACTCACTGTCTCTGCTTTGCCTGGGCACACTCTTGCTTCTGTGCTGACTACCCTTCCCCGAGCCTCTGTGGTCTTCTGGTCATGTCATGAGCACGGTGACTTACATAAAGGCCTGTATAATGCTGACCCGGTAACAGCCTTCAGATTTGCTTCTCTTTCTCTGTTCAGATAGGGATTTGTCTACCACTGCATGCTCTTTAGTTATGTTCCTTAGTGGTAGTTGTTTTTGAATCCTCCTTTTCCCTAAAATGTCTGCATCCACTTGGTCAATAACGGGTGAATCGTCTCAAAAATAACTGAAGGAATACTCCTGTCCTTAGCTCTAGCTTCTGTCTTTGGCTCTGTCATCCGAGCCGGCCTTCCTCTCCCGGGTGGCCTACCACATGGCTTCCCTGTATCCCATATTGATCCCATATTGTAGCAATACCTGGATTTTTTGGTAACTCCTAAAATGTTATCTGCCTCTAGAAAACATGCTGAACTTTCTGCCTGATGTTCTCTCCTCTCTCTTTCTTTTCAGGCTTCTGCTGTGGTGTCCCTGTTGTGATACCTCTCCCTTCTAAAGGTTGAATTAATAAGCATGTTCTCTGTGCTCGGATAAGACTATGTCACATGGTACTGAGGTTTATACAGCTGGCTCCCCTTCAGCATGCTTTGTGGCAGAGTAGGAATTCAACAGAAGCCCGAGGTAGCCAGCTATACCTTTTGCTGCCGGGTAGTCCCAAACGTCGACTTTGGTGGATTATTACGTGGTGTTTGATGGAATTTTGTGTATTTGCTCTATTTGTCAAGTTGTAGTTTTATGTACTAGAGTGCTTATTTATGTGTATTATGACAGAGTCTACCACTGTAAACAGCTTAACAGTGCTACTCTCAAGTTCTGTCTGTTCTTTACTTACCCTACAGATCTCTAGCTCTGAGCGAACCTCACGTTCTCACCAGTTCTGCTCTACTGCTAAAGAAAGTCACATAATCCTGCTTATTGGCTCCTTTCACATTTTTAGTGTCTAAACCACAGCTGGGCTATCAAGAGTGCCAGGGTGGCATTGTGATGTGGAGTTCCAGGAGACGTCCCTTAAAAAGTCTATCCATGGCCAAATAAATTTATGAAATTTGGCATACTGTATTGC
Organism: Ursus arctos; assembly: GCF_023065955.2. Classification (NCBI taxonomy): domain Eukaryota; kingdom Metazoa; phylum Chordata; class Mammalia; order Carnivora; family Ursidae; genus Ursus; species Ursus arctos. Next base: position 25,279,331 of record NW_026622841.1, read on the forward strand.
CTCTTCTGGGAGATCCTTGGAACAGTCTCCTGAATTGAGGCTGGGGGCCTTAACCTCATTACTCGTTCCTCCCTTATGAGGAATGAATAGGATTATTTATTAGGTTGTGACCATTTTTTTTTTTTTTTTCTAGCAAACTATACCGCGGCCTGAGTATCTTCAGTTGGGAGACCATTTTGAGAATGGTCTTTTGAGAATTATACTTGTTTCTTTTTTTCGGTAAATGTATAGCTTTATTACAACAGCCTTACTACCGTGCAGATTCTGTGCAGTTTTCCATGGAGACCGTCATATCACCAGAGAATATGCCTCTTCTTTCCAGTCTTTGTGCCTTTTTTTTTTTTTTTTCTCTTTCTTGCCTTAACTGGGCTGGCTAGAACATCCAGTGCATTATTAAATAGAAGAGGCAACAGTGGACATCCTTGTCTTATTTCCAGTTGTAAGGAAGTGGATTTAATGTTTCACCCATTACATATGTTGCTGGCTCTAGGTTTTTCGTAGATGTCCTTTTGCAGAATAAAGAACTTCTTCCTCTTTTCTATTTTTCTATTTCCAGTTTGCTGAGACTTTTAAATCATAGATGGATATCAAATTAACATTGTCAAATGCTTTCTTTTTTTCTGCATTGGTTAAGAGAATCATAAGGATTTTCTCCTTTATACTATAAATGAGGTGCTTACTTTTTTTTTTTTTTTTTTTTTTAATGTCAAGTCAGTTTTGTTCCCTGGGATAAACCCCACTTGGTGATGATATATTACCTTTTCTGTGTATGTTACTGAATGTGACTTGCTAATATTTGTTACGGATTTTTCCATATAGAAGTGTAGACCTTTGCATTGCGTTAGTGCAGAATCTTGGGTCCAAGCCAGTTTCTTGCTCCCGTGCCAGGATCGGATAGCTTTTTCTTCTACTCATTCCTCAGCATGGGTGTATCTTTGTCTGGGACTGGTGGTGGCAGTGTCTCCTGCCTTCCTGTAGCGGAGTAGACTGTGGTTATTGTTATGTGGTGAAAGGCTTATTTGCGTGTGGTAGGTGGGCAAGTAGATTCTGCCCCCTCGACCCTCTTCTCTCTCCTCCAATAGTACCGTAGCTTTCGCTCTGTTCTTTCCCTTGGGCTCTGGGTGTGGGAGGCTTTCCTGATTCTCCCCTCCTAGGCTTTTGTTTCATAAGAGATGCCACTAAGGGGGAAGAGCTGTCTCCCAACTCTTGCTCCATGCCAGTCTTTCAAGAGATCTCAGTTGAAGCCCTTGGAGAAGAGCTTGTGAATGAGTGCAGATTTCTTCTGTCTGGGTCTTCCACAAATTCTTAACTGTCATCCTAGCCGACACTCAGCCGTTATCTTCACTTCTGTCTTCAACTTTGAGCCCATTGATATGACTGTGTTTCCTTTGTATCTGTGGGTTGTTTTCTGTCATCATTTCTGATAAGTTCTTGGCCAGTATCTCTTCATGTATTTTTTTCTGCCCTGGTTTCTCTTTCTTCTCCTTCTGGGACTCCAGTTTAACTCCACTTAAACCCAGTAGACATTTGGTCTTGGATATTCAGGTTTTTTTTTTAATGTCCCCCCCCCCTTTGTGTTTCAATTTGGGTACTTTGATTTGACCTGTTTCCAAGTTCACTGTTCATTACTGTTATTAAATCCATCTAAAGAAATCTTTAATTCTGATACTGTGTTTTTCATTTCTAACATTTCCCTGTGATTGTTTTTTTCTAGCTTCAGTGTATGTAATGAAATTCTCCCATTTCTTTATGCATGTTGTCTGTGTCTTCCATCAGGTCCTTTAATGGTTTTGTCTCAGTCATTTTAGTCAGTTTAGTAATTCCGACATCCGGGCCCTCTCTAATCCAATTATATTCATAATTTCACCTTTGCCTGTGGCTTGCTATTCCCTGTATCTTGTAATTTTTGATTGAATGCTGAATATTTGTATAAAAACCATACAGATTGAAGAAAATGGTATTTACTTACAGAAAACTGCCCATCATTTCTTGTGTTTAATAGATGGTGGGGTTAAATCAATAAGCTGTGTTGTCGGGGCTAGTTCAGGATTTTGTTGCAACTGTAGTGTTTTGAGAGCAGGATTGAGACTTTGCCTTTGGAAGATTTGTTGTCTGAGTGTAATTCCAGCTGCCTCTTTGTGCTGTATATCTGAGCCTTCAGCTTCCTTGACCTGGCGTGATTTCTCTGTTTATAGCCCAGTTGTCAGTCCCTTGGTCATTCTGGATTTCTTTTTGCTCTAGTCCTACCCCAGACTTCGGTGCAGAGTGAGGTATCTCTCTGCTAGTAACACCTTCAAGGGGTTCCTTGCAGCAGCCCGTCCCTAATCCAGCCTTGGTAGTTCAGTGTCCAGAGTATCGGGGTGAAAGTTTTTCTCTTAGCTCTGCTCTCCCACCTCAGCCCTTGGCAGCTGAATGTCTGAGATCTCTTGGGTTGATTTCTCTCACTTGTCCTGCACATTCTCTCCCCTCCTTGTCAGAGGACAGATAACTTGGATTTGAGGGAGACCATAAGCTTCTTAGGGCATCTGTTTCCAGGCCTGTCTCCACACCTTTGGCATACTTTGACAAGCATGCAGTGGAGCCCTGTAGAAATGAGTGGTTGGGTGGTACAGGTTTGCTCTGTGAAATCCTCAGAATTTTAGTATGTCTTGTAAACTGTTAAAATTTATTAAAGAGTAGATTGGTTTTTCCTTACCCTCCTCTAGGGTAGGATTCTTCCTCTGTAGCTGCTACACCGGGAGAGAAACCATTCCTGGGACTCTCTTCTTTCATGGCTCAGCGCTTTTTGGAATTTAGTTCCACTTAGATTACTTTGCATCCTAAACTCTGATGGGTTCAGAAGAAAACATGATTTCGTAGCCTTATCTGGCTTATTCTGCTTGTTAGGGTGAAATGCTGGTTGGGTGTCATTTCTACATCCTGATTAGAGGAGGGGCTCCTCTACACCTTTTACTTTGTAGCCTGGATATACCTGCTTCATTCTAGCTGACTTTTTGTAGGGTTTTTTTTTTTTTTTTAAGATTTTATTTATTTATTTGAAAGAGAGCAGGAGCAGAGGCGGAGGGGTAGAGGGAGAAGCAGACTCCCTGCTGAGCAGGGAGCCCAGCCAGTGTTTGATTCCAGGACCCCAGGATCATGACTGAGCTGAAGGCAGACCTTTAACCAACTGAGCCACCTAGGCGTCCCTGTAGATATTTCTTAGAGCTACATTTCTATATCTCCATTCTTCTCAAGTCTCAGCTCTCCAGTTCTGTCCTCAAATGGTAAATGATCTTGTCTCTTATTTTGAGATTAAAGTCATCCACATTAAAATTTAATTATGGGGCTTGTGAAGAGTGTGGGGAGAATTTATGGTAGGCGCGTAGAAAACTATGCACATGACAAACTGAGATCATTAACTGGGGAAAAGAAAGAGTTGTACAAAAAGGGAAACATGATTATGTAGTAGTTTACTACTGATCTCATCAGACACAAAACTACCTTTGGGAGATAATTATTAAGGTTGGAGGAAAGTGAGCAGTTGTGGTTTAAATCCTCATTTTCCAAAAACAGCAGATAATACCTAAATTTGATGTTTCAAGGGATACCATCATGAGCCTCTTACTTGAAGTACAATAGCAAGAATCAAAGTTAAAAGATTTTAAGGAATTGTACCTTGGTGTGAGAAGAGGAAATATATTTGACTTTAGTTACGACGCATGTTGTTTATTACTTAGATAAAAATGAAAAATATTTTTGAAAACTTAGTCTTGGCAAGGGATCGTATAAGTGAGCCAAACCTTTTCTTCACAGACTGTATTTACCTTTTTTTTTTTTTTAATTTTTGTTGTTTACTTCACACTTGATGCCTTTTCCCTTCTTACAACTTTAGATTTTCCTTTATGATACGTAGTTATGAAATTTTAAAACTTCAGGGAGAGTAGACTTAATACATTTAAAAAATACTTTTGTTAAGTATCCTCAAAAGTGAGAAAAACTTTCTGGTGAAAGTTTGAATATCTGGCTCATTGGTTTTCATTATTTGGTGAAAATATTTTAATTATTGACACTATTAAAAGTTAAAAATGAAGTAGCATTGGTAGTGATAAATTTGCCCAGTGATGGTAAAGATTTTGCTTGCAAAATTACTGTATTTGTCCACTTATAACATGGTTTTGTTTTTTAGAGTTTGTTTCCACAGTTGCTTTAAAGTAGTAAAGACGTTGTCGTGGGAGAAAAAGATAACTCTGAAAGTCTGCTATGATGATGTGAATTTCTGTCTCATAGAGACAGTGTTGAAGTTACGCCTGGATTTTAAAGGTAGCCTCTGAACGATCCCTTCCGTATCTTTTCTAGGTTAGGTAGCGGAGCGTCTTCTCTCAGTGCGGGTTGCAGCCTTGGTAAGAACATGTCGTCCATCTTGCCATTCACTCCACCGGTTGTGAAAAGGCTGCTGGGTTGGAAGAAATCAGCCAGTGGGTCTGGAGGAGCAGGCGGAGGAGAGCAGAATGGACAAGAAGAAAAGTGGTGTGAGAAAGCAGTTAAAAGTTTGGTGAAGAAGCTAAAGAAAACAGGACGATTAGATGAGCTTGAGAAAGCCATCACCACTCAAAATTGTAATACTAAATGTGTCACCATACCAAGGTAAGTGTCGCTAGAGCAGAACTTCTGTGGTCATACTGTTGAAAATTGCTTAAAGGAAGCCAGAAGAAAATTACTGAAATTTTGTTACTGTCAAGTCACCTGTAAATAGTGATTATTAAAACATACGACCACTCTTTTTAACCTGGCATTTCAGTTTTGTTTGACTAGTTAAGACTTGTTTGTTTTACAAGTCATTTTCTTGAACAATGAAGTTTAATCAAGCAAAATAAAATACTTAGTTGTATTGTTTTATCTTCACTGGGTTCATTTACCTTCATTGCCTGAATGCGCCTTTGTAGCTTACCCTCATTTCTGTGATTGAACAACATTGGAATAAAGAGTCAAAGCTTTTCCTCTCGTAGTGCAGTGCTGACTGACAGTTTTCTCCCGCCTTGGTCAAAAGTCCGATCAGTAAAAGAGTTAACGGAGGCAGCTAGCACTGTGATGAATTTTATTTATATAATTTGTGTTTTGAGTTGCAGCATTACTTACTAGAAAGAAAGTCTAGGGGGCAGTGTCTTAGATGTCCAGGGAGTCAGAACCTGGTGCAAAGACCTACCTACTTCTTGTCTTGGTAGGGCCTGTTACTTAAGAGGTTGGAGTTTTATGAGTGTAAATTTAATTATTTGTAGATAAGTACCACTGTCAGAGATGCTGCTTCTTTAATAGTAGCAAGTGGTTTTTAAGTGTTTCACTACTCTTGGTAGACATTACAGGGTTTGGGGGAGTGGCAGCATACAGCATTTTCTAAAAGGACTTCCAGCAGCGTCAGACGTGTGGGCTAGCGTGTAGCACATGAAGCCATGCTACCTGATCGACAGGTTCCCAGTGAGCTTTGGGAGATACAGTCTGGATGCTTGTTGATAATAGATCCCAGTAACACCAGCCTGTGTACTCGCAGATACTAACAGTAGAATGTTTCCTGCCTTATTTGGTAGGTTAATTATGCATTTCTTTTATTTTACTTGCTTCACGTATATCTTAAATAAGAGTCACTTTTTTGGTTTTTGCTTTTATTTTACAAATGCTTACGAGGGCCTGCTGAATGCAGGGCACTATTTCTAGGCCCTTGGGGATACAGTCTGACCAAAACAAGAGTTCCTCCTCTTCTGAGGCATAGAGATACACAGTAATCAAGTGGACAAATTGATATAATTTGAGATGGTAATGAGTGCAAAGAAGACCATGACTGAGGGATAAAAAAGCTGCTTTGGATTGGATTGTGACACTTAAACTGAGCTTTGAGAAGTAGCAGCTAGCTGAAGGGAGAGTCTTCTAGGAGAGGAAGGAGCCAGTATAAAGACACTCGGGTGAGAAATAGCTTATTGGAGGATTTTAAAAGGAGCCCAGTAGAGATGGAGGAATACAAAACGAGTATAAAACTTGGAAGGAGTCAGATAATACGGCATTGCAAGGCACAGTGGGAGTTTGAATTTTAGTTTAAATATAATAGAAAGCAAATAAAGATTTTTAAACAGATTTTTTTTTAAACTTAAGTAGTGGTGTGTGTGTGCGCAGTAGACTGGCTAGTGGGTCTGGAAGGAGGGAGATCTGGAGGCTAGTAAAGTAGTCTGAAAGATGCTGGAGGGTAGACTGGCACGGTGGCTGTGTTAGCACACGAGGTGGACAGAATTGGATGGAGTTAGAACTGGAAGGACTTGGTAATGAATTGGCTAAGAATAAGTCACGCTACGTTTGCTAATTTTTCATTGTGTGGTGCCTTGGAATTTCAGTTTGGTACACATTTATACACATTTACACATGTGTGATACCCTCTTCCTCACTGGAGTTAAAATACGGTCTTTGTTCTTGAATTGCTTTTTAGTAAGGGAGGTGAACTTTACAAAATAAAGATCATTTCATAAGTAGTGTAGGTGTTAAGAAAGATGTGTGCTCAGGGAGTGATGTCCAGAAGAGAAGAATTTTGCCTACCCTGCAGCTTGTGGAGAGTTTCCTCCCGGAAAAGGATGGGTGCCAGAGCTGAGTCTTGATGGGTGTAAAGGAGGGATTTAGTCAGGAGAGGCCGGATTCTCCCAGAGTGGTCCTGTGCTGTTGAGAGAAGGGTGCTGAGCTTCTAGTGTCCTGGGAGGCTGTAAGGCGGAGGTGGGTGTGGCCGGCTGAGGCTGTGTGCGTGGTACGGAACCACAAGGTGAACCTGAACCTGAGCGTGGGTGAAGGTGGAGTCACCGCAGAGTCTCAGCAGGGCATCTGGCTGCAGTGAGGAGAATGACCCTGAGACTGTTGAGAGTGGACGCAGGGAGACCGGTTAGTAGGTCCTCTTCCTCGTCCCAGGAAGCTGCGTGTGCCGGGAGACGGGGCCGCGGCTCTGCGCAGCACGTCTGAGGCTGAAATTGCGTGGCGGAGCGGTTCTGGACAGCGGAGCTGAGAGAGAGCCGTGCGGTCCCTTCCTGTAAGGAGCAGGTCATACAGTAGGTAGCAACTGATGGTCAAGATGTGTGCAGGTCACCTTGGTGAACATTCTTTTCCTGTTTTCCATTCCTCTTCTTGTAACCTAGTTTAAAAATTTTTCCATATTCTAGGACTTTCGATCATTAAAAAAACCTTTTTTCACTCTTCTGCCTGAACAGTGGAAGTGAAGTGGTGGTTGACCGTTGTTGTGTTTTTTATAGTCAGAAGTTCTTTGAAGCTTAGAAACTTGACTTATCTAATTTGGTGGGTGTTTTTTGTGTTTTGGGGGTTTTTTTCGGTAAAAAATGTAGATTTGTTAATACTGGCTGTTGTCTATCAAGAAGTTTAAGCTTCTTACATTACAGTTTGGTCCCATACATTTTATAGAGTTTGCTTTGTTTTTAGTAGTAGAATGGTTAATAATACTGTGTTAGATTATTAGTTATTTCTTAACTACTAAATGTTCTTAAACATTCAGTCAGCTCTTTAAATATATATATGTCGACTGTAGTGGTTGGGGAATGGGAGTGGGTACAGGAAAGGTCCATTATGGATAAATCCAAACCATAGTTTAGGCAGAACTATTTAACATATGATAAAGAATGGATTTGCTGTATAAGTTTATGTACTTAAAATCTCAAGAAAGTTGTTAATAAAATATCTTAAGCTTTTACAAACCTAAAAATACAAATAAGTTCATCCAATGAAGAACATGAAACATAGATTACTTAATTTTTAAAAACGGCTAATATTTTCTGTTAAAATATCTGGTGTATTGACTGTTAGCTGTTTCTTCCCCCTTGACCCCCTCTCTTTTCATCTTAAAGTGGGACTCAATTTAGGGCAGAAACAATCGTGGCTTCATGTCCCTCCCACCCTTCATACAATTGCTCAGCCTTCATAGCTTTGTCTCTGAAGGGATGGAGGCTGTAGTTACACACACGTCACTGCTGCTGCTTCCCCGTTGTTGAATGTGGTGACACAAAGTGGTTCATTGGTAGGACTTCACCTGTCAAGCCACAATGAGCTGAATAGTATAAATAAAGTTTCATGAGGCTTTTATATCTCAAACATTTTTGAGAACAAGGAATGGAAGACAACTCAGTTGTAAAATGAGAATGGCATTGATATTTGGGTAATGAATCAATCAGAAGAAGAAGAAAAGGCTTTTAGTGCATATTATCTACAATAAAGCAAAATCCAAACTGCTGTAGGGTTGGAGACTCTAAAGTTAAAAGTAAGGGCCTGGCAATTTTATAATATCCATTATATGTAAATGTGTAGGAATGAGGAATTCATTTCCATAAACATAAATTGTAAGGGCTTTCCTTGGGGTGGTGCTTTGACCATGAAATCACATTTTTGATGTTTCATCCTAAGGAAACTGTCAGGGATATGGTCAGAGATTGCTGGTGTTCATTTCAGTTTTGTTTGGAATAGCAAAGAATTCGAAAAATCCCAATCCTGACCCTTAGTTTTCTTAACTCTAGTAATAAAGGAAATTTACCAACTCATTTTATACCGGAATTGAACATGAACAGTAAAAGAAAAGTTTATACTAGTGTTACTTATAAAAATAGATGGAAAAATTATAAATAAATATCAGAAACTAGAGTTATTAAAAATGAAGTGACAAAATCATGACTAGGAAAGGTTTATTGCAGGAATGCAAGTATGATTCAAATACAGGAAATCTATTAATATGAGATACTCCATAGTCCTGTTTAAGAACAACGCCGATCATCTTGATGGATCTAGAAAGAGGTTTTTGTGGGGGGTTTTTTGTTTGTTTTTTTGTTTTTGAGGTTGTATTTATTTATTTGAGAGAGAGCGAGCTTGCACATGGTCGGGGTGGGGGAGGGATAGAGGAAGAGGGAGAGAGAATCTTCAGCAGACTTTGCGCTGAGCGCGGAGCTCAATGCCGGGCTTGATTTCAGGACCCTGAGATCTTGACCTGAGCCGAAACCAAGAGTCTGACGCTTAACTAACTGAGCCACCCACATGCCCTTTAGAAAGAGATTTTTATAAAATTCCATATTTATTCATGTTAACAAATTAGAAATAGGAATTTTCTTAACTTGATAAAGCATACACTTAACCATGAATCTTTAGAGAGAATACACGAAATTGTTAGTAGTGGTTATTTATGGATAATCTAAAAAAAAGGAATGTCCTATAGTTTTTTCTTATTATGTATATATTTAAAAAGTGTTTTTTACTTTCATAGCCAGCACAATTAAATGTTTAAATAGAACTTTTCAGCAATAATTAAATTATTCTTCCCCCCCAATACTTAAACTGTTCTTGTCTTTTTTTACCCTTTGAAGTCAGTTTTTCTGTTAAAGGACAATTATATTTTCATTTTGTTAACATTCTTTTAGAAATATATACGTTCATATCTGTATTTTTCAAAAAGTATGTTCCTTAAAAACAAAAAGTAGTACGTATACATGAATCAGAATTCACCCACATGTGATAGAGTGGGAAATGTCTCCCCCACCCTACTGTCCCCCATCTCCTTGCCCACTTCCTCTCTTCAGAAATCATTGTACTGTCAGCTTCTTACGTATCCTTTCAGGATAATGTGTTTCTTTTTGATGCTGTTACTGATTTTTGGTTTTGTTTTTCATCTTCTAAAGTTTTAAACATCAGAGTACTTAAAGTAAATGTGAATTGTCAACTTTTACTTCTAACTTCATATCCCTACCCTTCTGCTTTTCTGTACAACCCAGGAAGAATTAAAGAGAAGTCTTTTTAAACCCAAGCAGTGGTATCCTTCAATTCTTCTTAAACTAGTTCCTTTTAATTTTTCAAAAGAGGGTAAGAATAATCCTCTCTCCCTCATTCATAGGTAGATACGTACAACTAATCAGTATCTGTGTGTGTGTGTGTGTGTGTGTGTGTGTGTGTGTGTGTGCGTGCGCGCACGCGCGCGCAAGAGAGAATACATGTGAGAGAACTCCGAATTTGAAGTTCGGTAACCTGTTTTTGAGTCTGCTACAGTCCGGGATGAAGGTGGATCGTGAGGCCTGTGACTGCTTCTTAACTCTTTCTTCATCTGTGAAAAAGGGGTGGTAGGTACTACCTGAGTATTTCCTCAGTACTACTTTTGGGTCCTTTGAGATAATGTAAATTTGGTTTGTGAATTGTGAAGCACTATAATCATGAATGTGATTTATTTGAAATAGTCACAGATCTGTGTCTTCATTCTCCTTCCAGTTTCTCTAAGAGGGCTTTATTGTAGACATTAAATTGTATTGTCTTGGCTTAGAAGAAGTTTCTGCCAGGCGACATTGCATTATGTAGAATTTAGTTTATTCAAATGTGTATCATTAATTCATAAAATCAGAACAGTGAACCTTTTCATAGCTGCAAATGAGAACTTTGAAACTGTGGGTCAGAGCTCCCTTCTGTCAGCCTCAGCTTCGTTTGTCATTTTCGATGTGTTGTGTAAGTTGTGAAAGCACTTCTGATGTGGTGTAGGGCCCTGTGAAACAAGTTTGAAAGATGCTTTGCCAGACCCTTCACTTTTGTCTGGTACCTACACTTACAGTTAGGTGTTTTGAGAATGCTCCTGCTGCAGAACACTGGTATTGAGAGCTCTTTTGTATAGAGAATATATTCTCACATAGGACGTCTTTACCATTTACCTAGTCAGGGAAAACATCCTCCTGCCTTAGGACTTTTGTCTCTCCATAAATTACTGAACTGTACCCGGATTAATTAATCTCTCTAAGTGTAGCATTTAACACCTGATGCACTAAGCATCCTCTCCACTTTTCTTGCCCCATTAATGTACTGTCTTGGCTTTAAAGAATACATTCATCAACCTAGCTAAAATAATAGGCATTAAAGAAATTACAACCGTCTATTGTTTTGCCAGCATCCTTGGTCTGTTTCCAGTTGTATCTGGAGCTATTCCAGCTTGCCCTGACCATTTCTGTGTTACTAACCACATTTTGGGAAGATTGTAATTATTGGGGACAACATTTAACCATACCGTTTACTCCTTCTCTTTCCTGTCTTGTGGTAGAGTGTTTCCAGGCCTTTTGTGGTCCCCACTAGTGATTCACAAGTAAATGTACCATCACCTGAGGGACCTGAAATAGAAAGCACCACAAGTGGACCGTGGAGATGGAAAGTAATAGGAAAACACCAGTTTAGGATGTCCTGCAATCTGGTTTTAAATCCTCTCTGGTACTTGGGCTAAAATGACTGGATACCACATGTTTCTTCTGTTCTTTTCGTTCTTTTATTTTTCCTTCCCTTTTCAATTTGGATATTTTCTGTTGACCTAACTTTGCATTTACTGATCCTGTTTTATGCTGTGTTTAGTCTTCTGTTAAACATTCAGTGAGTTCTTAATTTAAAATACTGTATTTTTCTGTTTTAGTATGTTCCTTTGATATTGTGGGTTCCAGCTCTCACTTGAAATTCTTCATTTCTGTTTCCTAAATTTTCTTTAATATATTTTAATAGTTATTTTAAAGTCCATCTGCCAACTCTACTATCTGGATCATCTGTCGGCCCACTTCCATCATGGTCTGTTTGTTCTTTTGATGATCATATTTCCCTGCCTCTTCATGTGCTGTGTCATTTTGATGGTATGCCACATATTGCATATGAGGGAATGACAGGTGCTGCAAATGATGCTTTCCCCAAAAAGTATTGACCTTTCCTCTGTCAGCTGGATAGAGGGGCTGATCCCTTAATCTGAGTGGGGCTGGAGCAGGATTGGGGCTCAGTTGCCATTTATTGTGAGTCAGTCTACCACTGGCTCATACCTTTGCCTTGAATAGGGCTCCCCTAGGATTGTGATTGAAGGCCTGGCAGGCCTCTTGTCACCTACTGCCACAGACACTGTGGGAGATTCACTTCTATTCTTTCCATGGTTTAAGTTTGGCTCTTGAGCCTCCTGTGGATTGCAGCTTTACAATCTGGCAAACATCTTTGAGGGAGGAGAATCCTGTGATTGTTCAAAGTTCTGTTACATTCTTCAGTAGAGTTTCTCTTCCCAGACCAAGCCTGACCCTCATCCTATTCCTAGAATCTACATATGAGCCCTGGGAAGGGAGTAACAAGCAGTCCTCAGTTCACCTAGAATATGTTCTTCCTCCTCCTCCTCCGTGTGTGTGTGTGTGTGTGTGTGTGTGAGAGAGAGAGGGGGTGGGGAGAGAGATGTGTGTGTGTGAGAGAGGTGTGTGTGTGTGTGTGTGAGAGAGAGAGAGGTGTGTGTGTGAGAGAGAGATTTTATTTGGGAGAGAACACAAGCTGGGGGAGGGGCAGACGTGGGGCTCGGTCCAGGGACCCTGGGGTCATGACCTGAGGTCAAGGCAGACACTTAACTGACTGAGCCACCCAGGCACCCCTCTCCTTAGAACTTCGATTCATCCTGCTCTGGTTACTTCATCAGCTCTCCTTGTCTTTTTGCACAATATTTTGTTATCTTTTTTCCTCGAGTTGTTACAACAGTAACATTAGTCTGCTGTGACCTTCTTGTATCTTACCCGGAAGTAGAATTGTAACAGAATGTTCAAATGGGAACTCTTCTGGTATTGATTCAGAGACCCTCAAATCTGAGAGCAGCAGATTGCAAGTAGCCTACATTCAGAACTGAGGTGCAGGAGACCTTCTGATGCTGGCATTGAAGCTGGGATTCCGTGAGACAGTTAACGGCTGTGGTTGACCCTTCACTCGCTTCTAGGCTATACAGAAGAAATGCGGGAGCTTGTAAGGGGGATTCCATAGGAGAACTTCTTTGCAGAAAATGGTATATGCTGTGGCATTTCCCCTTTCCTTCGTCCATACTGAGGGGCTTCAGGGGAACGTACCTATTTGATTTGCCGAGGTTTGGGAAATAGACTGGTCCCCGCCTTCCACCTGAAAGTGGCTGACAAGTGAGAGGCTAGATAGAGCTGCCATTGCATCACTAGAATGAAGAGCAGGCCCATTGAGAACGGCCTGTATGTTCGGAGCTTGGTCTGAATCAGAGATGCATGGTCCAGACTTTACTACTAAGGTAGTTGAAGTTGTCTTGAAATGGTCAAGAGGCCCAACCTGGAGTGGTGCAGTGACCCAGGCAGACCAGCCAGGGAAGTACCTGCCCCAGGAGCAGGTTAAGAGGCGACACAGGCCGCCTGAGCCTCACAGGACCTCAGCACCACATTATTATCACATCAGATCTGGGTCTGGTCGGCCCCGTAAGGCTATTCCCTTTTCCTCTAAATCCACCCCCCCCTTTCTGATGCTCCAGAACCGATAGGGCCCTTAAAAATAAGAGCTGCAGAGTCCTGGAGGAGGTGGAGTTAGGAAGATGGAGAGAATAAAGTTTTCATTTAGGGCAGGGTACCATGTTAATTTCTGAAAAGAGATCTATCGTCTGGGACTCGAGCAGCCCTAGGATCATTCCAAAATGTGACTGCAGGAAGGAGGAGAGCAGTTGGACCAGAGCTTGTTGGAAGGTGAAAGGCCATGAGAGTGGGCGGAGTTCACCGAGTCTGCTTGTTGAAGAAGCGTCTATGTTCTTGTCTTGAAAACTTGGGAGTCCAAGGTTAGTGGTGCTGGCGATGGATAGAATATATGAGAATGGAGGGATGGCATACTATTTTCAGAACACATAAAACTTCTTTTCTAAACACAACGTAATTGACCATGATACCTGTCAGATTATCCAATGAGGCTTTATTTCCAAAGAGACAATTTTATTATAATTAGGAGTTTTCTTCTTTCACCATCTTTTTTCCCTGCCTTTGAACAGTTATATTAGTCTTTCAGAATCCATCTGTAGCTCTGCTCTTGAGTAATTATGGGAAGCACTGCGGAATGGTGGTCTTCAGGCCCTTAGAAAACTGTGATCATGAAAAATGTTGCATTAGAGCTATAAGATTTTTTATTAACTCCGTCCTCCCATACTTTTTTCTTTTAAGAACTTTGCTTATTTGTATGCCTTTGTATGTTTGTAAGAGGATATAATTTCTCCCTGACTTGGTTTACTTCCAAGTTTGCTAGGCCAGTGCAGGAGAGCAGGTGAAGGGAGGCTGTCTTTGTGTCAAGGACAGTTGAAAGTTCAGAGTTCGATACTGAACAAAAATTTATAATAAAAAATAAGAACTTGAGAGGATTTTTTCCTTGTTTTTGTGTGATGGCTTGTATAATTTGCATTAACAGTTATAAATAATACATTTGTCTATGTATATTACCTATACATTATAACTTTTTCATGTAAAAACATATTGTCAACTTCAAAGTGTTATACAAATGTGAGTTGATTTTTTTTTTTGTAGGATGCTAATTTTTAAAACTGTCAGATCAGGGGCGCCTGGGTGGCACAGCAGTTGGGCGTCTGCCTTCGGCTCAGGGCGTGATCCCGGCGTTCTGGGATCAAGCCCCACATCGGGCTCCTCTGCTATGAGCCTGCTTCTTCCTCTTCCACTCCCCCTGCTTGTGTTCCCTCTTTCGCTGGCTGTCTCTATCTCTGTCAAATAAATAATAAAATCTTTAAAAACAAAAAATAAAAAAGAATAAAATTGTCAGATTAAAAAACCTTTCTTTACAACCATTTATAAGCACCACAAAAATGTATGACTTAGTTGAGTTTTTACAGAATCCTATTCTGTATTGCAATTCTTATTTTATCTATTTAATTTAAAAGATTGGAATGATACGTACTTACATTTTCCATTAGGATTTTTGTCATTTAGGATACATTTTTAATTGTTAAAAACAAAATTTAGGGGCGCCTGGGTGGCACAGCGGTTAAGCGTCTGCCTTCGGCTCAGGGCGTGATCCTGGCGTTATGGGATCGAGCCCCACATCGGGCTCTTCCGCTATGAGCCTGCTTCTTCCTCTCCCACTCCCCCTGCTTGTGTTCCCTCTCTCACTGGCTGTCTGTATCTCTGTCGAATAAATAAATAAAATCTTTAAAAAAAAAAAAAAAACAAAATTTAAAAATAAACTTAGAAAATCCATTAGCTACATTATTAAAAGAAATATTCTGAGCCCATTTTATTACTAGCTTTTTTTTTTTTGTAAGTGAGAAGTTTGTTCTTGGATAGACTTGAAATATTTTGAACAACTAATTTTAGAATTGATGTTTATTTTTTTAAAAGATTTATTTATATATTTGAGAGCAAGAGTGAGCGTGAGGGGGTGGGGGTGCAGAAGGAGAGGGAGAATCTCAAGCAGACTCCCCACTGATTGCAGACCGAGATGCAGGGCTTGATCTCACAACCCTGAAATCATAACCTGAGCCAAAATCAAGAGTCCGACCCTTAACTGACTGAGCCACCCAGGCACCCCTAGAATTGATATTGAAAATCAACTGTAGGGACTTAAATGGTAGGGACTGTTGTATTTGTGTGGGAGATGTTTTTCAAAGACAGTTGGAACGTGTAGCAAAGTCTTAAAGTAGTGTCTTCAATATAACATTTAGAAGTAAAGGTGAATTATTTTTTTCAGTCCTTACTTGGTCCTTAACGCTTCTAAGAAGAGCCTATACCAAACCAAAGAAATAAGAATATCAGTTTTATCCTTGTAGGACTCTGACCATAAGGGTTCTATTGTCTCCTCCTATTTTGATTTGGGAGTGGCTGTGCCAATTTACTTGTCTAAAGAATTGTTTCCGCCAGGATGCCTGGTGGCTCAGTTGGTTAAGCATCTGCCTTCAGCTCAGCTCATGATCCCAGAGTCCTGGGATCGAGTCCAGTGTTGGGCTCCTTGTGCAGTGGGAGCCTGCTTCTCCCTCTGCTTGCTGCTCTCCCTGCTTGTTCTCTCTCTCTCTCTCTCTGACAAATAAAATCTTCAAAAAAATTTTTTTTCGTGAGAAAATAGCTCATCGCAAAATCTCTAATTTTTATAATTAAGCACATTCTCTGAAGTTTTTACTTATCTGGGATACTATACCAAAGTTATTATTTTAGTTTTGTGTTGCTATGTTTTTTCTTTTTTCTTTTTAATAACTATGTAAGAGGCAGAACAGCGTTGGTAATTAAGAATGCAACCTCTCCTGGCCACTTGCTGGCTGCATGATGACGCGTTACTTTACCTCTGTGCTTCCACTCCCTCATTTGTCCAGTGGGGATAACAGTGCCTGATTCGTGGGTTGTTGGAAGGTTGAGTGATTTAATATCTGTAAGGGCTTAATGCTGATACGTACATTGTAAAATGACATCTCTGAAGTGCTGACATCAAGAAGCCATAAACATAAATGTGTACCTGCTTTATAAAAAAGCTTCAAAATATGTGTAGTAAAACTTGGAAGAATTAATGGATCAAAAATCACAAATCCACAGTTACAGTTGGAGAGTTCAGTTAGGCCAAAAAAATCAGTAAAGACATAGAAGATCTAGATTACACTGTTAACTGCGGACTTGATATTTATCGACTGCTGAATCTAATACCAGTATTCTTTTCAAGTGCTCATGGTAACTACACCAGGAAAGACTGTTTGTAGGGCACAAGTCTCACTGAATTTTAAAAGATTGAAATCAACAGAGTATATTCTCTGCCAACAACAGAACGAAGTTAGAAATCAATACCAACAAAACATCTATTAAAAAATGGAAATTAAACAACACAGTTCTTTGACCCATGGGTTATTTAGAAGAAAACCATGAGAGAAATTAGAATATAATTCAAACTAAGTGATAATGAAATTACAGCATATCAGATATGTAGGATGTAGCTGAAACAGTACTTAAAGGGAAATTTATAGCTTTAAATGACCATATTAGAAAACTTATCTAAGACTTCATGTAAGAAAGTAGAAACAAAAGTCAAAGAAAATGGAAAATAAGTAGAAGGGATAAATAATAAAAAGAAATCAAAGACTAGGAGAGAGACTGTAGAAATAATTATCAATGCCAAAAACTGGTTCTGTAGAAAGATCAGAAAGTTGGTAAACCCCTAAAGTTGGTAGACTAATGGTGAGAAAGAACATGGTAGAGATCATAAGCATAAATTACCTCCGTTAGAAATGAAATATCCTAGGTCCTACAGACATTAAAAGCATAATATGCATATATTTTAAATAACTTATGCCATTAAATTTGAAATGGTCAACTTTCTTTAAAAAATACGTTATCTTGGCTGATGGAGGACGAAATGGAAAATTTGGGTAGCTCTGTATCAGTTAAACTGAATTCATGGGGTGCCTGGGTGACTCAGTTGGTTGAGTGTCTCCTTTGGCTCTGGTCATGATCCTGGGGTCCTGGGATCAAGCCCCATGTCCAGCTCCCTGCTCAGCAGGAAGTCATCCCCCCCCCAACTGATGCTTGCTAGCTCTCAGAAGAATAAATAAAATCTTAAAAAAAAAAAAGAAAACTGAGTTCATAATTAAAACATTTACCACAAACAAAACTACTGGTCCAGGTGGCTTTCCTGGTAATTTCAAACATTTGAAAGAAATAATATCAATCTCACAGAAACTCAGAAAAAAAATTTCTTTTATGAGGCCAACATAACCCCAATGCCAAAACCTGACAAAGGTGGCACTCAAAGAAGAAAATTGATAGATTAATATTTGTCATGAACATAGATGAAAAAAATTAACACCAGCAATATATAAAATATATATTGATATATATATTTTATATATATATATATATAAATACATAAAAGAATACATCATAGGTGAGATTTATCCCAAAAATGCACGGTTAATTTATAAATTTAAAAAATTAGTATAATTCACAGCACTAACAATGGAGAAAAACCATAAGATCACCTCACTTGGTCAAAAGCAATTGATAAAATTCATCCATCCCCAGCAAACTAGAAATGTAAAGAGATTTCCTCAGTCTGGTAAAGGACATTTAATAAAAACTGACACCTAAGACACTTAATCATAAAATAGTGGTTTTTCCCAAGGTCAGAAACAGGAGAAGGATGTCCACTCTTGTGTCTTCAATTCGTTATTTTAGTGGAGGACCAAGCCAGTGGAATAGGAAGTGTAAAAGCATAAAGATCTGAAAGATTGGGTCAAAACTCTTTTTGTAGATGACATGATGTAAGAAACCTTTTAAAAGCAATCTACAAAAACATCTAAAGCAAATGATTAAATTTATTAGCAGGGTTGTGCTTTAAAGGTCCAGTGTCTAAAAATCCTTTTTGTGTGTATGTGTAAATAGGGAAGTGATATTAAGAAAATGATGCTGTGAATAGTATGAAACTTTAAAATAGTGTCAATAAAATTAAAATACTTTTTTTTAAAAGACACACAAGATCAAAACCCTGATGAGGGAAATTAAAGATGAATGGAGAGAGAATTCTTACATAGATAGATATGCTTTTACCAGAATGACACTCCCTCAGATAACAAGTATAAACTGCACAAGATAAGAAAAACATAGGGCAGTAGAGAGTAAACAAAAGTAGACCCCTTTTGGAGGAGATTTGACTCTTAGAAAAGGTGAATTTTCTATTTTTATTTATTTTTTTAATTTTCTGTTTTTAATAAGTTTTTTAATCCATGCAGAATATACAGGGTAGCTAAAATTTCATTCCCAAACCCACTGTTTCTGTCCTGAAAAACCAGAGGTTGGAGTTTGGGACAACCATACTGGCTGAAGAGTGAAGGGAAAATCCTAGCAAGGAAAGAACTACAGAACAGAATGCGAGTCCCAGATTCTGCTTAAGAACTTCACCAAAACCACTAGGCTGACCCCTGTACCCACACATATGGAGGGTAGACTTAGTGCAGCCTAGCTAAAGGTAAAAATGGATTTGAATTGTTCAAAGAATTTACAGCTTAAGTGCAAACAAATCAGTTGCCAGTCGAAACAAAAACAGTTAACTGTTACTGGAGAAATAGAACAAAACCTAGCATCTCCGTCACATACCAATCACAGTGTCCGGCATACAGTCCCTGTCTCAGTAGGAGACCAACAGAGACCAACCTTGAGATGACCTACATGTTGGAACTACGGTGCAGTAAATTGACAGACATATTTATGAGTTGGAACACTCAGTAATAGTAAGTCCGCTTCTTGTAATTTAGTCTGATCCAAATCAGTCTCCTTAAAAAGCTTGTGTGTGTGTGTGTGTGTGTGTGTGTGTAAATGTACAGACTTACCCCAAAATTTACATGGCGATCCACAGGGCCTAGAGTATCTGAAGCAATCTTGAGAAGGAAAAACAAAGTTAGAGGACTTAAATTATCTGACTTCAAGACTTCCCATGAAGCCACAGTAATCAGTACAGTGTGGTTCTGGCATAAAAACAAACACATAAATGGGATAGAACAGATAACTCCAAAGAGATACGGTTATTTGATTTTTGACAGAGATGCCAAAGTAATCCAATAGGGACAAGAAAGTGTTTTCAATGTAGAATGCTAGAAGAACTGGATATCCATGTGGAAGAATGAACTTTGATGCCACCTTACACCATTCAAAAAAAATCAGTTGCAGAGGGATCGTAGTTCTCATCTAAAACCCTGTGTAGGAGAATATATTTGTGAGTTGGGGTTAGGCAAAGGTTATTGTGGTTTTTATATAGAAAGCAGTAAGAGGAATTTGATAAGTTAGACTTCATTAATACTAGAAGGATCTCCTCAACATTATTAAGAAATGAATAAGCAAATCACAAAATAGAAGAAACTATTTGCAAAACATTTGACAAAAGGATTGTATCCAGAATTTATAAAGAATTTCTGGAACTCAGTAGTAAAAAGAATCCAATTTTGAAAATGGGGAGAAGATTTAGATACTTCACAAAAGAAGATACACCAAGGGGGCCAGTAAACACATGGAAAGTGTGCAATATTGTTAGTCATCATGAAAATGCAAATTGAAACCACTATGAAATACCACTGCACAGCCACCAGAATGGCTATAATTAAGTAAACTGACCACACCAAATGTGGGGAAGGCTGTGGAACAACCAAAAACTTTCATACATTGAAGGAGGGAATATAAAATGGTATTTTTCACTTGGGAGAAAAGGTCTGCAGTTTCTTCTAAAATTAAACATGCATCTACCCAATAACCTCTAAGAATTTCACTTCTAGGTATTTACCCAAGACAGAACATGTGTCCACAAAAAGGCATGCACTTCCTTGAATGCTCATAGCAGCTTTATTCCTAATACCCCAGATCTGGCAGCAGGTCAGGTGTCCGTTGGTTAAAAAAAAAAAAAAAATGACTTAACAGATTGTGGTTGTTTATGTAATGGCAAATTCAGCACCAAAAAGAATGGACTACTGTCACATGGGTGACTCTCAGAATCGTTATGCTGAGTCAAAAAAGCCAGATCCAAAGGAGAATATACTGTATGATTCTATTTATATAGAAGTTCTAAAAGAGATTAAACATATGGTGAAAAAAACTGATCCGTGATTGCCTCTGAGGATGGGAGAGGGGATGGCAGGGAGTGACTGATACAAGGGCATGAGGGGCTTTCTGGGTGGATATTCTTGACAAGGTTGGGGGGGTTAACACATTTATGCAAAGGGTAAAAAACAAGGTGGCACCATTAAGATTTGTTTCATGTTATGTAAACTTAACCCACAAGTAAGCAATGAATTCTAGTTAATATATGCATGTTTTAGTGCCTAGATTTGAAGAATCTGCAACTTAAATTTTAATGTATCAAAAAATAAGATGGGTTGATGAATAGAGGGGCAAGGACCAAGCACAGCCCAGAACCTTTGTTGGAATTTTCCGGGGAAGGAATGGGCAATGCCAGGTAGATATGCTTAGAGATTAGGATTGGGTAGTTTGAATAATTTCAGCAGGCTCTGGACTAGGGGTTGTTCCTAGTTGTCTGGTACCTAGCTCTAGGGTGATTTATGGCAGGAGGAATACTGGCATGATGTGTGAGAGTTTATAGTTAGGGGTACGGCCTCTGGAGTGGTTGGTTTTAATGTGAGAAAGATGCACTCCCCAGGGAGTCTCTTGCTATCTCTAGGAATTAGCCCTGGGAAGGACAACCTCCCCATCAAGACCCCAAATGCCAGAGTATTAAGAATACAGAAAAGAAGAATATAGTCAGTACATACACCTATAAAAGTTTGAAACCATTCATTTATACCATCATTCTGCAGAAGTGTGTACCTCGAAAAATTTAGGCTCTTAAGCCAGGCAGGAATGGATGTAAGTCCTGGCTCTTACTTCAGTAGCTCTGTGACCTTTTGAGTTATTTAACTGCTCACATTTATTTCTTTATTTGAAAATTATGATAATGTTAATTCACTTTATAGGGTTGATATAAATCAGATAGTATATGTAAAGCACTTTGAATATGCCAGGTACGTAGCAAATGCTTAAACTAAGTGTTGGCAATTTTCCCTTTGTTTTCTTTTCTTTTTTTAAGATTGATTTATTTGAGAGGCGTGCGTATGTGCGCGGTAGAGAAGAGCAGAGAGGGAGAGAGAATCTTGAAGCAGACTCTGCGATGAGTGTGGACTCAGATGCGGGACTCAGTCTCTTGACCCCTGAGATCATGACCTGAGCTGAAATCAAGAGTCGGACACTTAATTAAGGCTCCCCTAAGTGTCGGCAATTTTTAAAGTTTTCTATAGCCAATGAAAATTTCTTAATTGTTCACTTGACCCCTTTGCTGATTTGTTAAGGACAAGGTTGTTCCTAAAGCTTCTGATAGAAGGAAGGAAAAAAAAAAAAACCAGCCTGGAGGTGGGCATTTTCTTTTTTTTTCTGTTTCCCACCCTTTAGCTATATAGTGGTGATGAGGTACACAGACAGATATAGTGTGTATAATTGTAGAGACACGTGGTCTTTTTTATTTTTTTTATTACAATGATCAGTTCTTGATTCCTGAGCTATTTAAAACATAAACGTTGGTCCTTGGTAGTCATATATGAAATGAAAGGGGTGTTCTGTTGTAAGGAGAAATAATTACAGATGGTAGTTATAGATTGTTCCATGAAGTCCATATTTCTTGAGTACATCTGTAATCAAGAGCTGGAGCCTCGAGTGAAGTTTCTTTTGTTGGTACCATTCTAATTTGTTAACCCCTTTCATTTTACTCAGTGTTCAGCATACTTTATAATCTTTCCACCATGACAAGCTGGATTCTTATTCCTTTTGATTTGTAGAAGAAAGAAACTCTTTAGGCAAGAAGGTATTGAAAAATAATAAATTGGTAAAACACTGTACAGTTTATTACTTGACACTGGTAGTTGAACTGCAGTAAATCATGCAAATATGGAAAGAACAGTAAAACTCATTTAATAGTCTATAGGATTCTGTGGTATGATCCTTCAAAGTCTTGAACTTAGTTTTCATCATTTCTCTTTTGCCTCCTGATAACAAGCATATGAATAAATATACGTGTCCTTAATACAGACAGTATATTAATTAACAAGCATCATGTCTGTAGGAAAAAAGTACAAAGTGTTAAGATAGGTGCATGCAGAAAATACCTCTGTGTGTATATAGTTGGTGAATTGTACACTAGACTTAAAATTGTAACTTCAGTTTTCAAAGGTCAGTTTATTCTTAGATGAAGAAAAGCTTTAACGAGTTAATTTTACTAATACTATAAAAGTGATTACTAGGGCAATGCTGTAAGAATTTCTGCCAGGTTTACTAGCAAGTAAACCTAGCTAATCATCTGGTTAGTCCAGTGATCAGTAATACATTGTATGCCACACAAACTTCTTGGCACTTTAGTGTCCTGATGATTTTAATAGCTGTTTTAACGTCTTTTCCCCATATTTTATTTTAATTCAGTCAGTATAAGCAAGAAGGTTACATAGTTGGTAGGGGATAATCAGCGTGTAAGAAACTGTGTTCCATACGAAGACCTGCAGTACTTTGCATGAGATTCTCACATGGGCATGCTTGCTCATCTGTCTGTGTACCGATGCAGAGACCGCATTGTAGATGCTTTATGGTCCGTTACACCCCATTTCAACATACGTTTGCAGTATTCTCTGTTAATTGCATTAGTGAACAATATCAAGCTTTGATCAGGCAGAATTTATCTGAGACAAGTTCATGTTTTTAACCATTAACATGATATTTTTTAGTACTCAAGAGTTTTTAGAATGTCCTAAAGTCAGATGGTCAAATAAATTTAGGAAGTGTTGAGCTGATGTGCTTGGGATAGTGCTGTCGTCGTCATCATCATCATCATCATCATCACCAAATCAGTACTTCCTTTGGGATACATTGTTGATTTCACCAAGTGTATTTATTAGTTTAGCCTTCCCAGACCTATTTTCTATTATTAGTACTTGTAAACAGTTTGATGTTGTGCAGATTTCACATTCAAGTAATGTGCAGACATTTCTTGTGGCTTCCCTTAATAGTGTTTAAATATATAGAAACATAATTTAGTGAGGCGTCTGGGTGGTTCAGTCTGTTAAGTGTCTACCTTTGGCTCAAGTCTTGATCTCAGGGTCCTGGGATGGAGCCCCTTGTCTGCATCAGGGTCCCTGCTCAGCGGGGAGCCTGCTTCTCCCTCACCCTCTGCCACTCCCACTGCTGTGCTCTCTTATGTGCTCTCTCTCTCAGATAAATTCTAAAAAAAAAAAAAAAAGAAAAAGAAACCTAATTTAGTGTAAACTTTAAGCTTATCAAAAAAGACTAATTTATACTGAGCTCTGTAACCAAGAAGATTCTAATGTCAATTTAACAAATGATGCTTTTTTTTGTTGTTGTTAATACTGATTTTCTGTTTCCATTGTGATTGTGGTACTGCGTGCTACCCATGACTGGGGTTCTTTTGAGGTCAGCGTACTACCCTGTGCCCTGTGTTGCTAACTAAATTCTCCTACTTCTTTTCTCTGCAGCTACTATGAAACATAATTTAAGTAGCACACACTCTGGGGGCGCCTGGGTGGCTCAGTCAATTAAGCGTCTGCCTTGGGCTCAGGTCATGATCCCAGGGTTCTGGGATTGAGTCCCCCGTCAGACTCCCTGCTCAGAGGGGAACCTGCTTCTCCCTCTGCCTGCTGCTCCCCCTGTTTGTGTGCATGCGCTCTCACTTTCTCTCTCTCTGACAAATAAATAAATAAAATCTTTAAAAAAAAATAGCACACACCCTGATACCATTTGGCCTTCCTGGTGTGATGTCATCATTCCCATGTTAAGTCAATCTCTCTATTTACCCTTGACACTGAGGTGTTTGTAACAGACCCAACCCCAGACACTGCCGTGATGAAGCAGTAAAGACTGGTGCTTATCCAGTGACCAGAATACGTGGATTTGTAGGTTACTGTTTTCTCACAATAAAAATGTAACTTAAAAAGTTATTGTAGAGGGGCGCCTGGGTGGCTCAGTCGTTAAGCGTCTGCCTTCGGCTCAGGGCGTGATCCAAGGGTCCTGGGATTGAGCCCGGCATCAGGCTCCCTGCTCTGCTGCGAGCCTGGTTCTTCCCACTCCCCCTGCTTGTGTTCCCTCTCTCACTGGCTGTCTCTCTCTCTGTCAAATAAATAAAAATCTTATAAAAAAAAGTTACTGTAGAAACCAGACAGACCCTTGAAAGTACTGTATTTGAGGTGCCCACAGATCACTAGCTTTAGCCATAGAAATCCTGGTGTAGTTGGTTATTAAAATAAAAGCTGAGAAAGCTCTTGGTAGAGTGGAAAGCGTTGTTTGAGAAGATGCGGATTAGAATCCTGGCCTGCCACTTGTTAGGTGTATGACCTTGGTGAGATTATTTTATTTTCCCTCTGAGGCTGAGTTTTCCCAAATTTAAAATGAAATACATAGCTGGCAGGTTATTATAAAGGTCCATGATGTAAAAATAGTCGTATACAGTACCTGACATGTAATAGCTAACACACGAAGGTTATTGTTACTACATAATTCATCGATTCTAAGATGAACATATTTTCACTTTGGGATGCATCTTGTAAATAAAATTAGAAGCTTTCTCTTACATTAACACAAAATAACGTATTTTAAATAGATGACATTCTAGATTTATTGGAATAGGGAATGTATAAAAGATCTTTTATATAGTTGTTACAACCAGTGCTATTTCTTTAACATCTTTCCTGCATTCGTTTCTTTCTATATTTTTTAGGAATGGTCCATACTTGATTTTGTAAATTGCCGCTCCTTATTAACAAACTGAAAACCTGAGAGATCCATTTTTCTGCACTGTTGTTTAAAATATGTGTTTTAGTGTGACTAGGAGTATTGTGATCCAGTTTTTATGCTCTAGAAATTCTAATTAGTCACCAGTACCTTGTTGCTAGTTGGTAGGTATACAGATATCTTTGGGACCTCAGGGTCTTATGGGCAAAATAAAATGTGGTTATAGAAAATCAATGTTTAAGGAAGAGAGGGGGTGATTAAAACTGCTTGATTTAAATCCCCTAGATTGTTAGGTCTTAAAAATTGACCTCGTTTGGTAAGCATACCTAAAGAATTGAGTAGTTAAGTCAAAAGGTGGTTAGGAAGGAGCTGTTGACATAAATGCATGTGGAAGAAAATGGGTTCCAAAGGTCGATGTTAGAGAAGACATTGTGCCAGAAGAGAATGAACAGGACTCTGGCTGGCACTTTATTATCTCCTACAGTAAATGCCCAAAGTGAGCTGAAATGACGCAGAATAGGAAGTAACAGTCTGTACTTCTTATGCTTCGTTATCTAAGGTTAGAAGCATATCTTTTAATAGAAATGTCAAGATGACTTGACTTGGATTTAATTCTCTGGCAATATTTTCTTTTGTTTCATTTATTTAATTTGGGAAAAGGCAATATATTCACATGGTTTAAAAATCTGTATCTATATGTATACACATACAGACATGCATGCATTCATAGAGACAGAACAAACACACTGAAAAGTCTCCCTCGCCTCCTCCTCCTTACCTCGGATAACCTCTGTTCATGGTGTGTATTTCCTGATGCATACACATATACATAGATATTTCTATTCTTTTTTTTTAAGAGAGTAGCTTACTGTACATACTGTGCTTGCTTTTTTCACTTAATATAATTTTTAGAGATTTTCCCCTATCAGTTCATAGGGAGCTTTTATCATATACTAAATTACTATACGAATATTTTTTTTGTTGCTGATTTACTTTCTGAGTTTTATTTGTTTGAGTTCTTATGGTTTTTTCTTGGTTTTTTTGTTGTTGTTTTTTTAGATACAGTTTTCAAATGGCAAAGTACATAAATCATAAGATGATATTTGACAAATACGTTTACAGTTTATCAAGATAATAGAACATTTTCATCATCCAGAACACTGTTTCCTACTCTTTCCCAATGGTTTTTGAGGCAACCACTGTTTGAATTTTTTTTTTTTTTTGCTTTAACTGTTTTTTTCCCCTTCTAGAACTCATGTGAATGGAATCATTCATTATGTAGTCTTTTATGTTCAGCTTCTCTTAGCCAACTAAGTATTTCTGAGATAAATACATCTTATCTGCATTGTAATTCTTCTTTTTCAGGATTGTTTTGCTATTCAAGATCCTTTGCATTTCTAATCAGCTTGTCAATTGTTATAAAAATACCTTGCTGAAATCATGATTGCAATGGATTTGGAAAAAAAATAGACCAAATATTATTAGGGAATTAGAGAAGATAGAAATCTTAAGTCATTTAATCTTTAGATACATTGTATCTCTTTGTATACTTAGGCTTATTTTATATCTTTCAGCACAGTTTTTAGAGTTAGTGTATCTTGCTTTAAACTTTTTGTCTAAATATTTTGGTTTTTTGACATTGTAAATGGAATTTAAAATTTTATATACTTAGGCTTATTTAATATATTTCAGCACAGTTTTTAGATGCTAGTGTATCTTGCTTTAAACCTTTTGTCTAAATATTTTGGTTTTTTGACATTATTGTAAATAGAATTTTAAATTTTAATTTTCAAATTGTTTATTGCTAGTATATAGAAATATAATGGATTTTTATAAGTTGTCCTTACATCCTGCAGCATTGCTAAATTTACTAATGCGTTCTAGAAGTTGCTTCAGAGATTTTCTGTATAAACAATGATATTATTGTTCAAAAAAGCAGAGCTTTTGTTCTAGCTTTCTTAAGATTATTGCCAATATAACATGTAAGTTTAACATGTAGGGTGTGATGATTTGATATACATATGCTGCAAAATGATTACCACAATGAAGTTAGTTAACATATCCATCCCCTCATGTAACCTTTTTTGAGTGGGGAGAGATAACTTCTTAAGATCTAGTCTCTTAACAACTTTATAATTGTTAATTATAGTCACCATGTTGTACATTAGATCCCCAGAATTTATTCATCTTATAGCTGAAAGTTTGTATCCTTTGACCAGCATATACCCATTTTTGCCACCCTCCAGCCCCTCGAAACAACATTCTACTCTCTATTTCTTTGAATTTGGCTTTTTTCAAAAAAAGTACTTTCATTTCTTCCCTTTCCAATATTTTTTTACTTTTTCTTGCCATTTTGCACTGGCTAGGACCTCCAGTACAATGTTAATTAGAATTATATCATGGTTGAGGGGCGCCTGGGTGGCACAGCGGTTAAGCGTCTGCCTTCGGCTCAGGGCGTGATCCCGGTGTTCTGGGATCGAGCCCCACATCGGGCTCCTCTGCTGAGAGCCTGCTTCTTCCTCTCCCACTCCCCCTGCTTGTGTTCCCTCTCTCGCTGGCTGTCTCTATCTCTGTCAAATAAATAAATAAAATCTTTAAAAAAAAAAAAAAAAGAATTATATCATGGTTGATTAAGTCGTTAAAGTATTTCTTCCTTCTAACATAGTTGTTAAGTAATAAATTTCCCTTTAAGCACTAGTTTAGATTTAGCACCCGCTCCCCAATTTCTTACACCGTAGATTCATTATCATGTAAAGTATTTCCTAATTCATTTTGTGATTTCTTCTTTGACCCATAGGTTATTTAGAAAAGTGTTGTTAATTTCCAAATATTTGGGATTTTTCTAAGAATTTTTCAGTCATTAGTTTCTAATTTAATTCTTTTGTGGCCAAAGAACATACATCTAAGAGTTCAAAGTTTTAAAATTGATTGACCTTTTTTATGGCCCCAGTATATGGTCTCTTTTTCTTAATGTTCCCTGTATACTTGAAAAGGATTCTGTTTATGTCAGTTAGATCAAGTGGTTGATAGTAATGTGCCGCTCTTCTATGATATATGGATTTTTTTTTTGCAGTCTATCCGGAGTTACTGAATTTCTAATTATTGATGTGTTCATTTCTTCCTTTAGATCTGTTAGTTTTTGTTTAATGTCTTTTGAAACTGTATTTTTAGATGCATACGGGATGGTTAATATTTTCTGATGAACTGACCTTCTTAGGAAGTGTCTCTCTTTATCTCTGGTAATAGTCTTAAAACTTTATTATTTCTGATATTATGTTTTATTAAGCTTATTGCTTGCATGAACTGTGTATTTCCATTCTTATATTTTCAGCTAATCAGTGTATTATACTTGATGTACATCTTTTTTGTAGCTGTTTTACATCTTGTATTCATTCTGACAGGTCTCTGCCTCTTATTGGAATGTGTGGTGTATTTATGTATAATGTTATTATTGATGTGGTTGGATTTACTCTTGTTTTACTCTTTACACTTCATTCTCTGTTTTCTGTTATCATCTGATTTTTCTTCTTCCTTTTCTTTCCTTCCTTTGGGGTTAATTATTTTTTAGTGTTTCATTTTAATTTTCTATATGCTTTTTTTGCTATATCCCTCCTCTTTTTTTTGTGCAGGGGTTGCTTTCCCAATGATTATATGAATCCTTAGCTTTGCAATAGTGTAGCTGTTTTTAACACATCCTTTTGTTTCTGTTGGCTGTTGTCATACAAATTGCATCCACATACTTTAGAGTTATAATTTTTGCTGTAACTGGCCATCTCCTTTTTGTAGAAATTAAGAGAAAAAGACTGTATTTTACATTTACCTGCACACTTAATGCTTTCTAGTTCTCTTAATTTTTCTGTGACTTAAGAGTTTTCATCTGTTACTGTTTTTTTGTTTGTTTGGTTTTTGGTTTTTTGTGTTTTTTTTTTACTCTGAAGAACTTTAGCATTTCTTTGGACAAAGTCTGCTACAAATGAATTCTCAGTTTTTGTTCACCTGGTCAGGTTTTTGTTTTGACTTTTTATGTGAAGGATATTTTTGTTGGATATAGATTTTAGGTTGAGTTTGGTTTTTTACCCTTTCAGCTCTTTAAAGGTGTTCCATTGGGGCACCTGAGTGACTCAGTTGTTAAGCGTCTGCCTTCAGCTCAGGGTGTGATCCCAGCATTCTGGGATCAAGCCCCGCATCAGGCTTCTCTGCTGGGAGCCTGCTTCTTCGTCTCCCACTCCCCCTGCTTGTGTTCCCTCTCTTGCTGGCTATCTCTCTCTGTCAAATAAATAAATAAAATCTTAAAAAAAAATAAAATAAAGGTGTTCCATTGTCTTCTGGCTTCTACTGTTTCTGATGAGAAATTGTTACTCGTGTTCATTCCTCTACATATGTGTATTGTTCTACCCTGGCTATTGTCAAAGTTAAATCCAGACATTGATTAAAGGTGGTAAAAGCAGACTTTATTCAATAATCATGGTGGTAGAAGAGCTGAGCTCAATTTCGATTTGCGTAGAGGTGACTGGGAGAATGTGGGAGTGGAGCTGGGGGAATGAGTAGAGGCTTGAGCAGAGTCAGGGAAGTGAAAAATTAGAAAAAAAATGGGTAAGAGGGTTGGTCAGTATCAGTGTGATTGGGCCATCTTTTCCTGCTAAATAGCATTTCTTGAGGAAGTTACGCTTCTACCCTCCCTCTAGGGTAATCTGATAGACAGATCTGTCCTTTCTGATGACTGATTACATTTCAAAGGAACAGATTTTAGGTCCTTCAGAAAGACTCCTGAGCTTTAGGAGACATACAGTACATCTCAAAGGGGAAGGATTTACAAGTGCAAGTTTTTAAAATAAATACTCTTAAGAAAAGGAGGTCAGGGGTCTATGGACAAGTGTTGGCAGGAACAAATGGCAAATTCTTTTGGCCGCCTTGACCTTTTCCCTATGGGAACTCAAAAGGGTCTGGATCCTACCAGGGACTTGGCCTTAGGCTCCTAGAAGCCATCTTAGAGCTTAATAAGTCTCTTAGTGCAGGGTTTTTGATGGAGTCCTTTGTGCCAAGAGTTTTTGTAGTTCTCACCACCTTGAAGATTTTCTTTTCATATTTTGTTTTTAGTATTTTGACAATGATGTGCCTAAGTTTGATTTTCTTTGTATTTAAACTGCTTGGTATTAACTGAGTTTCTTCGAAGTATGAGTTTAGTTTCAACTGAAGTTGAAAATATTTCAGCCATTACTATTTCAAATATTTCTTTTGTTTGGTTCTTGCTTCCTCTTGAACTGCACTTGTTATTGAGACTATTTTGTTATTCGGTTATTTCCATTTTGCTTCTTCTGTTTAGGTAATTTCTGTTGACTCATCTTCAGATTGACTCTTCTGTCTGCCCCAACCATCAGGTTAATTTTTTAATTTCTGATTTTATAAATTTCAGTTCTAGAATTTCCATTTGATTCATTTTTATAGTTTCCATTAATCCCCTGAGATTCCTATCTGTTCATTAAGTCCATGAACATATTCACTGTTGTTACTTCAAAATCCTTGTCTGTTAGTCCATTCTGGGGATCTGTTTCTATTGGCTCTTCTTTCCGTTGACTAGGGGTAACATTTTCCTATTTCTTAATATGTTTAATTGGTTTTTTTGGTACGGGATAGTTGGGATGAAATACTGTAGAGACTCTAAATTCTGTTACCTTCCTCGGAAGAGTTGATTTTTTGTTCTAGCAGGTAGTATTAGTCAGCCTCAAAGTCTAAACTCTTTGCCTCTGATGTAAGCAACAGCTGAGATTCCAGGACTTTGTTCTTTTAGATTCGCAAGTGCTAGCTTTCAGCAGGCTGTATAGTCTCTCCCACATATGTAGTTGAGAGGTCAGTCAAGGATTTGGTCAGAGTTCACACTCATATTTTGATATGTTTTCCCCTGTGGCTCCTCCTTTTTACAAGATTTTCCCCCGTCTTTTTCCAGCCTCTCTGGGAGCCCCACATCTGTTCTCTGATTGTGCCGGTCAGTAAAACTGCAGTTTTCTGCTTCAGGTCTAGATGTCCTGCCGAGCTCAGTCTGTGGGCTGTCCTTAGATACAAAGCCACCTAAAAGCACCTCATCCAGTATAGTTCCCCCCCGTACAAAGGTTGACTTCCTTTTGATTTTTGTCGTTTTGCTCTCTCTCCACTGTTTTCCAATAGTTGATTTTATTATATCTTGTTCCATGGCTGTCATTTTTGTCTGAAGGAATTCAGATAAAATGTTGAAATGCCCAATTGAGGCTGTTCTGCAGGCAGGACCTCTGTTTTGTGTGTGTACTCTTGCTAATTGCATACTGTTTTCTATTGAGAATCTGTAACGTGTTTCAGAATTTGGTAGGGCCATTCTCTGCTCTTCTTTGTTAGTTTTCCTGGTCATTCTTATTTTGCTGTGTTACATTTGGAGTAATTTTGTCAGAGATTTTTATTGAGATTGCATCAAATGCATAACTGGCAGAATTGATGTCACTAAGATGTCTTCCTGAATAGGAAGATAGGTACTTTTCTCTTTGCTTACTTTGTCTTTGTGTTCTTTAGTAATAATTAAAATGTTTCTTTGTGGAGTTTTGACACATTTATACTTACATTTTTTTCTACGTGCTTTGTGTATTTTGTTACAAACTGATTCTTTTTAAAAAATTTCTTATATAAACAAGCAAAAATTTTACTAGCTAAAAGCAAATTGATTGTTTTGGAGAGCGATATTACAGTCAACAGTAGGACTGAGGCTTATCCATACCCTGTGATGGAAATTGGAAAGTGACTGAGTTGGGGGGGGGTGGGGACTAGGTTGGCTTGCCTTTAGATTGATTGCATGTTCTGAACAATAACTGTTTATTATTTTCAGATTTATTTCAAGTCTTGATTCAAGCCCAATTTAAGCTCTTTGTGCTCTCTTTTAGATTCTGGTTCTGGGTCCGTGTCAGAATTATTTGAGTGAAATCTTCATTAAACTCTCATAAGAGCAGAATAGCCTCTTGATCTAATCTTTTGTTAGTCATTTTCCTCGAATTATTTTCAAAGGATGAAGAGAAAGCTGTATACTTTCCCTTCTGAGGTTTAAATTCAGATTCATAACACTCTAGAATGTAGTTGATTTTATTGTGATTTAAACAACTTGGTGCTCTATGTTTTCAGAAGATATTTGGTAAATATCTTAAATAAAAGAACCATGTATGTCATGGGTTTTTTAGTCAGTACATCTTTGGGGGAAAAAAGAAAAGATTTACATTATCCTCCAGTTTCTTGACTTTTTCTGACTTTGGTTTGGGAAATGAAAGATTTCTACAGACTAAAAAGCAAGAGAATCTGTAAAATACCTTAAAAGGGTGCTGGGTGGTGTCTGAAAATGCATTTGTAAAAACGGTCCAGTGTGGTTGCTGTAGCCCCCAGAGCATGGGATGAAAAGTGTCTGTAGCCCGGTGGCTCTGTGGTGGCTCTGCGGTGGCTCTTGGAGAGGCCCAGCAGCCCCTGTGAGGTGTGTTGCCAGGCCACAAGAAGACAACACTTGTCACCAGTGTCCTTTGAAATGTTGACTCAGTTAGCTCATTAGCAATGTGTGTACATCTGGAGTTTAATCCGTTGTTTGATTTTATTTCCAAAAATTGTTTTGAAATGGTTCTTCTTCCTCTTTGAAATTTTGATGATTTTGTAATATGTGAGAAATGGAGTTTGAGTTTGTTTCAGAAATTACCTTTTGACTCTAATTGTTAAAAAGCACAGCTTATGGCCTGAGACCCGTCGACAGGCAAAAGTTCCATTCCAGACTGCCTTTGAAGCCCTTCTTCCCTTCTCCTACAATGAGAAGTGACTGAAATAAAGTCATGGCAGGGAAATAGAATTTTCTCTGGGCTTCTCATGTTCTGGAATGAGATGCGGAAGAAAAAGCTTGAGGTCTTCCTGGTCTGTGTCCTTCAGGTGTATTGATTTTTGAAAACTAGATCTAGCCGATTTTTCATATTCATATTGTCTTTTAAGAATTTGGTGCTTTCACACATCTTTAGTCCTCACAGCAATTTCTTAAAGCTTTTAAGGTGGTATGCTATGTTTGAATGACTTCAGAATGCAGTTCCTTCTCCTGTGTAGTATTAGTAAAACTGAATATGTAAATTTCTCAAATAAATAATTTGAAAATCTTAACTGCAGATATGTATCTAACTTAAGTGAAATTTTTCCTGTATTGAAAAGACCAGTTGACATCCATTTTTTGATAAGTTTTTAAAAAAAAAAAAAAAAAACTAGATTATAAAATGAAGCACTCTGAGTAAGGCTAATGGCATAAGTTTTAGTCTTTTGTCCTGAGTAGAGGAAATTGGAAAGGGCATTATAGGTATGATTTCATGAAGCTAGAGAGCATTGGTGTTCACATTTTTAAAACATAATCATAACTTATCTGGAGTCACATGTTCCATTTTATTGGCTTCCTTCATATGGAAAATATAGAAACCAGCACTAAAGCCTGTGAAAAAGTGAAGCGATATATATATTTTCTGGGTGAAGGAAGTATTCTGTACATTTTCCATGTTTTACATCATGGTATTTTGAATAACCATGCTTCCATGTTCACATCAATTTTTTGTTTTTCAATTTATGCACAGCACTTGCTCTGAAATTTGGGGACTGAGTACACCAAATACGATAGATCAGTGGGATACAACAGGCCTTTACAGCTTCTCTGAACAAACCAGGTGAATATTCTGCCCTCTATGGAATCCTAGCAATCTTGGGGCGGGGGGCTGTTTTAGACCTGTTACGGGTTGCTCAGTATCATTTTGCCTAGGATGTTTCCTTAATGTAAATAAGGCATGGCATTTAAAATACCTGCTTGCCGGTATTAACGATATATTAAATGTGTCAGCTGATGTTTTAATCAATGAAATTTTAGTTTTGAATCTTCTTTAAATTACCGCATCCCCTAAAGAATAGGAACTTTGATAACTATATTCTCATTTGAGTTTGAAATTAGATTATAATCTGTTGTTGGCCTAATTTTCAAGTAGACCTATAACCAGTTTTTGCTAAATTTCTTGCTATCATCTAAATCTCATCTTCTTTATACTAATAAATACAAAGTTATATACCAAACCCCTTATATCACAGTTAACGCTAGGCTAACTCATTTCATGTTCTTTTTTTTTTTTTTTTTAATCACCTTATTCTCTTTT
This sequence comes from Ursus arctos, assembly GCF_023065955.2. Classification (NCBI taxonomy): domain Eukaryota; kingdom Metazoa; phylum Chordata; class Mammalia; order Carnivora; family Ursidae; genus Ursus; species Ursus arctos. The sequence continues at coordinate 25,313,532 of NW_026622841.1, forward strand.
GGAGCATATTGGTACTTGTCCATTTCATTTCATTGTATTTCATCACCATCCGCATTACTGTGTGAGCTGTAGAACTGCACCTTGGTACTCAGAACGGTCACAGCTGGGTCTAGTGAGCTACATTAGTTTGAGTAAGTTACTTTACATCATTGTTGGTACTTACCATTCTTCACACGAGTTCCTTTTTTTGATAGCTCAGTCACCTACAGTATCAATGCCCTCCAAAGCATCCCTAAATAAGAGTTTGATTTACTCAAGATAGAAGTTGGCAAGAAGTTTTTCAAGTATACGCTATGATCCTTTTTTAAAAATCAGTTTCTTCCCAAGTGGTTAGCCACTCATTGACATCCGAGGCATTTATGTCGCATATTTACGAGAAACATCTGCTAGTGCTGCTGCTTACTTTTACAGCAGACCCATTAAATAGTACAGTTTTCTTCCTTGTACTCACTAAACTAACTAAATGTCTGTCATTCCTTTCTTTATGCTCTTAATTGTATTAATTGAACCCAATCGACTGCGCCTATTTTGTTTTTAAAGCTCCCACCTTTCTTTCCCCTTGCTTCTCAACAGGTCTCTGGATGGCCGTCTACAAGTGTCTCATCGGAAAGGACTGCCACACGTGATATATTGCCGATTGTGGCGCTGGCCTGACCTTCACAGTCACCATGAGCTCAAAGCAATCGAAAACTGCGAATATGCTTTTAACCTTAAAAAGGATGAAGTATGTGTAAACCCTTACCACTACCAGAGAGTTGAAACACCAGGTAGAAAAATGGGGGCTTTTTTTCCTTGTTTTAAATTAAATGCTTGAACTTAAGTATATTAGGTGCTCAGAGGTAATTGCCCCTGGGAAACTTTGTTGTGAAATTCTAATAAATTACCTAAAAATACAGTGTATTAGTAATTAAAAGTACTTTTTTAATGTTTTAAATATGGAAAAATAAACCTTTGAGGGTCAGATATGTCAGTTTCTTGGGAGAGCATACTATTTGACCTCAGAGTTACATATCTAGAAACTATTAATCCCCAGATTCACAGTCTGTGTGAACTAAACCGATAGACCTTTTTACCTGTGTGCTGCCTGAGCTGTGTTCAGTCGTTTTGTTCTTTGAGCATCTTTCTGAAGTACTTTAATGGCATTGTTTGCGTCTAAGCAGATTCGTGAAGTTCATGGCAAGACTTTTAGTTTACTTAGCTGTGTACTTGAAACTCTTAGAATACAGCTATATTTTTAGAAATGGCCTAAATCTGACTTCGCAGATCTTTCTGCACCTTTTCCAATGGGGATTTATGAACTCTTACGGTGATATAATATTACCAGAATGGCCTTGTTCCTCAAAGTACAGGATAAATTGAAACTTGGAAATTTAGATTCTAGACTACTTGGCAAGTTAAAACCAATCAGATTGGTCAATTTCTCAGTAGTTAGTATCATGCCAAATGGGTGAACCCTAAATTTTAAAAAATGAAGCAGGCTGCTTTCTTCTTTTTGTATGTGTGTGAAGTTTTTCAGCAAAGGCCTGGTCTGTCCCCCTCCCCCAGTGCCCATCCCACGCTTCTGTGCTGCTAACCTGGGTCCCCCTGACTCTTTCAGTTCTGCCTCCGGTACTGGTGCCACGGCATACTGAGATCCTGACAGAACTGCCTCCTCTGGATGATTATACCCACTCCATTCCAGAAAACACTAATTTCCCAGCGGGAATCGAGCCACAGAGTAATTACATCCCAGGTATTTTTTGCCCTTTGAATCTCCTAAAAATTGGGATAGGTACAGATTCTTTTCCTAAACATTCAAGTATTCGTAGATTGTGGTTTGACTTTTTTTTAAAAAAAGGGCTTCTGGATTTTGAATAGGAAAATCTACTTTGTGGGTTGATGCTTTTATGGAATGTATAAGCCGTGTACTTTAAACGCTTTTGTCTGGAGAAAAGTTTTACTTTATATTTCATTTTCTTTTGCAGTGGCTTTAATCAAAGTACTGTGAGAAGCAGAAAAGAAAAGATCTTAGTAAGTTTGTCTTAGTTATTGAAGCTAAGAGAGATGCAGAATGTAAGCAAAATCAGTGGTACAGGAAAAGAGTATTCCTGAAACAAGTGGCACTGAAAATCGACCAAATAATCTCTGTAGGAGATACAATATTTGATTTCTAAGATATAGCAACACTGCTGTACTGATAATCATAAATCCTCTAATTTAGGTTTTTCATCTGGGCCTCAGTAACCTTTGTTGAAAAATAAATGAATTTAACCACATGGTTCTCAAATTACTGTACTATACCATTACTATGGCTCTAATTACTCTATTATGTGGCCTAGTAATATTCCATGATGCAGTTTTAGTTTGCACTATTTTTTTTTAGAAAAACAACTAATATTTTCTTACTTTCTTTATTTGTGTTTCCCTTTTTTGTTTTTTGGGTTTTTTTCCTAGCAGAAACTAAAGATACAGTACTAGTGTGAGGATTGAGCTATACATTGGATATTTTAGTGTCTCAGTTTTTTTCTCCTTTTGTAGTATTTCTGCACTCCACTCTGACTTGTTTTTTTTTTTAGTACAACAGAAAATATGTAAGGAACTTAGTTTCAAGTACATTTAAAAAAGATTTCTTTAATATGTCTCATGGAAATAATGCTTGTTCATTGAAGACAATTTTAAAAACATAAGCAAAAGAAGGATTTTTTTAAAGTAGCTAATTTTAAAGGTAGAAAACGTTTCTTGATTGTTTTAATGTGCATTTTTTTTTAACTATTATTTTATTCCAAAAGGGGGTTTAAGACTTCTTTTTAGGTTGATAGGGAACAAACTTTTTGAGAAGTTAGGAGAGAGGGATTAGAACGGGTAGAGTATGAGGACTAGCAGGAGTGTGGGGGGGAGGCAGGACTGAAACAGGCCCTTGTTCAGGAGAGGACTTAGTTGGAGGTGGTTATGTGGGGGTTGGGGGGTGCATTTTAAGTCTTTGATGTGGGAATTCATATTATTCAACAATACCTGGAAAACGAGGTGTAAGCATACAGTCTTGTAAGACACCTCTCCAATAATTATTTGGAAGGATGTTAAAGTGACTAGTGGCTTTTACTTGTGGAGATGTTTGGGTTTATTTTCCTTTCTTTATTTGTTTAGATTTGGTTTATTTTACAAAGTAGAAAATCAAAAGTCGGTCACACCTATTTGCTTTTCTGGACAATGGGGCTTTACCCAGGGCCAACAGACGGTGAAAGCTAACGGTTCCCTTTTTGTTCCACTTCAAAAGAAATTTTAGTGTTTTCTCCAAAATGCTTAATAGCTTTATTATTTATTATTTTATAGACAATAATGGAGAAAAGTAAAACAGGATAAAGTATTTAAAAGTTTAGTATTTCTTCCTGTTTAGACCTTTGAGACATGGGTGGTTAACCTGACAAAACGTAGCCCTGTTTAATTTTGTTAGCTTTCACCTTTACAATAGTACATATTGATACATATTAATCTTGTTTTTTGTGTTCTGTATTGTTTGAGTATATGAAGGTATTTTATTTTATTCTTAGAATTTCATCAGTAACAATTTTGGGGTACTGACACTCAATGAAGCATTTGCTACTTAAGTGCAGATTTGCCCTTAGCTTATTGAAGGGAGCGTGTGAGGGGTTCAGTGAATGAGCCCTTTCACCCGCATTTCTCCCTCTCCCTTTTGATAATACATTATCTTGAATTGCTTCAAACTGCCCAGCCATGAAAATGTTGATAATCACTTAAACTTATTTTTCTTCCTAGAAATTATAACTGGTAAAATTATATACATGTATTTATTTTACATGAAGCTTATTCAGCTATCCAGATGCCTCTTGAATATAAACATTTTGTTCATTAAGCATGTTGGAAATGGCACATTAGAATCTTGTTTTCAAAGAGTATTTTGCCTCAGGTTTGTGCAGTAGTCTGTGTTTGAATTTAAATTTCTGCTTCAAACACTCAGGATTTACTGGTTAGAAATCCCTAGAGAAATGTACTTTTTAGGTGGAATTCAAGCTAGACCTGTCCTGAAACATATCACCATATTTTGCCCCGTAGAACTTAATGCAAGCACGTATTACTTTGTAATCAAAAATCTCCTGTGTGTTGTGTTGTCCTTTAATCATCTCCTAGATGTACCCATCTGTGATGGCCATTAGTTAAAAAAAGAAAAGAAAAGAAAAGAAAAAAAATGTAGGTACTGATGTCTTTGAAGCATACTGATTCAGAACTGAGGCATCTTGGAAGTTCTATTTTTGGCTCTTGCCCCAGAAAATATACATATGGGAATGAGCCAGATATGTAAATAATAGCTAAGAAAATATGCCTAGAGAGCTTGATTATATTACAAGTAGGCTTTAAGGATTCACCTGTAAGATTTGGATCAGAACCTGAACCATAAGCCCTCAGTACCAAATATTGTGTTTAATAATAATGTTATATAATATTCCTATTTATTATTCAGAGTGATTCTTTGGTTATGTTTAGTAGCTAGGAGAAAGGTGGTGAGATTCAGTGGCACCTGTGCTTGATTTGTTCTAAACTTTTGTAGAAACGCCGCCTCCTGGATATATCAGTGAGGATGGAGAAACAAGTGATCAACAGATGAACCAAAGTATGGATACAGGTAAAACTTATTTTTGAAAATTCCTCAGTAATGAGATACACATTTTTGCCCTGTGTAAAACCCATGAGAATCATTTGTGACTCTTCCATGTGGAGAAGTTGAGACATACATCACAAAAAGAACCTTCTATATTGAGGTAATTATATTTGAACCATCCAAAGGAGGGCCCTGTTGTCAATGAAAAAGTTAACGCTGTTTTGCAGAATAATTGTTATAATTTTCTCTCATTAGATTAAATGAAAATCTGAGAGCATCCAGTAGTTTACTCTTTAAGTATTCTGTGCTTCTGTTCAAAGTTTTAGTTACCCAATGAGTAAATGTCTTTATGATGAAAAACTGTAATGAGCCCAGTAACAGATTTTCTGAGAAATTTGGAGGTGGGGGATGAGAATCAGATTTTCAGTGCTCCTTTAACTTAATAGTTAGTTCTGAATGATAGTAGATTGTTTACACAAAATACCTTGTACCTGACCTAATTCAATTAATTTCTAATTTTTAGCTATCCACTCCAGACACAGTGGTGAAAAAGTTTTAGCATGTAATAAACATTACATGTGCCAGAGCTTTAAAACAGTTATTATGTAATAAAATATATAATCCACCAGCACTAATTAGGTTACCAGTGAGGTAGCTGTGGTGTCACTGTAATTGTCTGGTTTGTTCTGTTCTGTAATCCTGTCTGTAGTCTTAAGGATTGGATTCTTCAATATCACAGCCTGTCACATTACACCATCAGCTTTTCTACACAGTTTATACTAAAGCATTCTGTAGTTACGATAATCTAAGTTATTTTTAAATGGATTAACATTGGCGGGGGGAGGGGGGACTGGGAACCAGCTTTTGCAATAATTCTGTTGTTTAAATCTTTCCGTTATTAGACTCCCAGATAAAGAAGCTTCTGCTATAGCTAATCATACTTGTAACTGTTCAGAGTAGTAGATGACCAAGAAATGTAGATAATCTAATGATCACTGGAAATAACACGTACATCTTAATGTGGATGTCTTATTGCAAATGATATTTGGCTTTCCAAATTTATCTTCCTAATACACCTGTATATGCCAAAGATCGGTATTCCTGAACCAACCATGTTCCTTTTTGATGGACCACTGCCACTGTGACTTTTAAAGTGAATGCCAAGAAAAGATGCTCAACATCATTAGCCATCAGGGAAATGCAAATCAAAACCACAGTGCCCACCGCCCTTGGGCACTTGGGCACTTCACACCCACTACATGGCTATGATCAGAAAAGGACAGTGGCAAGCATGGGTGAGGATGTGGACAATCGGAGTCTTTATATGTTGCTGTTGGGAATGCAGAATGGTCGAGTTGAAAAGTTTGTTGTTCCTTAAAAAGTTAAATATAGAATAACAGTATGACCCAGCAGTTTCACTCCTAGATATATACCCAAGAAAATTGCAAACACGTCCATACTAAACTTGCACACAAATGTTCACTGAAGTATTACGTGTACTAGTCCAAAGTGGAAGTAGCACATTTGTCCATCAGATGATGAGTGGACAAATTAAAGGAGGTATATGTGTATGTCAGAATATTATTCAGCCATATAAAAAAAAATGATGTACTGATACATGGTACCACATAGATGAACCTCGAAAGCATTATATTAAGTGAAAGAAGCCGGACACAGAAGGCACAGTACACAAATCCCTAGTTGATCATATTGCTAACACAGGGTAGGAGCAATAAGGTGGAGATAATAAGTGGTTATGATAAAGGGTCAAATTTGAGAAGGGGAGAATAAGTGGACTCAGCTAAAATGGATTCAGTGTTTAGTGGCTTGCTTTAAACCTAACCTAATATTCCTAATTCTGTTTCTGTGGGGAAATGTTACTTTTTCAAAACGATACATGTAAATTATTTCTTGTAATGATAATGCGCACATCTGATTCATAAGATGCTAAAAGTCGGTTTAACTACCAGTCTTCTACCTGCTGTCCATTCCTTTCTTGGTGCCGTGGCAAGAAAGTTCTAACTGATGCACAACCCCAATTTAGAACAAAATTGAACTCTCTTTAAACTCTGGTTTTTTAGAATTGTGGGGATTTTCTAGATATTTCATTGATCTCTAACTAAATTCTGTTATGGTCCAAAATATACCATGCATGATGTCAGTCTTTGGAAATTTACTAAAAATTATTTTATGCCACAACATATCTTATTTGCGTTGAGAAGAATTCCATGTGTAATTGAAAAGAATGTCTGTTCTGCACTTACAGAGTTCTCTATGTCATTTAGGGCATGTTTGATGGTGGTGGTTAGATCTTCCTAATCCTCTCATTTTTTTCTACTTGTACTCTCAGTAATGGAGAGCAGCATTAATGTCTCCAGCTCTGATTTTGGTCCTGTCAGTTTTTGCTTCGTGTATTTTGAATCTCCGTCTTTAACTGGAGCACATTTTAGAATGATTATGTCCCTCTGATGAATTGACCTGTTATAAAATGTGTCTCCTGTTCACATCACCATGTCTTATTTTTTCAGTGGTTGTATGGTATAGCTTTCATCCTTTTACTTTCAGCCTGTCCATATCTTTGTATGTCAGATGTGTTCCTCATGGACAGCGTTGCATGTCTTTATCGATGTCTGTCTTTTAATTAGAAGATTTGGTCTATTTTTATGTAGTGTCATTATTGATATCATTGGGTTTGGGTTACCATTTTACTGTTTTTTATTTGTCCCATCTGGTTTTTGTTCCTCTGTTGTTACTTTTCCTGAATTCTCTCAGATTAATCAAATGTATTTATGTTTGAATCCATTCTATTTACACTCTTGACTTTTTAACAGTACCACTTAGTAATGTTCTCGTGATTATAACGTATATCCCAATTTTATCACCTTCTGCTTAGGTTGTTAAGTTGTAGTATTTTACAACCTCATCATGCGCAGTGTAAGAATTTTGTAACACTAATTCCATCCACCTGCCTCTGTTTGTGCTGCCCTTGTCATTTGTCTTACTTACATATGTGTATAAATCCCAAAGTATCTTATTTTTGCTTTAGACTTTGGGTTGTTTTTTTTTTTTAATTTTTAAGGAATTAAGAAGTAACTTTTTGTATTGGCCTGCATATTTACCATTTCTGCCCTTTCTTCCCTTCCTCTAGACATGTGTCCAGTTGCTTTGGCACTATTTGTTGAAGAGACGTTTCTTTCTCCATTGATTTACCTTGGCTCCTTTGTGGATAAGTGGGTCTAACTTCTGCCGTTAGGCCAATTCAGTGAATTTATTTCACATTATCTATTTTTTAGTTTTACAGTTTCCATTTTAAAGTCCTTTTCTGGTAATTCCAGTACCTGCTTCATATGTAGTCTGCTTCTGTTGACTTTTATCTTTTCATTAAGGGTCAGTTTTTCCTACTACTTTGCATGTCTCACGTTTGTTTTTTAATTACACGCTAGGTATTGTGTCTAAAATAATACTAGAGAGTAATATAGATAATATTCTCCCCTGGAAAGCCTTCTCCTTTTCTCTTTCCGGTTGCTAAGTTGAGGGGCTGATCTCTTCCACATGATCAGGACTTGAGTTGGATGGGTGATGATTCGATGTTTTAATTAATGTCAGATCACCACAGGCTTGAAGGTAGGGCTAGCCTCCTACCTCAGCAGGCTTTCAGATGCGAGTGTGGCAAGACTGCAGGCTCTCTCACTGCTTTCCAGCCTTTCCCAAAACTTCTGTGCTACCCTGTACTCCACTAAAGACGTGTGGGTTAGAATTGGCTGACAGACAGGAGGACTGCGTCCATGCTTGGGCTTCTCGATTCCATTTTGCCTGCGCCTGGCCATTAAAATGTTGGTTGGGTTTTCCTTGGACAAGCCCACTCCTGTGTGTGTCTGTGTCTTGACTTGGTGGCACTCTCAGTGATGATGGTCCCCACTCTTGCTTCCATAGGAAGACTTCACCCCCTCTGCAAACTAGTTCACTTAGACTTAAAGAGATCTACAGCTTTTTGGTAACTGTAAAGAAAAATAAAATTGTTTTAGTGTTTCCAGTATTTCCTTACAGTTATTTTTCTCAGTCTTCTGTGTTATAATTATAAGGGGAACCCTGTAGAAGTTGCTAATAAAAACAAAAGAAGAGCACCTTTATTCTTAAAAACAGAATTCATGCTCATTGGAAATTTAAAAATGCATAGCACGTAATAAACATGAGGAAAATGTGTATTTTTTGAGCTGGAATTGACATACTACATATGACATGTCTTTCTTTTTTCTTTTCTTTTTTTGCTTTAGCTAATGTTTCTACCATTCTGTGTCAAATAAAAGTATTTTACAGATGAAATTATAATGCTATACCATTTTGAATTCTATACCAAGTGAATGTTCATTATAAAAAATTAAATTTAGGTAAAACAAGAAAATACAAGCAATCCATGTAATTTCCATCATCTAACAATAATTATACTCTTAATTTTAAAAGGTTCAGTGTTTTACAAAAACTAAAAACACAACACTGCAGTGGACATCATAGAAAAAGAGCTAAAAAGTGCCAGAAATTTGCACCTAGGATGTGACATTCTGGACACCCTATTCTTGGCTACCGCAGTAGTCTTCCTCTGGCTGGTTTCTAGATGTGGGGAGAAATGCATGCTTTTGAGGTACATTGCTGAGGTGTAGGTCTTGCTTGGTGATTAGGTAGGTAGGGCCAAGGTTGAAGGAGTAGCCCAGCATGATTCCCGGTTTTCTGGAAGGTCTGTGAAGGCAATTGGTCTGTACTCAGTAAATTAGGTTTGTTAAATCTTGCTTTTAAAAAGCCTTTTTGGTCTAAAAACAAAATAGATAATTTTAGTTCTTCAGGATTTTCTCTGTAATATGAAAGCAAAGGAATGCATTTAAGACCTGTAAGTCCCTTTGTATATGCCTTTTGAAAGAATAATTCTCGTTTTATTGTTTCACTTGTGTGCTATTTATGGTTGGCTAATTTACTCAAAGTTATTAATATATTTTTAGCCATTAGTTTTGCTCAAAAAAATTCAAACTAATTTTAATATTCATTCAAAAAATTATAAAATTAAATACTAAACATGTAATTTCTCTCATACTAAATGAATTCCTTTTAGAGCAAACACTTAACTGTAAAAAATGAAACCCTGTAATTTTTAGTACATGACAATGAGGAATTTCTAAAATAACCTAAGTAAGAAACATGTCAAGTGTAAAATCATCAGAGAAAATATCAACAAATTTGAATGCATAAAATTTAAAATGTTACGACCACACACCTATTAGAATGGCCAAAGTCCAAACACTGGCAATGCCAAATGCTAGTGAGGATGTGGGCCAACAGGAACTCTCATTCATTGCTGGTGGGGATGCGAAATGGTACAGCTCCTCTGGAAGACACATGGGCAGCTTCTTACAAAACTAAACATACTCTTACCGTATGATCCAGCAGTCACGCTCCATAGTGTTTAGCCAGAGGAGCTGAAAATGTATGGACACACAGAAGCATGCAGATGGATGTGTAGAGCAGCTTTGTTCATAATTGCCAAAAGTTGGAAGCACTTAGTAGGTGAGTGGATAAGTAAACAGTGGTACTTCCAGAGAATGCAGTATTATTCAACACTAAAAAGAGCTACCAAGTCATGAAAAGACATGGAGGAACCTTAAATACATATTTCGAGTGAAAGAAGCCAATCTGGAAAGTCTACACACTTTCTTGACTCCAACTATATGAGATTCTGGAAAAGGAAAAACTATAGATGCGATAAAAAGATCTGTGATATCCAGGAGTCAGAGGGGAGGAAGAGAGAAATGGAGGACAGGGGATTTTTAGGTAGTAAAACTGTTTTGTATGATACTACATGGTGAATATATATTATTACATGTTTGTCAAAACCCATAGAATGTACAACATCAAGAATGAGCCCTCATGTAAACATGGGCTTTGGGTGATAATGACGTGTCAATGTCAGTTCCTCGATAGCAACAAATGAACCATTGCGATGCTGGGTACCATTGCAGGGAGATCATACATGTAGGTGTACATGGCTGTATGGGAGTTCTTGGTACTTTCTGCTCACTTTTGCTGCGAACCTAAAACTGCTCTAAAAAATGATGTCTGATTTGGGCGCCTGGGTGGTTCAGTCAGTTAAGTGTCTGCCTTCAGCTCAGGTCATGATCCCGGAGTCCTGGGATCGAGCCCTGCATTGGGCTCCCTGCTCATCGGGGAGTCTGCCTCTCCCTCTCCTCCTTCCCCCACTCGTGGGCTCTCTCGCACTTGCTCTTATAAATACATACATACATACATACATACATAAAATCTTCAAAAAAATAAAAAGTCATGTCTAATTTAAAAAAATTAACGTCACCTTGAAAGCTATATCGAAAGAAACCAAAAACTTGGGGAAATATTTGCAAATGAGTGACTGGTCTAATTGATTTCAATATTTAAAACCACTTACAAATCAAGAAGAAAAAAATAATAAGTAATAGAAAAAAAGGACAAAAAGTGTATGAATGTACTATTTACAACAAAAATAAAAATTAAAAAAATAGAGTAGTCTTTTTCACCCTGTCAGTCAAGTCGGCAAATGTCAAAAGGTAGTGACATGGTGTGAAGAAACACTAGCTCATAAATTGTTCAGTGCACTAAATAAACATTTTGGGAGGTACTTCGGCAGTTACAAAAATTTAATACACATTCCTTTTAGTCTAAAGTTTCCTCGTTGAAAAATGTATCCTACAGCTATATGCAAACTTGTATACAAAGATACACAAGGATTCCTCTAGATGTTTAGCTGCCAGTACTACTAGTAACCACTGCCTGAATACTGAGGTATTTATTATTTCGCATAACCAGAGGTTGCAGACCTCAGTAGCAGCAGCATGAATATATAAGTAACTCATAGGTTAATTATCAATTTGCCTCTTTCTAATAAATTGTTAGCTTAATTTAACTTTTTAAAATTTTATGTGTGATTATAATGAACCATTCTTCTAAATCTGTAATTCTAACTGGTGACTTCTGTTAAGTGATAAGTATTTCATAGAGGAATCAATAGTTAAGAGATATGAATAATTGGGCAGTTTCCTCCATTTCTCACAGTAGCTTTGTTTATTTTACATCAGCTTCAGGAAATGGTGAGTTTTAGTTCATTGTTCTAAATATATTTTGACCTTTCTTGGTGGAACCTGTTGTGATTGCCAACAGATTTTTCAAGCTGAGGAACAAAAAAAGAACTTAAGAACTTAATTTTCTTATGGAAGATTATTCTGATTATCACCTGATCTCTAGTTTTGATTCATCTCTTTATCTGGGGGTTGCCGTTCTACCTGTGTCACCTGGTATTGTGTGTCGTGGTTGTCGCGGGGGCGGGGGGGCGGGCAGGGGTCCGACCTACCTTAGTCTACAGCTGCACCGTTGCTGTGATATTTGAAGTGTGGCAGCTGTAGGTCATGCTTTTGTACATAACTTTCCGAAATAGGAAAGATGATCAGAAAACAAAATGTATTCTGTAATTACAAAATTAATTAACGACATTTGCAACAAATGTGTCTTTAAAATTTAATTACATGGAATTGAGTTGATGTAGTCTCTGAATAATTCCATTTTTTTCTTTCTGTGTTTGTGGTTGTTCTTATTTTATGTATTTATGCCCCCTCCCATTATTTTCTTGGTTAGTTTTAACCTCTTTACCTAAAACTGGAAGAAATGACTAATTTTTTAAGAAAATACAATTTACCAAAACTGACTACAGAAAATAGAGCTATCTTAACTTTCATAGAAGAAATAGAGAAGAAATGTCCTAGGGTAAACCTAGAAAATTATTAACTGCAAACAATTTTGCACAGGAATTCCACCAAACTATTAAGAAATGTTTTATTACAGTGCTGTTTAAACTGTTATAGAACATAAAAAAGACATAAAGCTCCTAGATTGTCTTCTTGAGGCAGTGTAACATTGCACTTGCAGTGTAAATCTATAGACCAGTATTGTTTGAGATCTTTTTCTTTTTTTCAATGTTTTATTTATTTGAGAGAGAGCATGAGCGGGGGAGGGGCAGGGGGAGAAGCAGACTCCCTCCTGAGCAGGGAGCCCAATGCAGGACTCTTTCCCAGGACCCTGGGATCATGCCCTGAGCTGAAGGCAGATGCTTAGCCCACTGAGCCACCCAGACGCCCCTGTTTAAGATTATTGATGCAGAGGGGCGCCTGGGTGGCACAGCGGTTAAGCGTCTGCCTTCGGCTCAGGGCGTGATCCCGGCGTTATGGGATCGAGCCCCACATCAGGCTCTTCTGCCATGAGCCTGCTTCTTCCTCTCCCACTCCCCCTGCTTGTGTTCCCCTTCTTGCTGGCTGTATCTCTGTCAAATAAATAAATTAAATCTTTAAAAAAAAAAAAAGATTATTGATGCAGAAATGCTAAATAAGGAATTTTATCTCACATCCTCAGATCCGCCTCGTACTTAATGGTAAAATACTAGAAATATCTCCTTAAAGTTAAGAGTAAGTCAAGAATATCCAGCTGTCATGACTGTTTTATCAAAGTGTGACACCCCAAAATGATTGATAAAACACACAAAATGTTTTTTAATTCTACTTAATGAAAATTATGAAGAGTCAAAGACAGATGACCAAATATTTACAACCCATAACATAAAAGGACCAATAGCCCCAGTACATAAAGAGCCTTCTAGAAATCAGTGAGAAGAGTGACCCACACCACTGTAGAAATGTGAGCAAAAGAAGAGACTACACACAAAGGAACTGCAATATAAAGAAGTATAAAGCTGCCTGTTCCCTGTTGTTTACAAGTGAAATACAGATTAAAACCATACTTGTGAAAGCATGTTTTCACTGATCAGTGCTAACACCATTCATCCTTGTAACACCAGTTGCTACTGGAACTGTAAACTGGTACAACCCCTATAGATGACAGTTTGGGCAAAATCTATCAAAATCATGGTAGTACAGCCCTTGGACCTGGCGGTTTCTCTGTTAAGAAAATGATATGGGGGCGCCTGGGTGGCTCAGTCAGTTAAGCATCTGCTTTCAGCTCGGTCATGATCCTGAGGTCCTGGGATCGAGCCCCACATTGGGCTCTTTGCTCAGCGGAGAGCCTGCTTCTCCTTCTCCCTCTGCTGCTCCCCCTATTGTGTGCTCTTTCTCTTACTCTGTCAAATAAATAAGTAAAATCTTAAAAAAAAAAAAAGATATGATTGAAAATATGCAAAATGTACAAGATTAGTTATTGCAATCTTGGTTCATAAAGCAGAAGATTGAAAATAGTCTGAGTATCTATCAGTACTACACCATCATATAAGCGTATGTGGCTAATATAGAGAGAGGGAAAGAGAAATAAGGACACATCAGCATCCCTGATACAGTAAGTAAAATAAAAGCAAAGTTCAGAACTGTTACCATTTGTATATAAAAAGCAAGGTGGGGGGCAGAGAACAATATATTTGCTTGTGTGGTTCATAGAATATTTCTGGAAGAGTACCCAAAGAACTGGCAACACTGGATGCCTTTGAGAAGGGAACTGAGTAGCTTCTTCTGTACCTTTATATACTGAAGCCTTCAAAATTAAATTCCCATATAGTGCTTGCATATTTTGAAGTCTTAGAATGTAACTTATCTGTATTATTTGTGATCATTAATTACAACTAGATATATCCTCATTTAATTTATTTATTTATTTATTTATTTATTTATTAATTATTTGGTCAGAAGTTCTGGAAGTACTTGCACATCTATTATAAGATTGAATCCTTTTGTTTCAGGATCTCCAGCAGAACTATCTCCTACTACTCTTTCCCCCGTTAATCATAGTTTGGGTAAGTTGCAAATACTCCCCCCCCCCCCCCCGTTTTACACTATGCCAGTAAATTATATGTCTTCTCCGATAATTACTTTTCATATATATGAGAAACGGATTCCAATGAATAATCAAATGATTGTTCAAATTTGTGCTTTTTAAAAATGATAATTTGCCTTAATACTACTAAAAGTGTTTTCTATTGACATGTACAAGCATAAAAACCTAATAAATCTTTCTATTCATGGAAATCGTATTCTTCATGGAAAGTGTTATGACCTATTATGGCTAGATTTATATGGGTATGTTTATTTTAGGATATGTTTTGTAATAGCAGTTATTAATATGAGGTGTATATCCATATATATGTATGTATGTATGTATACACGTATGTGGGGCATGGGAGGGGTGTGTGTGTGTGTGTGTGTGTGTACATTGTGAGTTAATTCTTAGCCTTCAGTTTACCTCAGTATTTCACAATGTCTCTTCAGTTTCTACACATTAGGAATTTAGTCTACAATATTTACATTTTTTTCCCATTATAATCCTTACGTCTTTTTTTTTAAAGATTTTATTCATGTGAGAGAGAGAGAGAGCACAAGAGGGGCAGAGGGAGAAGCAGACTCCCCGCTGAGAGGGCAGACGCTTAACCAACTGAGCTACCCAGGCGCCCCTGCTTGTGTCTTTTAATCAAAATTATAGAAGTTAAATTTATGTGGTCCTAGTTTTCCCATGAAATATGTAAATTCTTTTGATTCCATATTCTGTTTTCACTTCCATGCTTTTTGTGTTTTATTACTTTCTGTTCCTTGTGTATGCGTGGGTTTTCTATTTTTGTAACTAGGGTAACTCACGGAGAATCTCCTGTTAAAATAGACAATGTCAAAAATATGTCGTATTTTGTATCCTGTTATTATGATAGAATTTTTCTTCTTGTGGCTTTTGACTCAGTCCTCGCTCCAGCTTTATTCCACTTCATCCTACCCCCAAATTAGTTTTATTATGCAAGTTGATTTACTTTGCCTGCGATGGGTTTATATTTGAACATGAACTTGGATAATACTACCAGTAGAACATGACCCACCATAAAGTCTAAAAAAGATGTTTGAAGATTAGATGACTTTATGAGATGGGGGAAATTTGAAACTGAGAATCTGGTGTGATCTACTGGAAACTGGAGTTCGTGGTGTAGATGTTAAGTCCGCTTCCTGAGCGGTCGCCAGTGGAGGCTGGCATAGAGCGTGTACAGATATCTGATGATATTCAATCTCTTCTTGGCTTGAACTGTTCACACAACATTTCGTGCTTTTATGGGTTTGGTTTTTTTCCCCAGATTTGCAGCCAGTTACTTACTCAGAACCTGCATTTTGGTGTTCAATAGCATACTATGAATTAAACCAGAGGGTTGGCGAGACCTTCCACGCGTCACAGCCCTCCCTCACTGTAGACGGTTTCACAGACCCATCCAATTCAGAGAGGTTCTGCCTAGGGTTGCTCTCCAACGTCAACCGAAATGCGACTGTAGAAATGACAAGAAGACATATAGGTACGTGTTTTTCCCTTGTGTGAAGAACCATTGCCATCTCCTCATAACGGGAGCCCTGTGTGGTTTACCACATCAAGAGCTTGTGTGCAGTCGCCTGCCTCGTCTCTGTCCGTGTCCGCGCACGGCTTCGCTGCTCTCACAGATCTGCACACCCTTACCTTTGCTCCTCTCTGTTTGACACCCTTGATGCTGTTAAGTCCGTCAATAAATAGGTGTTAAAATTACTTTGCTGAGTCTCGTCTCGACCAGTCATGAGATTGTCATGTTCAGAGTTCAGAATTATCATTTTAACAGACCATGACTTTTTTTCAGTTTGCTGATATCTGGTATTTCCCCCTTCCATGAGTTCATATATCAAACAGTTAAATCTGCTCACCATCGATCCGAAGCAAGAGATTTTTAAATAAGAACTGCTATTTAATACATCATTCAAAAAATAATTCTGTGGCATCTCAAAATGTAGTAGTCCCGGTATCCTTTTAGCACGTTTCTGAGGTCAGAACTGTTTTCATAATGCTACTAAGATCCTCTTTTCCTTTTTCACTCTTGTTCACTCATGAATGTACAGTGAAATAGCCCAGAAACTACAAGGCATATGATTTTGCAAGTGACTGCATGTAGGATCTGACGAGAATCCAGCTCTCTTCTGTTAAGCCAGACATTAGAGAGAGTTGCAAAAATGTGAAGCGTTGCTATTCTCACTAATTTTGGGGGGGAAGGGAAGTAGTTATTTTTCATAACCGTGTTATTCATGTGAATATATAATAGGTTTATTATTTAGATTTTTAAATGAACTAATACATTTTTTTGAATCTCAGTTTTACTATCAAATGTGGTAAGTTTCCATAGATGGAGTCCACATAACAGCGACTCTTTGAGGTCTCCAGTATTTTTTTGGCAGTGAGGTAAAAAAAAAAGTTTGAGTGCCACTAATATAACTGAACAGAGTTCTCATTACCTTAAAGTAACCCTCTTTTAACAATAGTTTGCTTCTGTTTCTGATGAATTAACTGTCGCTTCTTGTGAGAAATAACGCCGGTCACTAAACAGTAGGCGTGACTGCGCAGTGCTGTGACTTGGCTCCGTGTGGAATTTCTCACATCTTGCTTGCTGTGTACATTTTGTATCATCTTAGGTGTCTTGTAGGTAAGGAGGGCTTCTGAATACCCACCCGATCCTTAACTAAAATAGTTCTGTTTCTGCCTGTGTTTTAATTGGGGTTCTGCAAACAGGTAACAGAAGGTTTTCTCTACCGTGTATACTTCTCTACACAATCTTAGGTTGCTGTAATTATTGAATTGTCTTTTTACTTTTGATTTCTAACTTATCAGGTGGTTTTGATCAGAGACTATAGCCTGGAAAATCTCTACTTTTTGGATTTAATCTTTTCCTGCTGGTCAAGTACATGTTTGGTGGTTTCACAATATTCTGTGGTTGTGAGAGCAGGGTGTCAGGTTCTGTGTTTATGTGTTAAATCTGGCCTGTAGGTGGTTCTGTTAGTTTTCTTGTGTTGCATAACACGTTACCACACTCTTATCAGCCTGAAACAACACAAATTTGTGATGTCACAGTTGCTGCAGATCAGGAGTCCAGGCATGGGTTAGGAGTCTCCTCCGGGTCTCAGAAGAGGAGACCATGGTGTTGACTGGCCGTGTTCTCGTCTGGAGCTTGAGGTCCTCTTCCGAGCTCACGTGATTGTTGCAGAGTCTACTTCCCTGAAGTTGTGCCCCGAGGTCCTCATTTCCTCCAGACTGTCCGCTAGAAGGTGCTCTCAGCAGCTAGAGGCCACCGGCATTCCTTGCCGCATGGACCCTCCGTCTTCACAGTGAGCCGCGGAGAATCTCTGCCGCTGAACCCTCTCATTTTGAATCCGCTTTCACCAGGGACAGCCCGGTCCTTTCTAAGGGATATCACCTGATTAAGTCAGGCCCACCAAAAGAAAATCTCCTTTTCTTGAGGTCAGCTGATTTGAGATCTTAATTACATCTGAAAAACTCCTTAATCGCAGCACCTAGATTCATGCTTGACTGAATAATAGAGATGTATACACACCAGGGGTGAGAACCTCAGCTGCTGTCTTAGATCTCTGCCTTTCATGGTTGGCTTTTTTAAATCCTTATGTCACTAATATTTTGTTTGTGTTTGATTTGTTAGATTTTGAAAGAAGTCTGTTAAAATCTCCCAGCATATTTTTTCCTTACCTAATTCTGCTTATCTATCTAGGGATTTGGTTGTCACCTTAATATGTAATTTTAAAAGGGACACATGACTTTAATGTCTTCATTTTTATTTGCTTTTTTCTTAACCTTAGTGGGATTGTTAAGGAAATACTATTTATTATAGTGAAGGCATATTTATTCAGAGTTAATTCCTTTAAACTTAATTTCTTTTACTTATTTTAAAATAATACATAATTTGTATGAAATTCTTTATTTTACTAGCCATGTACTTTTCTCCATTGTCTAAATACTTTTGATAAGCATGTCTTATTTTTTGAAATCAATAAAATCATTGTTAAAACATACTTGGAAAAATATAGAGTGGTATGCTTCAAAGTTAGGCTTCAGAAAGGCATCGCTGTGGGAAGGGTTATCAAAATAGCTTCCATCATTTTAATACTCGTCCAAGAAGAGACTCTTCCAAAGTCATGCTGAAACAGGAAGTGTTATAAAACTAATCCCATATGTATTTTGTTTTAGGAAGAGGCGTGCGCTTATATTACATAGGTGGGGAAGTTTTTGCTGAGTGCCTAAGTGATAGTGCAATCTTTGTGCAGAGCCCCAACTGTAATCAGAGATACGGCTGGCACCCTGCAACAGTGTGTAAAATTCCACCAGGTATGGATACACCAATGTCGATCAACCTATCCTATCAACTTGCTGAGCTTTTCCAGTTGCTGTTAATTTTAGGAATCGGGGGATGATTTGCATGCTCATTTTTTAAGCTCTGTAGCCCTTTTAAAATGATCGTCTTACAGTGGTTTTCTTTACACAATTTTTACTTTTTTCAATCATAGGCTGTAACCTGAAGATCTTCAACAACCAGGAATTTGCTGCTCTTCTGGCTCAGTCTGTTAATCAGGGTTTCGAAGCCGTGTATCAGCTAACTAGAATGTGCACCATAAGAATGAGTTTTGTGAAGGGGTGGGGAGCAGAATACCGGTATGAAATACATATTCAGTTCTTAAATTCTGTCATGTAATTCTTTTTTCTTGGGTTCTTTGCATCTCCTGGAGTTTGCATGTGTTTCTTTTCCTTAAGGTTATGGAGTCAGCAGAACAGATGCAGAATAACAAAAGGGAGTTGGGGGTCTCTGCATTCACAGCTTCCGCAAATGCCTGTGCTGGCTTTGTGGAAGACAGGTTTACAACCTGTTCAGGCATGCACTGAAGTGTAATGCAGGGTGTTAAATACCATCCGGGGGGGAAGGGGTATATTTGAAGGCGTATGTCAGTTCACGCAAAGAGAGACATTTTCCCTGGGGCTCTGGGAAGGCTTCTGGTAGAGATGGCACATGGTCTGAGTTCTGAAAGATGCGTAGCATTTCAGTTAGGAGGGCTTGGGGAACGACCATCCTGACACTAGAATGCAGTGCAGTTGGACTGGGGTTCAGAAGGTAAGGAAGAATACGGCTGGACAGCTGAGTTGAGACCAGCTGAATGTAAGGTTGAGGTCGACAGGAGAGCGTACTTCTTCCATGTCAGGCGCTGGGCCGTGTTTTCAATGCAGTACATACACGTTTCAGCCTGGCTAAAAATTACTCTTTCTGTGCTCTCTTTTTTTTATATGGTTGGAAAAAATGGTTCATACTAATACTTATTTGGAAATAGGCTTAGAAAAGATTTGATACTTTGCCCAAAGACACTTTGTAAGTGGTGGAGTTGGGACTTGAAGAAAGCTCTCCTTGACTCTTAACACCCTCTCCAAGGAGAGTAGTAACAGTGACATAATGAGTTCTACAGAAGCTAATTTGTCATCAGGGGATAAGATAGAGTAGGTTATTGCCAAATTAAACAGTGGATTGGATTCCACATCAGAGAAAGGGAAGACTTCCTTAGTATCTCTAAGGCTAGAACTCTAAGTAAAATACCTAGTCCTTCTCCAGTTCACACTGCTACTCTCTGAAAGCCTGCATGTGAAGATAGTCATAGGGTGTAGCAGGAGTATTCCTCTTTCATCCGGCAGTTTGGGCCCTTCAAAAAGTATTTCATTTCATTTGGACTTGATTCTCTGTCTTCAGCAAATTTTGGGAGGTGTGTGCCTCTTGAGACGGTGAGACTTGAGGTCTGCTGGTTGAAAACTTTATCATGTTATATATTTTTATCTTAGCATGAAGACTTATTATTTTGTCCAAGTTCTATTAGAATAATTCATTTAATCATTTCCCTTTCGAGGTGTGATGCCTTTAAAATGCAGAGTTGCTTTTTGCCTTGCACTGGAATTGGCCTGAGTTGATACTAAAAATGAGATTCAAATGGTACTATCTGATACCAGGTGTTAGGTCACACGTTTTTTTTTTCTTCACAAGATGAGAACACTGCACAACATGGTAGTAGAAATTTACTGCAGTTAAACATGAACTGCAGAGGGCGGGGAGAATTCCACGTCTGTTTGTAGCTCTGCTGCTAAGGACAGTTTTAATTGGTGGAGAGAGGTGCTGTCCTTCGTGCACTGTGGACTCTGCCATTCTTAAACCCCGAGAGAGTTTAAAGTCTGTAATTACGAGAAGCAGTAATATACAGTATGTTTTTATTGGTATAGAGTTAGAGGCATATCTACTTTGGATAATAAAAACTAGGTTCCTTTAACATTTACAGATACGAATAATGTCAGGTACTTTTCTATCTGTGAACTGTTGGTGGTTGCCAGGAACTTTTTATCCTTAATGACACTGGAGCTGAGGAGATAGATCTAATGGCTAGATTTCTAAAACTGTTTTTCAGTTTCTGTAATACCAGCATGTTTGCCAGTATAAAGATCAGGAAATGTAGTAAACAGGAAATACAGATGTGCAAAGAATTTATATTTAAGTGAGAAGAATGTCGGAGTTCAGTGAATTGGTACTGAAGTGAGTAAATAGGTAGAGGATAAATAATGCCTCAGGTGCATTTCTGTGCCCAAATAATAGTCACAGCCTTCTGAAACCTACTCCCCCACTCAGTGGCCTGGATTAAGAATTATTCCTGAAGGTTCTGCTAAGCTAGTAATAAATGATCTGATTGAAAACAAACTGAGAAATACTCAGAATTCAGCAAATGACAGAATCAAAATTAAAAGAGATCTTGGCCATGGGGCGCCTGGGTGGCACAGCGGTTAAGCGTCTGCCTTCGGCTCCGGGCATGATCCTGGCGTTATGGGATCGAGCCCCACATCAGGCTCCTCTGCTATGAGCCTGCTTCTTCCTCTCCCACTCCCCCTGCTTGTGTTCCCTCTCTCACTGGCTGTCTCTATCTCTGTCGAATAAATAAATAAAAATCTTAAAAAGAAAAAAAAGTAAAAGAGATCTTGGCCGAAGCCCGCAGAAGGCCTGACCTGAGGGAGAGCTAGAAGGCAGGAGGAACTTTCTGTGAGGAACAATAGGAAGAACAGAGGGGAAGGTGGAGAAGGGTCAGTCTTGCCTCTGCCTCCTGGATAATGTGAGTTAACTTGTGAAGTGTGCCGGTGCAATCTTAAGCTGCATAAACCGAAGTGTACTATCTAAATCAAAATAAGATAGTGAGTTCGTACGGCTCTGATTTGAGACTGTGGTATTACGTTCCACGTGTCATGTTTTAGGAATGATCGCATATCAGCATGTCTCAGTGTATCTCAGACCCTGAGACAAGGATTCAAGTGCAAGGAGTTTATTCAGGAAATGGAGGAAGCACTGCTAAGGAAGGCGGAAGTGGGGAAGTGAGGTAGGGGAGGGAAGGCAGCCAAAACCATTATGAAGCCATCTGCTGTACTGGGTGGGTCATTAGAGCTGTTCCCCTAGGAAAAGGTGGGAAACAGTTACGAACAGACAGAATTCTCCCACCCAGAAGGAAAGGAAACTGGGCATTTAAATGCCAGTTCCCATGTCATTGGTTGAGGGCCGCTCCCGGGGAGGTTAATTTCCTAGCACTTACAGTCTGCTGCACACGTGGCCAGAGCAGAGAAGTTCTCAGACACAGAAAGCCAGATACACGCCATTGGAAATTGGCTAGAGAACACTGAAAACTCCGAAGGGTATAGTGGGGCGCTGACACCATCTGCTATCGAAAACCACATCCTTTGAAATACAGTTTTAAATTTTGTTGAGCATGTGTCACTTGGAGATGAAGAGTTGATAATGGCCTGTTCTCATGTTTGAAGGGCTGTCACACTGAAGAAGCATGCGGACTCACCGACTTATTGTATATAATAAATAAGACAGAACTCAGATCAGTACATGCAAGTGACAGGATGTCATTGAACAGTTTGTAGTTCCCACAGTCCCGTTATGTCAAAGTACTAGAAGTGTTTCTTATTAAAAGCCTGTACGATGTTTCTAATGGGGATGTTGCTCATTGACTTAGGGAAAGCTGAACTCTAGCTCTTAACATTCTGTGATAAGCTTCGGTCAGAATTCTGTCTTGTTTTGGTATGCTTAAAATTCGAACCCTGTTCCATTTAGACTTTACTTGGTATTCAAGTATCCTCTACCCTGTGGTTGATTATTAAGTAGGGTGACTGTCTTCCGGTGTGCTTGGGATAGTCCTGGTTTGAGTCTCTTGCCCTGGGGTGATTATTAATAGTGACTCTGTTCATTCTTAAACGTGTCTCAGTTTGGATGGTTAAGTACTCAGGTCACCCTCCTCATTTTTAATTTGAGGAGAAAAGAATGTTTTTGTTAATCTCTTTAAAAGCAAAAAAAAAAAAATCATTAGAAATATTTTGTTAGACTTTGAGGATTAAATAGTTTTCAAAGTAATAGCTATCCTGACTTAATACTTGTTCAAAAGAATGTAGGGTTTAGTATATATAACCTTTTAATTTATCTAAATTCTTAATGCATATTGCTAAGCATTGCCATGTTGTTCTTTTAATTTCATAATTCTTTTCTTGTATTCTTTTAAATAGAAGGCAGACGGTAACGAGCACTCCTTGCTGGATTGAGCTTCATCTGAATG
Source organism: Ursus arctos (assembly GCF_023065955.2). Classification (NCBI taxonomy): domain Eukaryota; kingdom Metazoa; phylum Chordata; class Mammalia; order Carnivora; family Ursidae; genus Ursus; species Ursus arctos. Next base: position 25,336,602 of record NW_026622841.1, read on the forward strand.
GACCTCTACAGTGGTTGGACAAAGTATTGACTCAGATGGGATCCCCTTCAGTGCGTTGCTCGAGCATGTCATAAAGCTTCGTCACCACTCAAGTCCCATCAAAAGACTTAATGTAACAACTCTTCTGTCATAGTATTTGTGTGTGGTCCCCATGGACTGTTTACTGTCCAAAAGTTCAAGAGAGAAAACAGCACTTGAGGTCTCATCAATTAAAGCACCTTGTGGAATCGGTTTCCTATATTCGAATATTAGATGGGAAAATTAGTGTCTAGAAATACCCTCCCATACAGGAGAAAGAAAAGATTTTAAAGACTTAACTGATGTCTTGTTGGGCATAAAACTGAGTGTCCCAAAGGTTTATTAATAACAGTAGTAGTTATGTGTACAGGTAATGTATCATGATCCAGTATCACAGTATTGTGCTGTTTATATACATTTTTAGTTTGCATAAATTAGGTGTGTGTGTGCTGCTTCTTGATTTAGGCAAGCCTTTATAAAGTTACAGTACCTAATCTGTTATTCCCACTTCTCCGTTATTTTTGTGTGTCTTTTTTAATATATAATATATATCAAGATTTTCAAATTATCATTTAGAAGCAGATTTCCCTTGTAGAAAAACTAATTTTTCTGCCTTTTACCAAAAATAAACCCTTGGGGGAAGAAAAATGGATTAACTTTTGAAATCCTTGACCTTAATGTGTTCAGTGGGTCTTACACATTCATTTTGTGTTATTTACTGCTAAATCTCACTATATGGAAACTTTGCAGAAAATCTTTCCAGACCTCTTCTCCATTCCCACTTTTGCCCTGATACCAAAACTGTGTAGCATGACATCCTTCACTAGTAATGGTGACTCTGATACTGCCAGCACCAGTTAATTCTGGGGCACAGTACGAGTTCATACGGAGTAAGTCCCTTTGTCTTACAACAGATTTCAACGGATAGTAATAGACTTGTGTAACCAAGCAGTCTGTTGATTTATCCTGACACCTCATCAAAACACAAATGGCAGTATAATTATTTTCAGGGATATGCTACAATTACTTCAGTATATTTATCCTTTTTTTAAAGCCAATCTATAGATATAAACACTCTTTTTTAAAAGCTATTTTAAAATATTTCAGTAGCAGACCTAGTGCTCTCTGAGTTTCATTTGATTTAGTTACCAGATTGTATTATGAAATGGACCTTTTGTAAATGTAATTGCTTCTGCAAAATACCTACAAAAGTGATGCTGAGGTATGATCAGCAGATAAGGGCCATCTGTTTTTAAAGTATGTTGTATTAAATTTATAAAATCGATGTTATTTTACATAATTATGAATTTAGAATTTTAAACATTGGGGGAGAAGCAGTTTAGCAAGTTTTTTAGCTAATAATTACCTACAGTCCGAGCTGTTAACTAATCCTGAAAGTGTGGTTGACTATCATAACCAATGACGTTTTATGCTCTGTGGCAAGAGGAGATTCCAGAAGCTCTATTGGGAGTCCATTCAGTGGCAGATCATCCTTATGTCTAATGTCGACTCTGCAGTTTAAACAGTTCTTGTTTGCGTCTCTTTAGAAAAGGGAAATAGCCACCACTCCTGACCCCCTTCTAGTAAATTTTCAGATTTTTGGAGATAGACACCTTTGGTACTTGTGCTTTGAAACCGTATTCAGCTGTCTCTACCGATACCATTTTCAGTAGTCTCTGCATTTGATTGTTTTCTACTAGGTACTCCCCCATCTCCCTGTATTTGTGTGTACATGTATGTGTTCACACAGACTTGGCATAGTAATTTCTCTTCTTTAACGAATAGTTACAGTTCACCTGTTACGTCCGCCAGGAACTTTCTTTGCTTTGGGTAAAGGTGAACAAGTCAGATCCGGTCCCGGCCATGGCTGAGACATCAGTTACTGTAACCCTTAATTTAGCTCATTTGTCTGTGAAGGAGATAAACGGGACTGTGGTAGAGCACAGCCAGGGAAGGCTTCTCTAAGGAAGTGATGCTTGAGCTGACATTTGACGTGAGAAGGGAGCAAGCCATGGGGAGAGCCTGGGAGATTGGCATTCCTGGCAGGGAGAAAGGCATCAAATGCCAAGGTTCGTTGTGAAGGAAACTCATTATTAGGTATTAACGCTGACACAGAAGTCTCTACACAGATCCAAACTTGGGGACCAGAAGGCTTCTATAATTTATAATAGTTGAGGGTGGCCTTACTTCGTGATAGACGGCTTCGTGGGTCCCAGGTATGACCACTGTCAGACCACCTGCAGAGAGCCAGTGTGGCCTCTGCCCTTTGGAAGGCTTTACCTTCCTTGAGAACTTGTGGTGATGTCAGGAAACAGTTCTGGGGCAGAGAACAACTTTGAAAGTGGCAGAAAGGCCTGGCAATTAGTCAGTCTTGGATGGAGGTGTCTAGTGAAGCAGTGCCGACAACAGCATGCCAGCAGTGATTACATCTGTACAGCTGTGTCGGGGTTTTCCCTGCAATATTAAACCGGAACCCCATGCTTTGAAAATACCTGTTATACTGAGCGCTTACCATGTCTGGAGCAGTTGACTCCATCGGTATTCAATAATCTTACATGCCTTTTTAGGAGATGCTGTTTCTTGCATTCTGTTTTGTCTCCTGTGGCTCCAGTTTTGTTGATCATTCCCCCCTTTACTGGGCTTGTTTTCATTCTTCTGAGCGATAAGCTCTCGACATCGAATTTGGTCTCTGCTTCAGGTGAGCAGCATTATTTAGAATTCCCCCTCCACAGGGCTGGTAACTTGCTCGGTTTCACACGAGAACTGAGTGAACACGTTTTCCATCATGTTTCTAAGGTGTGGTGGTTTGCAGTCAAGTCCATTGAGAGCCGCCCTAGGGAATCGGAGGCTGGTGACGTTCCCCATCGACTTCGGTTTAACCAGTGGCAGCTTCATTTTTATCCTGTAATGGAGTTCTATATAGATTTCTTTTTAAAAAAGAGTTTACAGCTTTAAAAAAAAAAAAAAAGTTCGTAAAGTCTGTGTAAGCCTGTGTAAGTCTATGTAAGCCTGTGTAAGTCTGTGTAAGTCTGCCTGTGTAAGCCTGTGTAAGTCTGTGTAAGCCTGTGTAAGCCTGTGTAAGCCTGTGTAAGCACTGTTAAGGGTTAAAACACATGAGTGGACTTCAGCCCACATTTTGGAACAACCCTGCTTGTGTTCTTTTCTCCTACTTCAGGGAACCTTCCTTGATGAGGTTCGAACTACACCAGTTATACTAATTATACATTACGTCATCCATTCAGTAAACAGCTATTGATGTCTGCCCTTTACCCAGCCACGGTGCTAGGTGCTGAGTAATGACAAGATGGTAGGATTTAGTCCTGGCCCTCAAGCTGTGGAGTTACTCCTCTCTCAGGACCTGCCACTTTGCCAGAAGGAAATCTCCCTAATTTTTCTTGAAAGCTCAGTATTCTTATTCAGTACTCTTACTCTGTATTCTAAGCACATAATTGCAAATTGTTTAATATCTAGCATTTTTCTTAACCTTAAACCATATCAGTTTTGCTTGATTCATCTGCCTTTAAACTTACCAGATTTTCTCCTTTGTCAAAATTATTTTAATTTTAATTTTAATTTATTTGTGCCTTTTAGGTCGGTTTCAATCAAGACTAAGACTTCGAAGGTGAAAAACAATCAGTCTGGTCTCTTGCTAATTGAAATCAAGTAAAAGATTATATATGCCCAGTTGGTTTCTCTACCTCTTCCAAAAGCTGTCCAAATATACCTTTAAGATCTTTCTGTCTTTTTTTAAAAAATTATTATTTAATAATAAGCACTTGAGCATTTATCCAGTACTCTCCAGGTCTGGTTGATGGTGAGTTATAAAGTAACACAGAAAATGTTCACCTTACTTAAAATTTGTCTTTATGTTACTTTCATAGCCACACATGATGATTTCACAGACTGCACCCTTCCACACCATTTCCCCTGTATCTCTGTAGATAACTAGGTAGTCTGTGGACATAAGCAACACGTGGTCTTTTCTCTTACTCTGATCTAACTCGTCGATGTTCAGACATGACAAATTATTGCCCAGGTTCTTTGCTTCATGAGCTTGACTTGGCTAAATTCTTGATATTCAACTGAATTGTATTCTTCCTCCCCTTCTCATAACAGAATGTATCCCTTGTGGTCTTGCTGGTTGCCCTCTTCCTTGCCAGCCGTGTTTTATCTGCAGACATCAGAATGTTTCTCTCCATTGAACTGTACTAAAGACCAAAAAGGATGGTGCTTTTCATACCCAGGGTCCTAATTTCTCCACCATGGAGGTTGCTGTTGTTCCACTTGGTCAATCATTTAAATCTTACAAATGGCTCAGAAATTCTCTCCAGTTAAATGTCTTTGTGACTAACAGATAGCATAAATTATAGATTCTATTTTAAGTTATGTTTAGGATTAGGAACTTTTCCAGTGGTTGCAGCCAATGATTTTCCTGTAATACTAGCCCATTTCCACCTTGGAGCATATTGGGTTGTTGTATTTAGTACAATCAAGAGTGATGATGGCAGTGAGTGGTCTCTAGAGGTAGTCAGAATCCTACTATTGAGTTCCTTTTCTATCTTCCTTTTCAGGTTTTCATGACTATTTTATCTGTTCAGACTACCTTTTATGTGTGAGGATTGAGGGACAAATCATCTCTTAGAGTGGAATTCCTGTGTTTGGAGCCTCAACCAGGAAATGTCAGCTATACTTATAAGATAAAGACAGCCTCATAATAGCCTTTATGATAAGAACTTGTCTAGTGTGTCATGTAATTTCTTGAGTAGAAACTGTTTTATCTTGGATATTATATGTAACTTTATATACAGCATAACTGCCTTAAATCTTTTAGTAGGAAATAAATTATATAACGTGTGTATGGATTTATGTGTACATACACACTCCTAGAAAAACCTGAACAGTAGGGGTCATTTATATGCTTAACATTTTAACACCGTTGAATGATTCTGTTGTTTAAATCTCAGATCTCAGTAAAAGTTCCCCTAATTTGCTTGCAGACGTTTTCCTTTCAGATCTTCAGAGTAATTTATTTATTCTGCCAGAGTCGTGATTTGGTGGTTCAGTTAGTATGCCATTTTTAGGCAGCCTGATAATTAAGAATCATAACTGGAATTCATGAACATCAAAACTGCAATAGACACCCATTCATTAAATGATTATATATCCAATGGTCTCTGGAAGGTACTAGTTTAGGGTTCACTTTTTTTTTTTTTTTTTTTTTAATGTTAGATTGCTTCTTCCCCTTCTTTTCCTCTTGGTTTAAGATTGCTAAGCTGCTTAAGAATACCGTGGGAAGTAGCACCACTGAGTCAAGTTCTTTGGTAGTTATGGGCAGCCAACGGTGGTTCAGACCTAACTTTCTTAGCTGTGCTCAGCAGAAACGGATTTCCCAAGGTTCTTTGGGTCATCTCTGACTCACAGAGAATCTGACCAGAGTGTGTTAGCCTAAGTTAATGTCAGCGTCGATTGGTTTGCTGCCATGAGATCTATAATGGACCCCAAATTTCAGCCACTGGTTGAGATGTAAGGGCCCTTGGAAGAAGAATGCTGCTGCTGATGGCAGTGAGGATTCATGAATAGCAGACAAAGGACTTCTAGATTTCTCTTCAAAACAGTTCTTGGAAAATGATGTTCTCCTACCCTCCATAAAAAGAGAAAAAAAAAAAAAAAAGCTCTTAGTTTCTCCAGAATTTGCAGTTTGCTCGTCTGGGTTGGGGGTTAGGCATTTACTTCGTATTTCTAATTAAAGATGATAATTTATTGAAGCCCGAAATCCATAATATATTGATTAAAGGACAGAAGTGAAGTTTTAGAATTCTAAAAATACTTCATTATGTATTTTCCATCTCCCACTCCACTTTTCTTCTTTCTCTCTGTGGCTTTAAAGCTTTTGGCTATTTTACACTGTTAGTCACTAGAGAACTTGCCATATTTCTGGTTCTATATTAAGTTCTACCCTTTACAATGCCGTAGCAGAAAGTTGATTCTCAGCATCTGTCTTGAAGGGATAGAAGTCTTACTAAAGTCTCTTCTCCCAAAGAGGTTTTCCTTTTTTCAGTAAGTCCCTTCAGAAATATGTTTGTCCATCTCATTATTCACATTCTTGGATTGTTCAAACAAAAAAAAAAACATTGGTGAGAAAGAATAGGGTGCTTTTCTGGTGAATGTATGTACCTGCTTTAAGAATGTAGTCACTTGTTGGTTTATGTAACTAATATACATACAGATTAGTGAAAATTGGGGGAAATAATCACGTATGTAGCAAGTAGGTAACCTGCATGGATATAATTTTTTTTTTTTAATCCTATTTCTTGCCCAAACGTAGAACCCAAATTGGTCACTTTTTAGACCAACTTTACCTCAGGCTTCATTTTTGCTTTTCTGACCCTGACCTTTAAGGCGTAAATATCTGTATCTTTCTTAGTGATAGTGAAGCTGTGACACTAACCATTTTTAGACAAGAGGGCAAAACAAGAAAAACTGGAGGGTGAGATGAAAGCGGTCCTGCAGTTGTTGAACTAGATTGCAGCATCGTAGGCAAAATAAAAATGTTCCTATCGGAGAACACTCTTTGCCATCTCTTCCCAAGGCCAGACCTTCTGGCAGAACTCTGTTAAAAGTAACAATTCAAGGCCTTTGTCATCTGGGGAATATCTCCAGTTGGCAGTCTTTTCAATATATGAAGCAAGAATGTGGGAAATACTTGGCAAAGAGTGTTTTCACCTAAAAAAAGAAAATGAAAAGACATATAAAACTGAATTATTCATTTAGCTTTGAAAAATCTCAGAAAGATTCAGTGAAATACTATGTAACTGGACAAAACCAGAAGGACCTTTAGAGGATTTGTCTGAAAACAGGTTTCAAGAACGAGCTTTTATATATACTGAGCACTGATTTGCTTAGGGTACTACCGACTATTAAAATCGGCACCGTTAAATGAGGTATGTATAGACTTCTAGGAGCTAGCCATTAGCAAGTGTCCTCAAAATTTTTTTTGAGCTGATGCCCTCATAGGTAGCTTTCTGCTCTTGGAAAGTCTTATCTTTTCCCTAGTGATCCTAAGGGAAGAGTGAGCGGTGGGTTCAGGGTGCCCAACTGCCCCGGGGTGCTTGGGACTGAGGCATTCCCTGGCTGCAGGACTTTTCGTTCCAAACCTGGGGAAGTCCTGGGCACACCGGGAGGAAGGGTCACCCTAAGTGTTCTTGTGATTGACCCTCACTCCTGTAAACATTGTAGTTGTTGAATTACGTTCAGCTGTCTTCGCGCTGTCAACATTTGGGATACTTGGATAGGTGTCCTCCAATCCCTTATTACTGTGGGTGGACTGTGAGATTCGTAACCAGTAACTATGGACCCAGCGTGGTGGTGAGACAAACACTTAGGAATGCAGGGAGGGTAACCGGGGTTTTCATGAAACAGAAGAGGCAGCTAGACAGCGAAGTTCTTCAGAACCTGTGTGTGTATGGAAGTACAAATCACGTCTTGATGGGGTTACAGCTAATCTGAAGTTTAACTTTTTAACAGTAAGAGAAAACTGAGTGGTACTGCGGATTTCTTTTCGCTCGAGGGAACATCTGGCCTTTGATGCTCTGTCCCCTGCTACATTCCCCAGACTGTCCTGCTCAGGAAGCCAGAATGGAGTGTTTATTCTCGGCGAATGTTGTATTGAGATTACCGAATGCATCAGCCAATGGCAGGTGAAGGAACTGGGTGTCCTGATCCAGACTGAGCAGTGCTCTCAGTTTCGGTAGCCCCCTACCCCTCAGGTGCTTACCAGCTAGAACACCAACCCCGGGAAGTGAGATTTGTCTAATGCAGCATTAATTTTGTAATGCAATATGCTGGATGCAGAGTCTGTCGTCGTTTGCCTGTGGTAGTCCTCGGAGACCGCATCCTCTGTGCACTGTGATGTAGACGGTAGATGTGTGCTTTGTAAGCTTTAATCCTATGGTTGTCAAAAGTACGACGTGGTTCCACTTTTTTTTTTAACGATGAGCTGAGGCTGTATTGCAGCTGGTTTTCAAGTTAAAATTGTGAAATACTGATTTCCTTCCCCCCGCCCACACCAAATATTTTAGTCTATTTAAAGTACAAAAAAAAAATAGTTCTACTTAAGAAAATATTGCTTAAATGTCCTGTGATTTCTGGTCAATTTTTATATATATTTGTGTGTGTCTGTATGTGCTTTCACTTTTTACCTTGTTTGCTCTCTACCTGTGTTAACAGTACTTTCACCATTGAAAGGTGAACATTTTTCCTAGCATTAAAAAGAAAAAGCCTCTTGAGTTGTTTACCATGTTATTATGGGACTAATTTTTAATTGTTTTAATTGATTTGAATTTAAACCAGTCATTTTTAGAGGGGGTTATATTTTGCTGTCCATGCCCTAAATGATATGAAAACAAAGAAATGTGTATGTATTTCACATACTGGCAGTATGATATTAAGAGTTCATCTTTTTTAAGTTTTGTGTTATTTAAAAAGTTTACTCCCCTCTCCTGGCAGGCAGACAGCACTGCTTAATATTACCCGCCACAACACACATGTAACGCCTACCCCACAGTGCTGGTAAGTTACACATTTTAGTTTATTTCGGAGCTTGCTTGTGCCAAATTAATGGTCTCTGATACACATCATCTGTGCTGCAAACAAAAACAGACTAGAAGGTGAAAGTCACATTTACTCTCCAAATACACTCTTAGCAAGAAAAAAAAAAAAGACAAAACAGACTTCTGTAAGATTCCATTGAAAAATCTTAAGTAACCTGACACAGCTTACTCATAATTAGTTATATTGTCATGAAATCATTTAAAAAGCTAAAATAACTTTTTAGATCAGCCAATTCCTTTGTGCCTTGCAAGAGCTCAGCTCCTCGGATGAATCAGTACTTCTCTGGTTAGCAGACTGCTTTCTTCAATCATTGAAAACAGACACGCTTTAGGATGCAACACAAGGGGCCTCAGAAGCTGAAATCCACTCCCCTGCTTGGCCTTGTATGGCCCAGGGACTGGCATGGCCTCATCAACCATGGTGCATTGGTAGAAGCCTATGTAAACAAATCCTACTTAAATTGCCACACCATTAGAACTCTTTAAACAATCTAAAAGGAACCGTCCAGCATTGACTACAGTATCACTGCACTTGACAGATGGCTAGAGGAGATCCTTTTTCCACTGTCCCCTCACCCTGGGATCATTCCTGTTCATTAACCTGTTAGTAACGCTGGTTTTCTGCACCGGAGGATTCTCATTAGAACCAGTGTCCATAACTGCACATACTTATCAAGGGGCTGAAGACTAGGGGAGAAATATGTGATATGTTTGGGTTTTTATCCCCATTTGGCAAATCCTTTTTTCCCCCTTGCTTCAGAATAGATTGGAAGCCCTTTAGTTTGGAAGCAAGCCTATTACCGTCAAACAGATGTATTCCGGTGCAGTCATTTTAAGCACCCACTATGTCCGAGGTGAAGACTGTTCATTCGCTGCTCAAGAACATGTTTGCACCATGCAGTTGTCCAGCTTCCTTTTTAACACACTCATCCTTTTCAAAATAGAAAGCCCACAGTGAAAATTAAAAGTTCACAAATATAGGAATCCAAAAGAAGTCAAAGGCATACATAAAAGCTATTTTCTGCAGTGACGATTAGGTATGGAAATTTGTAGAATTGGTTTAACTGATGGTTATTTTGTAAAAAAGCAAATGTCATGCTGGCTTGCACATAGGAAGACAATTGCATTTTTAAATCCACCACATTACTAGAAGGCAAGAACACTGAATCACGTGTGGGTACCAAGTTCAGTGATAAGCCGCGCCAGACTAAGCCTCCGTTTAGGAAGCTGCAAGTGACAGAATGTGTTCCTCTGCCCCAGAGCAAAGCTACGTGACCTTATGATTGGTTGTGGAGTAAATGGAGTTTGAGATAAGGACTGACCACCACTTTTACCTTCTGTCTTCAGTAGTATTGTTAGCTGCCTCTGCACCTGCCTTATTGCTAAGAGGTCATAAGATTGCTTAAAAAGATTTTAAAGTAGTCTAGGAAAGATGATCATAGAGGAAGGAGAAGGTGCTTCTGAATAATGTGCAGTAAGAGGATGGACAAAATACCATCGAAGCACGGTATTCAAGAGTGCATTCGATGTGGATGGATGGAGAGAACTCGAGAAGCTGTTCAAAATGAGGTCTTGGAGCTGAAGATGGTTGTGGCTCTGAATGGGCTCCAAAGCCAGACGGCACCACTGAGCTACTGCTGTGTACGGTGAGCGGAAAGCGGACAGCCACAAGCTGGGTAGATGCCAGCCCACACCTAACAGCGGAGCCTGGGTCTCCAGGAGGTAAAAGCCACAGGTCGCTGCGCAGCACCTTGACTTTCATCATGGACAAAGAGGTGGTGCCACCTTGCAGGCAGTCTGGGGCCAAGCTCGGGAGAGTCCCGGCCATAGCCCCAGCCAAGGAGGGGCTGCTCGTTTGGCATGGGGAGTTGAAACATAGGCGTGTGTGTGTGTGTATATTAACAACATTTGCTCACTTAGAGCTGGACATAATGAATCTAGAGAACCCTTTGGAGTTTTATGCAGGATTTTGGGATGAAAAGTAGCAGTCATCAGCGGCCTTAAGCACTGCCTGACAGTGATTCTCCATTGAGACCACCTATCTTGAACTTGAGCTAGCATTTACTCTGATTTTAAATCTTACTCAAGTTTTATTCATGAGATACCTTATCTCTAAGCTATACTTGACCCCACTTCTACATAGAAATGCCATATAAATAAGATTTTAATGCAAATGATGACCCACTTCAAAATGATTGAAGTTTTTTATGTTTGGGCTGCAGTGGGAAGAAGTAAGATTTAAACAAGCCTAGCTTAACATCTGGAGTAGAAGTATTCTAGGTTGCCTTTTTATATTGAAAATATTTCTATCTTGAAAAAAACCAGATTTGTTGTCTTTGTTTTACCCAAGAACCACAAACTACATCGTTCCAACTTTTAAATCAAGATCTTGAATAATAGTGTGTGGTAGCACCACATTTTAAAAACGTATTTAGTCTATCACAAACACATTTTCTAAGGAATTGAATTTTATGGAGATAATTGAATGCTTTCATCTGTAACAGCATTAGTGGCCTGCAAACCGCTGTGGTTTCTTCCTATGCTCTTAAGTTGTCAAAGAGGACTTTTCCACTGCAAGTTACTTGTATAAAGGAAGTATGAGGCACAGGAGATTCGGTTCTTAAACTCTCAAATGATAACCAGTGACGAACTGTTAAACTCTAAAAGCTTAACTATTTTATTAACTGAAGCATTATTTTCTTGTCTTTTATCATTTCAGTATCCAGGTGCTTAAATTTTACGTAAATATAAAATCAAATATGTTAATAAAATCCGTGAGATGTGGCAAACTAAATTTCGAGTTCCTAGCAATGTCTGTATAACCTCTTGTGTGATTTTCATCGGCCAAATGTCAGCGGCATTCTCTCCTCTGCGTCCTGTTTCCCCCTTTTCTGCTCTATCCCTATAACCCCCTGCACGTAAACCCTTAGAAAACTTCCTTATCTTAGAATATTTCATTGATTTGTTTCTATATTTTTTTTAAGAACTGAAATCACAAACGGGAGAGATGTCTAAGAATCTGGGTTGTTCCTACGTTTTTTAAAAGACCACCTGTGAAAATTAGTACATATTTTGTGTGTCCACTCTTCCCTAGTTCATATTGGCGTGGGTGTGCTTTTTTTCCTAATCAGTACTACTGCCAAGGAACAACTGATCTTCAAGTTTACAATTACAGATTTAGTGATTGTCGGAAAAGGGCTGTTGAACATAAACTCCTTTAAGAGAACACTGGGAAATAGAGGATCTATGGAATTCAGGTCGCCTGGGTGTTTCTCAGCTGGGGATCGCAGTACCCTTAGGGCCGTGTAAGCCCCAAGAATGCTAAGTAAGGCTGGAATGCTTGAAGGAGACCACCCCTGTCACGGTCAAATACTTGAGTTATCTTGGATGATGGAATAAAAACTCAGCTGTGTTCTTTAAACAAACTTCTGTCTTTAATGACTCTGGACAGGATAGCATGCCGCTAGTGTGAAGCCGTGGTTATCATTTCTGACGTAATGGAAAATGCATCCCGCCCCGGAATCCGAGGGCTCGGGTCTGGGCCCCGATTCGCCAACGGATGGTGACCTTAGATAAAGCGTACGCCATCGGACTGCCTCAGTTCCTCCTTTCCTCACGCGGCCCGAGAGGAGGAAGTGACTTTGGAGGGCGGCCGCGAGGATGGAACAGCAGCCCTTGGCACGAAGCCGGGCCGGCGAGCTGAGGACAACCCGTGGGGCCTTCGGCAGCAGTTCCTGCCTCCCGCAGCAAAGCTGCGACACACGTCGCCCTCGGAGGTGTCCAGTGAGCACCTACGACGCCCCGAAGGCGACGCAGAGCGACCACGAGGCCCCGGCGGCGGCGGCGGTCGTCGTTCACGCGGCTCGGGAGTCCGGTCAGTGCTTTGGGCTGCGCGGCTGCGGGCGGCCCTTCCGCTCTTGCCGGGGGGTGACTCGGCCCTGGGGGTGACGGCCCTCTCGTCGTGCGTGGGCCGCGGTGGCGCGGGGCAGCGGCAGAGCGCACGCCCAGGCCCTTCCGAGTCCGCGTGCTGCCCGCAGGCCGGCGGCCGGGCGCGGAGCGAGGGGCCGGGGACGCGGCGGGCGGAAGAGCGGGGGCTCCCCGGGCGCTGCCTCCGGCACCCCCGCCTTTGTGTCGTCCGACCGGGTACTTGTTTGCCGGGAAGACTGGGAAGTGTGGAGACGCCGAGCAGGTCCCAAGTCTACCTGGGTGTCCTTGGTTCAAGTGTTCTAATTCCTGGAACATTCCGCAGAAGCCTGTTTTATTTAACATACACCGAGAAGGGGAGTTCGGACCAAAGAGTGTGTTTTCTGTCGGTTCTTTAGGGTCATCATTGGGGTTGCACCTGCCACTGTCACATGACTAGAATGAACACCCGCTAAACCCAGCCTCGCCTGTACAGAACTAGAAGAGTCCACCTCACAAATGAGGTGAAAGGAAGCATTCACTTCAGAGAAAACTTTCATGATGAGCATTTGCATTCATTAGTGCCACTGCAGTCCCAGAACATTCCTGGGACTGCTTAAATGCAGAGATGGGATCTCTACCCCTGCTGGACTCGGTGGTGGCCAGTTTTAGAAGCGTGGAGTGCCTTGGGGAAGCGACACCCGTGATCCTGCGTGAGCAGTGATCTGACACCGAGTTGTAACAAGGAAACCCCGCAATTATCTGTGTCCTGTTTCTAGCTTACATTTCTATATTACGACAGAAGAATGGTCCAGAGAGTCAGCTATGGAGGAAGTCAGGAAGTGAGGCGTCTTTTGGGGGCTATGGCTGTGCTTGGTAGCCCTAGAGAGTGGAGCTGACCTCAGCCTTCAGCATTTGTGTGTCCAACATTTATTTACATTTTTCAGAGCACTGAAATTCTCCTTGAGTATGTGTTTAAATGGGCTCCCCTGCCCCTCACTGCTCTTTAATGGTCACACGACTCCTTTTGATTATCACATTTCATGTCAATACGCAAAGGTATTTTGTAGTCTTACTGGCAACCCAGTGAATGGGGTTTTTTAAATCTTTTTTTTCTAATATACCCTCTATTTTTGTGAAATACAAAAACACCACCAAAAAATAATAATAATAATCCAGATTATAACAGAGAAACACACTGGTGTATATTTTTTCCATTCTGCAGGTGTGTATATATATTTAATAGGAAATGTTTGAAGCTTCTCTAACAGCACATTCAGATAGAGAAAGCTACTAGAAATCATAAGAAAAAAACCTCTAAGACACAGTAATCCATTCAGCAAACCATAATGGCCACGTAACATAATTTCTTTTTACTGGCTTTGAGGAACACAAAAGATCTGTGTTGGTCCACTTAAAATTTGGATTTTGTGGGGTGCTGGGTGGTTCAGTCGATTAAGCATCCGACTCATGGTTTTGGCTCAGGTCATGATCTCATGGGTTGTGAGATAGAGCCCTGCAGTGGGCTCTGCGATCAGTGAGGAGGCTGCTTGAAGATTCTCTCCCTCTGCCCCTTCCCCTGCTCCACAAGCACACATATGCTCTCTCTCAAATGAATAAAACTTAAAAAAAATTTAGAGCTTGTTTTTTTGTCTTTGTTTTTGTTTTGCTTTTGTTTTAAAGATTTATTTATCCATTTGAGAGAGAGCGCGAGCATGTGGGGAGGGGCAGAGGGAGAGAAAGTGTTAACCAGACTCCCCGCTGAGTATGGCTCCCGACCCAGGGCAGGCTTGATCCCATGACCCTGAGGTCATGACCTGAGCCAAAATCAAGAGTCAGATGCCCAACCGACTGAGACACCCAGGAGCCCTGAAAAAAAAATTGGGGGTTTGAAATTGAATATAAAAATTTTAGGCATCCTTTTCATGCATGCTTTTTTTTAATGTATATACTTTGATTACAGTGTATTTGGAAGCAAACATTCCTTTGTCTTAAGTATCCTAAAATAAAAGTGTGCAATGGAACCAAAGAATTTATTGATCAGCTAGCATTAAGTGTTCAGATATAATGAGTATAGAAAGTATATTGGACATATGGAGTATTAAAGATGCCAAGTTGATCAGTTAGTAATATTACATTAAAACATTTGTGATTACTCCCTTGTAATGTTTTGATAAATTGTTAGGCACTTAGTAAGTCAAGATCTGTCTTCTTCTTTCCAACTTATAAAATGTTATTACCCAGAAGTATTATACATTTCACATATAATCTGAAAATGTGATGATATGCTTTGGGTATTTTTTTTAAGCTACACGGTTATGTAAGGACTTTTTTTTTCATAAAACCCAAAACTTCTGAATGATCCATAGGTACAGTTAAAGAAGAAATCAAATTTCCTTCCACTCTAGCCCATCTCTACTGCCCTCCCTGAAGAATGCCTTGTGGTATTTTTGTCTTAGTACTAAATGTGGCATGGGAGCCAACATTTTCCAAGGAAGCCAAACTTGTCTCCAGGTTCGGAGAAGCCTCTCTGTGAGCTGGGTCTTCACCATCCCCAGGTGACCCCCTGCTATTCCCGTAGTGACTCTCCAAACCCATTCTCCTCACCACCATTTCCTGCTCGCCTACCCACTCAGCCTGGTGGCAGAGCAAAGGTGTCTTACGTCAGGGCTGAGCCATGTGCTCAGAGCCCTGGCCAGCTCTACAAGGCCTCTCTAGAACACTGCCAGTCAGACGTTCCCTCTCAGATTTTCATTCTCCGTGCCACCTGCCTGTCCCCACAGCCTACACAGCCTCCGTGACTCTCACTTCAAAAAGCCACCAGGAAAATGAAGACAAAGTTCCTTTGCAACCTGCATAACTACTTCCTGTCTCTTCTGTGTACAGTCCAGTGGATTGAGACCAGTTTATCCCAGCTGGCTCCCTTCCCCCCCCCCCCCCCACTTACCTCCTCTTGCTGCAGTTGCCCTTGGGCACTGGCCTCCTCTTTTCCCTCAGAGTCGGAGGAAGGGATGCTCTGTCCCAGGCTGGTTCCTGCCCCAGGCCTTCACTGTGCTTTCCACATTGGAGCGGCAAGGAGGGCTGTTAAAATGCAGCCCCCCTGGCCTCCCCTGCAGGTTTCTGCCTGTGCAGGTCTGGAATTGAAACCCTGGGATCTGCGTTTTTAGAAAGCTCCAAGTGATTGTCAGCCAGCACAGCACTGCGTGAGCCCGTGTTCCCGGTGGCTTTTCAGCCCTTGCTCCTTTTCCCACCTCCCACTCAGGAAGACTCAGGCTGTGCAAACAAAGTTGCAGTTTCTTCATTTCATACCGCTAATTTAAAATCCCTCATGAGCCCCTCAAGCTTTGGGAGGGGGTGGGAAGAGGTGGATGGCCTTAAACTTGCAGATGAAAGATAACTCATTCTCTTAGTCTGTCTTGGGCTTCAGACTGCCGCTTCAGAAGAAATGCTCAGCTTCTCAGAGCCTCTTCCTCTTTTCCTCTCTGAGATGGCATCTGACAGATGGGAGGGTAGGGGTTATGGGAAGCGGGTTCTCCAACGCTTTGGCTCAGGTCCTTGGACAGTCTTGCTGCAGTCTCTGTCATCGGGCTCTGCCCTTGCTGAAGCTGCTGGTTGATGTCGATGATCCCTTGACTTCTGCTCACACACATGTTGGCGTGTTCTGCCGCCGACCACAACTCTGCCCTCATCTTTGGTCTCAAGGTCTCGGCCTTTGACGGCCTCCATTTTCCAGTGTTAGGGCCGTTTACCAGCGTGGCCCTTGGGGGCAGGGGTGGGGAAGGAGGTTGGAACTTGGGGACATCCTGAACCTCTTGCTGAAGCCAACAGTTAGACAATTCCCTCTACCAGGGTGAGCTAGGGCCTCCGTGCCATAGTGGGTGTGCCCCCGAGACACAGGAAGCACCTACCAGAGGGGCTCGCACCCTTCCCCAGGCTGCACCCAGGAAAGCGGTCCATGACCCCACCGTGCAACTTCCGTCTCACTCTCCACCCCTCCCCATGCACGCCCCCATGCCCCCCATCGCATACTCCAGGTTTGGCCTCAGGAATGCGGGTGCAGTCACACGTGTCCTAGCTTCTCTACAACCCACTCTTCCTTTCTGAGGCTCCCTGTCTTAAGAGTCATTCTACTCTCTCCCTAACGAAGGGGCTCTGCTTTTAGCCTAGCGTCGTCGGCTAAGTTCCCTCTGAGTACAGCTTAGAGACAAACAGCTGTCCAAGCATTGCTTTTAGTATGTGAATGGGGCTCTTAAAAATGTAAATCTCCCTTTTCATTCTCAATAAAACCCGACTTTCAAGACTCCTTATCATCTTCCTAGAGATGCCAAAGAATAATAAAACGATGAAAGACTCTGAGGGTGACAGCTGAATAGTGACTGTTGTTACCCCAGTATACCTCCTTCCCTTTCGTGCCATTACTAATCTGCGAGCCTAGCTTTAGGGGACAGACTGGGCGGGTGGGTAGAGACATCGACAAGGAACACGGGGTCTTTGATATTATCAAAGTATTGGCCCCACGGAGACACTCTTGCCCTGGACTTGCTCTTTCCGGCCTCCGTGTTTGTCTGTTCTGGCATTAGTACCTTGAAGGCCCTTCCCTTGACAGCTTAGTGTCACTAGTCATTCCTCAAACCCAGTTCCGATGTCACCCCCACCACGGACCTTTGCCCGTTTTTCCCTCACTTCGAGGCCCTTTCCCAGCACTCCCTTCAGAATCTGTCTATCCCGGTGAGAGAGCATTCATCGCATTCTAATTAGGCTGATCTGGCCTAACAGAGAAATCCTGAGCTCCTTTCTGCCTCGGAAAGCTCTCTGGCCTTCCACATTTATCTGGCCTTCTACATTTATCCATCCTTCAAGACCCAGTTTAAATTTGATCTCCTCTGTGAAGTCTTCCCTACCCACTGCTATGGAAAATGACCTGCCCCCATCGCTGGCTGTGTGCTTGGATGCTCGCAAGATGCATGCGTGGCAACTTGCATGGGGGCACTGGGAGACTGGGGGACTGGGGGACTGGGGGCACTGGGAGACTGGTGGCACTGGGAGACTGGGGGGACTGGGGGCACTGGGAGACTGGTGGCACTGGGAGACTGGGGGGACTGGGGGCACTGGGAGACTGGGGGACTGGGGGCACTGGGAGACTGGTGGCACTGGGAGACTGGGGGGACTGAAGGCACTGGGGGACTGGGGGCACTGGGGGACTGGAGGCCCTGGGGGACTGGGGGTTCTGGGGGCACTGGGGGACTGGGGGCACAGGGAGACTGGGGGACTGGGGGGACTGGGGGCACAGGGAGACTGGTGGCACTGGGAGACTGGGGGGACTGAAGGCACTGGGGGACTGGGGGCACTGGGCGACTGGGGGACTGGAGGCACTGGGGGACTGGGAGCACTGGGGGACTGGGGGCACTGGGAGACTGGGGGGACTGGGGGCACTGGGAGACTGGGGGCACTGGGAGACTGGTGGCACTGGGAGACTGGGGGGACTGAAGGCACTGGGGGACTGGAGGCCCTGGGGGACTGGGGGCACTGGGGGACTGGGGGCACTGGGAGACTGGTGGCACTGGGAGACTGGGGGGACTGGGGGCACTGGGGGACTGGGGGCACTGGAATACTGAAGGCACTGGGAGACTGGGGGGACTGGGGGACTGGGGGCACTGGGAGACTGGGGGCACTGGGAGACACTGACACGAGCATCTGCGAAGGGAACCTGGACAGCGAGTGGGTAAGTATAAGGGGCCTTCAGGAAGTGTGGTTTAGATTTGATTGCTCCACTTGTGTTAGCAGAGGCTAAAATCAGGTTTTCCCAAACATTTCTTTTTTATACATAAGCTACATCTGAGCGTCCACTTCAGCGTTTCCGGCAGTGCCTTACGCATAGCAGGCAGCCAGTGAATGGTTTTGATCGACTGACAGGTGCTCAGAAAACCTAGCCCGATTGATTTTCTTGCGATGCCTTCCTTTCCTGAGAGCCCATTAATTTTTAAGTTGTTTTCCTTGAAATGTGTGGTGTGCTTGCCCCCACACCGCCTTCTTTCTGCCTTCCACAGGACCTGGTCTCGATCAGCTGCTCTCATTCTCTCTTTTGTGATCGCAGGTTTTGGCAAGCCTTAAAATGTGCATTTGGGGTGGAAGCCGTAGGGAGAGGCAGGATTGGGGATCAATCCAATTCAGCACATAGACAGGGAGTGGCCCTTCAGGGTGCAGAAGCCTTCCCGTGGAGTTCAGAGAGAGGTCCTTCCGAGCAGTGTGGGCTTCCGACCTCGGAGGCCATAAGCTCTGTGGTTCTCACCCTGTCCCTGAAAGCCAGATGGACAGCAACTTGTTCTCACCTTCTTTGTTGTACATTTGGGTCTGGGGACTAGAGGTGAGACTGGTCTCAGCTGAAGCTCGGGACACTGCAGAGGGGCTCAACGAACACCCGTTGGTGCTCTGATCCTTGGGGGGCGGTAGTGCTCATTCTGACAGAGGAACCCCTAAGTGAGTAGTTACTGTCTTTAGAGAACAAGGCAGGCACAGAAGTTGTTCTGGCGTGAGAAAACCATGATTTGCATCCCCCAAATCATGTGCAAGGACGATGATGCTGAACACAGATGATGGCGTGAGAGTCCCAAGGTTTAGTCCATGGCTGCTCTTGCTGATGCATGGCGTTATATTATTTCCATTTCTTTTTTTTTTCTTTTAAGATTTTATTTATTTATTTCAGAGAGAGAGAGAGGGAGAGAACGTGTGTGTGAGTGGGAGGAGGGGCAGAGGGAGAGGGAGAGCCAGAGAACCTCAAGCAGACTGTGCACTGACTGTGGAGCCTGATGTGGGGCTTGATCTCACAACCCTGAGATCACGACCTGAGCTGAAACAAGAGTCGGGCGCTCAACCGACTGAGCCACCCAGGCGCCCCTATTATTTACCTTTCTAAATCAAATATATGGGTGAGTCAACTAGTCTTTTTAAACACCGATTTTGTGCCTAGAACTCTGGGTACTGTGGGAGAAAGGCACTGCCTGCTTGGGAGGACCTTGATATGCTGTCGTGCATGTAACCACTGAGGTTACAAAGCCGTGTGGAATCAGAAGACCGAAAGCAGATTCTGTGGCACCAAGTGCCATCGGGTCCCAGCAGGAGCAATTAAGTCAAGCCAAGGTGGGCAGAGAGGGGTAGCATTTGACTCTGAGAACATAGCCCGAGCAGAGGCACGGTGGGAATGTGAGCATGGAGGAAGCTGGGCGCAGGGGTGGGTGGTAGAGAAGAGGGAGGAGGGGAAAAGGAGAAAGCCCAAGAGCTTCTGGAATGAACAGGGACAGGGCTTGAATGGCAGCCACTTGGTTTCTTTTCACATGTACACTTTGGAAAATGCTTGGGTCTAAGGCCATACCACCCTGAACGTGCCCGATCTCGTCTGGAATATGCTTGGTTCCTGGTATTCCTGGGTCAGGTACCTTCTTTCTAGGATGAGAGGCCATCCCATAGGCCCTGTTTACCTGGCCGGGGTGTTTTCCAATGGTTCCGCTGTGACTCTGCTCAGAGGAACTGGTCTAGGAGGTCGGAATGGCAGGAGCCCTCTGACTTCATGTCTGCAAGGGTATGTGTTTCCACTATATAATTAGCAGCGTTTAACAGACTGTATCGGCCCTTTTAGGATGGCTCTTGGCAAATGGGATAGAAATCTATTACGCATTTAAATTATACTCAGCCTTCTCTTTAAAAGGTTTTCTGTAGCAAGTCTGCTCCACTCCATGTCCAAGTATGTCTCAGACCGTGAGTCAAAAGGAAGTAGGTAGCTTGTTCTCTTGGGCTGAAGAATTAAGAAGAAATCTCCACCCAAATAACAGGTAGGTGGTGGGAAAAAAAAAACAACCTCTCCCTCCAGGCTTAATCATCAGGCAAGGAGAGGGTCAGGGAAGTGCTCAGTAATGGGGAAGCCTCAGAAGATTTAAAGAGAATTACAGCCAGACAAGGCTGAACATTGGACGCCATCCAACAAAGCTCTTAAAAGATTGGAGTCACTGCCCTGTTCTTGAGCTCTGACCCGGAGGGAAGAGGAGTCTGGGAGACCTGGCACAGATGCAAGAGTGCTTAATTGTCTTTCTGGTTCTGGGTCCTCTTTAGCTCCCTGGGAAGGGGGGCCAGGGGTGGGCCGTTCTTCATGAGTGCACAAAGCTAGACCGGCTAGGCTCCCTTACAATTCCCTGCGGCTTTCCTCACCCTCTGCCCGGTTTGGTTTCCAGACTGGAGGGATGATGCAGTGCCTCCCCACCCCCACTGACCCTGCCGGCCTCTGGCCTGGAACACTGCGACATCCCTTTACCACCCAACTGGCATCTGCCATATGCTTTAGGGGAGGGTGGGGATGGCGGGGGAGGGGACTTGGGAAAATAGACTGTAGAAGTCGTGAGCCTGCGTCGAGACTGCCTATTTCCATAATCGTGCGGAGCGTCTCCACCCCACGGACCACTGTCTCCTGCAAAGGGGCCAGAGGACAGTACTTGTTTGTGTGACGTGATGCTAGTGTTGAGAACATTACTGAGAACTCCTTGAGCCCTGTCCTTGACACCTTTAGTCGTTCTTTATGTTCTTTACGCAGGCTGGGCCTGCCGCTGACTGTTGGAAGCAGCCACAAATGACTGGGTTGATTACCATATAAGGTGCTCTTTGGTGTTAGCAGTAAAGGTGGAACAGAGGCGATGAAACTGTTTTTCCTTGTGGTTTGTAAATTGACTTTAATATCAATTCTTTAAAGAGAAGTCCAGAAAGCAGGGCTCACTGAGATATGTAGATAGTCTTGGGTGTAGCCATTGTGCCAGGCATCACACTAACGGCTTTACATACATGATTTCCCTTAATCCTTACAACACTCCTAGTAATAGCCCCATTTCACAGAAGGGGAAACTGAGTCGCACACCGATCAAGCGTCTTGTCCAGGGCCACTAAGTGGCAGAGTGGGAATTTGAATCCAGGACTTTTTGATGTCAGAGCTTGAGCTCTCAATCCTGACACCGCATTGCCCGTCTCTACTTGGAAGCGCATCTCGCGGAAAATAACAGATCCACAGATTTAAGAACTTTTATTCAAGTCATACTTCCTCTGGTCCGTGAGGGCGGAGGCTGTCTTCTAATTTGTATCTCTATGGAGCTGTGTGGAAACATGCTCAGCCAGGTCCCTCAAAGTCATCTGGTTTTAAGTGGCAGACCTGGGATTTGAACTAGAAGGTTCCTGGCTCTGCTCAGCCCCTTCACTACCATCTGGGGGATTTGGCTCCTGTTTACATGGGAAGGAAGGAGGATCAAAAGGTGTGTTTTCCCAGTTGTCCTCCTATAGCAACCCCTTCCCCATCTCCTTAGTCTTGCCCACTGCTCTACTAGCCTCCCCTGCCCTACAGTTTCATCTCCCCTGGGAAGATGGACTAGTTGGTGATCAGAACAGCCTCAAGTTCAGGGTGGAGGATGGACATGGCTTTGTAGAGAGAAGGAAGAGGCAATATCTGCATGGTTTCTACTCTTTTCGGACAGAACAGTATTTTGGGCTGTTGTATTCGGGGTGCTTTCTGTGGTGAGTCTTGGGTTCTCTTCTTGGGCTATAGCGGATGGAAGAGGAACACCAGGAATAACAAATAATGATTGCAAAAGTGCTTTAGAGACTAGAAAGGGGCCATCAAGTTTGAAAATGCAGATAATGTTATTTATTCATTTATTCGTTTGTTCGTTCATTCATTCATTCATTCATTCATTTTTCCAGATTGAGGCTTCTTGAGACAATCTCCTTTGGGTTATGCAATAACGACAGATTTAGTCAGGAAAAATCAGAGATGCGAATGCTCTGAGGCAATACATCACGCCCACACTGGGGAGGACGGATGGAAATGTTGCTTTAGAGCACTGTGTTGGTAGTGATTTTACACAACACACTGACTCCGCATTGCTAATGAAAGACAGCACATTAAACATGTCATGGATTGTCATGAAACATATCATGTGTTGATTTATCAATAAAGCCTTTAGTTCTGTATATTTGCCTGCATTACCTTGTGGCCACTGGTATAACACACTGAACAAAGGAAGGAGGCTTTAGAGCTCAGAGCCCAAGCCCCCGTGAGCACATAGTGAGTTATTTCCACCTTGAGGTCAGTGGCTTCTTATTGGCCCGCATTGAGGTCTGTTCATTCTACTTTTCTTCACAGTGTCATGAGGTCAAAGTAGATGCTGTCATGGGATGAAAGGGTTGTCCATGCAAGAGCAAGACAGAATCTATACAAGAAGGTTCCCTGAGTACAAAATCTTACCTAAGCCCCAAGACCCCTCTAGCTAGCAACATTCCAGGAAAAGAGTAGAGAGATATATTTGATATCCTTGGAATTAGGTGAAAGCCTGTCCCGGAAAAAACACTCCTGTCTCCCTGCCAAGTGACTGTTATTCCCATAATTAGTCATTCTTGTTAGTGGCTCCCGAAGTCTCTGGTACACATGCAAATATTTATGGGCCAGGGTAGGATTCATCCACTGACTTCTCAGTTTAATATTAGAGTAAGAATGAATAGAATCGGGAGCATCAAACTAGCATGGGGTCTAGAGACCTGGGTCCCATTCTAGGAGTCTGAGAGGACAGTGGTGGTAGAGGAGGGGGTGCCCTAGCACCTGTGCTCAGTGGATCGGAAAGGAGCAGCTTGAAAAGCCTGCTCCTTACGCTTCTCACCCAGGGCAGTGACGAAACAAACACCCCACTACCAAGGCAAGGTGGCGTTGTTATTAATTAGATCAGTTAGCAAAAAGGACTCACAGTAATGGGAACATAGGAAGGGCAATTTTTGAGCCTGATGGGTGGAAAAGGGTGTAGGGGAGTGTATGAGAGAGAGGCTAGGGGTCTAACGGGTCACCCTGGAAGGTCCTATGGGTGGAGACACTGTGGTTGTGGTCCTTGAGAGAGCTTAGTGCTGTGTGTGAGTGCAGGTGTGTGTGTGTGTGTGTGCACACATGTGTAGGGGGCTCTCAGAGAAGGAAGGGTGGGATCATTGAATTTCACAGCAGGGGTGGGAAGCAGGCAAGAAGGAAGGCTAAAGAGAGAAAAGACCCTGGAGGTCATGAAACCTATGCTTCCACCCCCTGTGGATTAACAGTGGGGCCGGTGGAAAGGTGAAGTCCTGGAGAGTGGGAAAGGAGGCAGGCGTGATTTGGTTTCAAGACTATACTAACTAGAAATGATTTGGCACTGGGTTGGAACCCAGGATACCTAAGGTCTCATACCCACTTGTCACCAATAGCTATTTGGGCTTGGCAAGACCCTTCTCTTCTCTGGGCCCAACAAAGCCATTTTTACTGGGCTGGTTTCTTCTTCAGACACGTTCTTGAGAGAAAGTAGCACACAGAGGTTCTGGAGCAAAGGGGTTCAAATGGCCATGGAGGACACACTACTTTTCATATTGCCACCCAGGCTCGGCCACCACCAGCTCTCTGCCAAAATACATAACCTGAATCTAATCATGACAAACAGTTGAAAACCTCAAATTTGGAAACATCTTAGGAACTACTTATCAGCAAGAAGGTAGAAGAGTAAGATAAACACAGAGAGGTAACAATGAGCCTTGTAGACAATCCTAAGGTCTTTGTGGGGTTGTTTTTAAGGTAAATAAGCCTGAGAGCCATTAATGGGTTTCGAGCTGAGAGTGGCATATCTGTATGGAAGCAAGGATAGAAGCCATACAAAATCATCCAGGGAGGGGGTGGTGAGGACTTAGACCAGGGTGGTAATGAGAGAGGTAGTGAGAGGCGGTTTGATTATATATATGATATTTTGAACCTTTATACAATAGAATAGAATAACAAGTAACCATATACCCATCAACCAGCTGTAACAATTACCATCTCGTGGCTGATTCTGTTTCATTTATATTCCCACCCCCTTTCCCTTTCCCTTTTATTTTTATGCAAATCTCAGATGTTTTATTTCATTCTGGATATGCATTTAAAAATTTGTTGATGGTTTGGCTGTGGAATGTGAGGAAAAAAGAGGAGCATGGATGTCTCCAAAGTTTGCTGTGAAGGATGGAGTTACCATTTACTGAGATGGGGAAGACTGTAGATGGAGTCATTTTGTGAGGGAAATGATCAAGGATTACTTATGTTCATGTATAGTTTGAAATTCCTATTTGACATTATAGAAGCTGTTGAATATACAAGTCTGGATATCAAGGGTATAGATATAAATTTGAGAGTTGTCAGATAATAGCTGGTATCTAAAGCCAAGAGATGGAACCTCCAGCCTCTGGTAATCACAGAGTCGCTTGTAGCAGACTAACTCTTGTGCTGATGATAATGATCACTCTGGAGGCATGGGAGAGTGACCTAACGCAAACAGCTACTGGAGGAGATTCAATCCTTGAGAGAAGGGAAACACGTTGAATGAGGCCCACATTTATACAAGTGTTTTGCTGAAGGTACTGACTGGCCCACACAATGCACAGTGAAAGAACAGAAGCAGAGATAAGGATTTACTGAGCTAAGTCTTTTAGAGAAGCTGGAAATTGAGGAGGAAAGGGGGAGTCATAGGGCAGGGAGCCCTATAATCCATATATAAACTCTTCTCAAATCCTTGCCTGACTCCTTAACTGTGTTTGTGGGTCTCAAAACTCCAAGGTGACTCAGGGAAATCAACAACTGGAAGGCTGAAAGGACTGAGGAGAAATGTCAGCTTCCCGTTCACTCAAGTTAGTGGGGCTTTGGTTTCAGACTTTCCGTGGAAACTCCAGAAAGTCCACACTTCAGAAGTAAAGCTATATCCCAGGACTAAGGGATCCACTCTACAACTAAGGACAAAACTGAAATAAACCCACCATAAGAGATCCTAAAATTAAGCCATCTCAGAATTAAGATGATCTGCCAGTAATTTAACAGCTTGTTAGAATAGCACAGAACACTCTTCAGAGGAAGATAACTGAATCTAGAGCCTTACAATAAATCATTCATAATGTCCAACATCCAATCCAGAATTACAAGGAATTTTTAAAAGTAGAAAGATGTAACCCATAGTCAAAGAAAAATCAGTCAACAGAAGCAGACACAGATATAACACAGATGCTGGAATCAGCAGGCGAGGACTCTAAAATAAATGTGGTTTTTGAAGAACCAACAGGAATAATGGATTAATTGGTAAAGAGAAGGGAAATTTCAGGAGAAATACGAAAACTCTTAAAAAGAACCAAATGGAAATCCTGGAACTGTATTATACAACATATGCAATCAAAATTTAGAAGATTGGATTCAACCATGTACTTGAAGACCAGTCAATATACAAAGGAAGCCCCCAGAGAAAAAGATATTGAAAAAAATGAATAGAGCCTCAATGACCTGTATCAAAAAGTGTGCCTTTCAAGTAGCTAGAATTCCAGAAGGAGAAGAGAGATTAGGGCAGAAAGATATTTGAAGAAATAGTAGCCAACATTTTCCAAGTTTCCTCAAAAGAAGCAACCCACAAATCTATGAATATCAATGAATCCTAAACCAGATAAATATTTTTAAAACACACTAGATACACATGTTAAACTGCTAAGCGAGCATACGAAAGATGAGGGGCAAAAATCTTAAAAGCAGCAAGAGAAAAAAAGACACATCACAGTAGGAATGATGACTGACTCCTCATCAGAAAAATAAGTTATTAGACAATGAATAAATCTTGACAGTCCTGAAAGAAAAAACCCTGTCAACCTAGAAGTCTATATCCTGCAAAAATATATCTTGAAAATGAATATGAAATAAAGGCATTTTCCAATAAACAAAAGCTGAGAGAATTTGTTGCCAGCAAGACCCACACAAGGAAAGATAGTCAAGGAAGTACCTCAGGCTGAGAGGAAATGATACCAGAATGGAAATGATACCATGTAGAAAGAGAGGAAGAACACCAGATGGGTAAGTATGCAGGTGTCTTCATGGGGCTGCCATAACAAAATACTTTATAGTTTGGGTGGCTTAAACAACAGAAATTTATTTCTCACAGTTCTGGAGGCTGTGAAGTCCAAAAATCAAGGTGTCCACAGGGTTAGGTTCTGGTAAGAGCTCTCATCCTGGCTTGCAGATGGCCACCTTCTTGTCATATACTCACGTGGCAGAAAGAGAGAGGGCCATGGTCTCTTCCTCTTCTTATAGAGGCATTAATCCCATCATGAAGGCACCACACTCATTAGCTAATCACCTCCCAAAGGCCCCCCTCTCCAGATAGCACCACACTGGGGATGCAAGCTTCAGCATATGGACTTGGGTGGTGGGGAGGGACACACACATTGTCTATAATAGAAGATAAATATGAAGTCATAGAATGGATGAGATCTTCAAGGAAGTGGTATGAATACTGAGAGAGGAGATACAAGACTGAGCTTCTGGGTACTCCTCTTTCCAAAGGTTGGGAAAATGAGGAGGAACCAGCAAAGGACACTGGTAGGGCACTGCCCAAAAGGAAACAGGAAGAGCAGATGAATGTGGTGTTGGGGGAAGCGAATGGTCAACCTGTCAAATACTGCTGATGCTATGAGGTCAAGTTAGATGAGGACTGAGAAGGCATCACTGGGTTTAGCATCCTGGAGGCCACTGAAAAATGCAACAGAAGTTTATTTGGTGGAGTGATGGGGGTAAAGGCCTGATCAGAGTGAGTTTAAGAGAATTTTAACAAGAGAGAAAAGAAGGATAGTGTCAGGAGATAACCCATACTCTATGCCCCCTTCCAGGTGAAGATCAAATAGTAAAATGCATATAGGATGCTTGGCCCATAGGGATGGCCTACTACTACCTGGTTCTTTCTCCATCTCTCTCCAGAAGAAGAGTGACACTGATCTGTCCTTGCAGTAGAATGGACCAGGGCTGAGGGGGCTGCTCTGTGGGGGAAGAACCAGAGTTCTAGTGTGAACTTTTCTCTCTCCAAGCTCCTTACCCATGACTCTGGATGACTGTGGGGTTTTGTGGTGCCCTGTTAGCATAGTGCTGGAATTGGAGGCATGGTCCCACCATATTAGATGTGAAGCTGGGGGAGAGGCCCCTAAAACCATATCCGAAGTGGCAGCTCCCTGACCCCACGCTGCCATGGATGGCCTTCCACTCGGCTTGGCTGCTGGCAGGATTCTCCTGCCTGGGTCCTGTGAACTCTTGCTCCCTGTGCAGTGGCCTATATGGCAGTGATTCAGTGAGGATGCTAGTGGCTGAAGAGAACGGAAACCCCACTCAGAATGGCCTAAGTAGTAAAGAAGCTTAATGTCTTACAAAATAGAAGTCTCAAAATAGCCTAGGCCCTGAGTGGCAAGGGAGGGAGTTACTTCCTGTCTCTGTGCTCTGCCATCTTCCCCACGGATTCATTCACACATTCATTTATTCAACAAATATTTATTGGGGGCCCACTCCATGCCAAGCACTGCGCTAGGGGCTGGAACTACATCAATGAACAGAACAAATAAAATCTCTTCTTTTGGCATTTACATTCTATTTTGGGGAGAGAGATGAGAGACCCCCCCCCAAAAAAGAAAAAGCACATGTGATAAATGATATGAAAATAAATCAAGCCGGGCAGGGGACTATAAAGTGACAGAAGTTGTGAGGAGCCTATTTTATATGGGGTGATCAGGGGAGACCTCTGTGATAGAGAGGCATCTGAGTAGGGACGCGTGGGAGCAAGCCAAGGGGGTATCTGGGGGAGGAACATTCTAGGCTGAGAGAAAAGCAGGTGCAGAGGCCTCATGTGGGAGTTGCTTAGCGAGTTTGGGGACTAGGGGATGGCTGAGGTGCAGGCCTGGAGGTACAGAGAGGTCGGAGCAATGGGCCAGATCACACAGGCCTTTGTTATTCATGATGGGTGCACTGGGTTTTACTCTGCGGTGATAGCCTTGGGGGATTTTAAGAAGAGGACGATTTGCTTTAACTTAGACTTAAAGAATCACTCCCTCCTGGAGGAGGACGAGGACAGCAGCAGAGAGCACAGTAACAGGATGTGGAGTCAAGGAATGCTTGTCGTTTTTGACCCAAATAACTTGAAGAATGGAGCTGCCAAGAACTGAGACAACCGTCAAGTCAACAACAGTCAATTGGGAACAGCGGGTTTAGGGTTCAAATCAAGAGTTTGGTTTTGGACATGTCTACTTGTGTCCAAATGGAGCTGTTGATCAGGTAGTTACATTGATGAATCTGTTCAGGGCCGATGATGGGGCCGGGAGGCAGTGTAGACCTGATCAGGGTGCAGGTGGTGATCTATGCCGTGTGTGTGAGCCCAACGAGGAAGCGGGTGTGGATGGAGAGGAGGTATGAGGATTAAGCCCTGGATTCTCTGAAGTTTAAGGGTCAGAAGGATGAATTGCAGCTAGGAAGGAGGTCAAGTGAAGTGACCAGTGGAATTGGACAACAAAGGGATAGCATTGTCCCTGAGAGCAAGGTCCAGGGAGGACAGAAGGACCGTCTGTGTCAAATTCTGCTGGTGGCTGAGAAAAGGGAGGACAAACTGGCCATCGGATTAACCATATGGAGTGGGCTGGCGGCCCAGGAAGACCCGTTTCTGTGGGTGGTGGCGCGGGCCCAGAGAGAAGGGCCGCTGAGCAACTGGAGACAGAGCAGAGCAACATTTTGTAGGAAGTTTGCCAGAAAAAGAAGCAGATGCGAGGTGGGAGCTGGAGAGGGAGGTGGGGTCAAGAGAGTGTTTTTAGATGGAGGTGAAGCAGCATGTTTGAGTCTAAGAAGAATGATGCAGCAGAGAAGGGACCATGGCGGGTGTCAGGGAGACAGGGGTGTTCAGGAGGAGCTGAGGGGGATGGAGTCTCGTACTCAGGTAGAAGAGGATCTGGATAGGAGCACAGAGAGGTCAGGACGACAGGGGAGAGGAGGCGGGAGTGCACGCTTGGGCTTTAAGTTGGTTGCTTTGGTGCTGAAAGCATTGAAAGGTTTCTTCTGGTTGCCTCTGTCTCTTCTGTGATTTAAGGACAGTCATCAGCTAGAGTGGAATTGGTGGGGGGGCTTGAGCATGTGAGAAGGCTGCGGAAGACGTCAAATAGAGACTTAGGGGTGTAGGGGACGAATGGACAGGGCCGATGGAGGCCCGTTGGAGGCACCAGAGCCCCTTCGAGGTGAGTGGCATGCCTTGCAAGTGAGACCGTACTCCCACCGTTGGCTAGACTGTACTATTCTGCAAAAGTAGTCACAAGCCCTCTCTGGGGGAGAACGCTATTTTCCTGCCCTAATGACATCAGGCTTGGCCAGGGGACTTGGACTCATCAGGGAACTATGAGGGGAAGCGCTGCGTGTCCCTCGGAAGCAGAAGCTCTGCGACATCAGGTGTGGTCACCATGTTCTCTTTTCTCTCTAACTCAAGCCTGCCCCTATCCCAGACAGAGGCCGCCCAACGACCCAGATGCCAGAGCGAGGATGTCGGGGAGGAGTCGCCCCCGGTGCACCTGTTCTCTCTGAGTGAAGAATGAGCCTTTGCAGTGGCAAGGCCCTGAGGTCTGGGGGTTGTTTGTTACCGCAGCGTGACCGACACTGAAGGATATAGCCTGCTTGCGTGCTTCTCTCCAGCTCTGTTCCCTAAGTGCAGGAGCGGAGAGGATGGATGCCGGACTTACCCAGCCCTGGGACTTTGCTAGAGAGGCATGACAGAGGGGGCAGGAGACAAGGACAACACACACCGGGTGTGTTTCATGAGGCTGGGGCTGGGTGAGGAGGGAAGGAAGGGGGATGCCAGGATCATCCTGAGGTTCCTCACCATACTTATAGTTGCCGGAGGGCTGCCAGAGACAATCGGGAGGAAATCTTTCCTTCTCGTGTCCCTGAGATGTGTCCCCGTGCCCAGCTGTCACTTCTGGCAACCCTGAGAGTCCTCAAGCTTTCTCTTCGCATTTTAATTTTCTCTCCAGCAGAGCCTCTGCTGCAGCCATTTCTGCTACTCACTTTTGTCCTTTCAGCTTGCAGATTGGACAGACAGGGGGAGAGAGAGAGAGAGGGAAGCGAGCACATGCTTCCTCCCCATTTCCCCCACATGTTTGCTCCTGCTAAGCCCTGCGGCTTTGCACTTGGGTGAGGGTGGTCCTGCGTGCTCGGCTCGTCCCTCCACGTCCTGGTCGCTGGCGGTCCAAGCACACGTTTTGGAAGCTGGGCAGGCAGGAACCCAGTCTGGCCGACTCCAAGCCCATTTTTTTTTTTCCTGTGCATAGTAGCAGCAAGGGGTTAGAAGGCTCCACATCCTCGTGACCCCCTTGCCCTGATTTGAGAAGTCGGTTGAGCCTGCAGCCATGGGCCCTGCCGGCAGACACATCTGCACGTTCTGGCGCCAGCCTTCGGGCCCTCTGCCCAGCCAGCCCCGGGGAGCAGCGGCCGTCCTGCCTGGCTCCCTCCCCCAGCCACCCACCCTTCTGGCCAAGGACACTGGACAAGAGCCCGCATGTTCCACGCTCCTCCTCGGCCTCCGCTTGGGCACCAGCCCTTAAAAGAGGCTACAGGACGAAGGATAGGAGTGTGCAGACAGGCCCCATTTCCCAGGATCGCAGGGTGCATGCCTCGGCGAGGCCAAGCCACCCCCTTGGCCAGGCATTTCTTCTGCAGGAATCTGGTCTCACTCCAGACAGACTCTGTGGGCCTGCCTGGCACCCTTAGCCGCCCTTGGCCAAGCTCCCACTGAAGGCAAGGGCCTGGAGGCGATGACCCCGCAGCTGGGCGGTGGGGAAGGGCAGGCATGAAGAGCAAGGATGTGTGTTCCAGCGGGAAAGCTGGCCCTCGGGCAGGGAACACAAGCCCAAGGTCACCTGGCTGGTTGGTGGCAAACCAGCCCATGGCCTCATGACTCCGGGACCAGTGCTCCTTTCACTATCTCTCAGTCCCAGGGAGAGGGTCACCGTGTACCCAGCATGGTGCTGGCTAGCCGCCTCGGCCAGGCCGCCCTGGATCTTCAGGCCCTTCCCTGTGACACCTGCCTCAGTGGGCTTGTGCAGGGCGCCCCAGGCTCCAGACTCTTGGAAAGGAGGGAGCCTTCTTTTGTATTTTATAAAAGGCAAGTGTGTTATTGGCTCGAGGACCCCAAATTTCACCTCAGGTCCCTTTGAACAAACTGTGTTCGTGGGTGAATCACTTCTCTTGTGTGTCCTTATGGCTTTTGCCTTTGGGGGTCAGCCACCGTGATTCCGCGTGGACAGGCCCCCCTGGTTCACAGGGAACCCATGCTGCCACGGGGAGGAGTGCCAGCGGGCCGACTGGCTGGGTGGAGAGTGTCGGTGGTTGGAGCTGACAGCAGAGCCTACCAGAGGCACTGACTCACAGCCCTGGGGCTCCGGGCCAGGCGGGCAAGCCAGCCTCAGTTTTCCCAGGTATAAAATGGGTGTCAGGCCATTTTCTTCTGTGGGAGGGCCTGCAGGGCTATAATTATGGTAGGGTGTGAAAAGCCCTGGGAGCCCAGGACGGGCATCCTGAGGAAGCTGGCAGGATGGCCACGGGTTTTAACTGGCTGGGGGAATTGAGAAATTCCTTTAGAAGCGAGGCCTATGGGTGTGGGGGGAGGGTGGGGGAGGGAGGGTGAATGGCAACCCAGGGAGACGAGTCTGGTGCCCTTGGGAAGCCATCTTAGCACACACCAAAACCCTCTCTCAGAATGCAATCAAGTTGTTGCTTCTGTTCATACCAAAAGGGCCTTTTTAAAATACAATTAGGCTCTGTTTTATTATGTGTGACAGACGAGGCCATTAACCATTCCGACTATTAAATCAGACTTCATTAAAAAAAATGGAAGTAACTGTAAATTGCCTTGGGTCACGATCGTTTAGAGCCGAGACATTGCGAAGAAAAACATTAGGGAGCTCTCTACCATCAAGAAGTTCATCAATCTGACACCCCTCGGTGGGGCGTGCGCACCCGAGGAAGAGCTGCTCGCTCGCCTCTCCCCGGAGCCAGGCTCCTGGGGCTGGGAGCGGGGGCCCGACCCCTCGACTCGCCAGAGGAGAGCCAGGAAGGCGCCGAGAATAACCTGGCAATTTGGGGGAGAAGGGAATTTCTCCTTCCCAGAGAGGTGTTGTTGGTTTTCTTTTCTGAAAAATTATCTAAATATATCAAATGTGATATCAAGTCATACATAATACATTTTTTATGTTTTTGCACCAAAAAGTGACTTTAGAGCTATAAGGAGCAGTGCTATATATAAGATTATGTGTCTCCCCTACTCCCCAAAGTTGGGTGGGGTGACGTCTGAGGACTTGCTCATTGTCAGCGTTTGTGTCGCGCTGCAAGGCCTCCAGAGCCTGATGTTGGCTGTGGGTGGGTCTTGCGGGGGAGGCGCCTGTGTTGGGGTGCATCTTGCCCCCCTCTCCTGTGTGGGGGTGGGAAGGAGGGGATGGAGAAAGCAGTATGGCCAAGGGGCTACAAAAGACATGAGGAGACCCAGCCCCCGTGCCTCCTCTCCCCCCAGCCTCTGCTTAGCCTGGAGAGACCCAAAACCCAGCACCGTCCTCATGGCGGGGGGAGCAGGGCCTGGCCTGGCACAGAGCCAAGGAGGGCCCTGGGAGCCGGGTGGATGGCTGAGTTGTGTCTGGGGCGAGTCTCCGGCCTTGAGATGGCACCAGGCAAGGGGGGCGGTGGGCAGAGGAGACTCAAGGCCAGCCCAGGCAGAAGGGAGGGGGAGGCTTGCTGGGGGTGTGGGCCTGTCGACACAGGGGTTTCCTGGCAAGAATGAGCCCTCTTGGCGGTGCGGGGCGAGTGTGCCCATCTAGGAGGCCGTCAGCTGCTGAGAGCTTGCCCTGGTGCCTTCCTTCCAGCCCTTTCGTCCTTCCTCTTACCCTGCCGATCGAGTGGCAGCGGGATCCACCAGATCCAGAGCTCACCTGCCTTCTGGTGTGGTCTGGGGGCCTCCAGAGGCCTGCATAGAGCGTGTCTCCTCCACGAAGCCTCCCAGGCTCTGCGTGGGCTACATCCGTGTGCTGGGGACCCTCTGGCCCCCTGAATTTCCTCCCGCTCTGCTGGCATTGCCCGACAGCTGCTAAATCAACAAGCCCCCTCCCGGGTTGCATCTCTCCGTTCCAGCCCACCCCGCCCTTCCTTGTCTTCTGCTTAGCCACTCTAGACAATTCCCTCTAGCCCGAGGACACGGCGCTGACCCTCAGGACTCTTCAGGAGCTGGGCCATCCATGTCTGTGGCCTCCTCTCCTGTAGCTCTGCTCCAAGCTCTTACCACTTGGGCTATGGCTCCTTCCAGTCTACTTAACTCTGTAGGAGCCCTTCCCTTTGCCTGATGACCTGTCCTCTCTTCTCCACCCGGGAAAATCCTACTGCTCTAAGACCTGGCCCTAGGCCACCTCGTCCTGGAAGCCCTTCTCAGATCTGAAGAGTCACGGCACCTGCCCGCCTTCCCTGCCCCCCTCCTCCTTTCTAACAAGTAGGCACTGTCCAGCTCCAAGGTGAGCAGTACATGTCTCTTCCTTCATGGAACTGGTGTTCTCTGGGCAAGATGATCAATCAGTGTGAGCCCAGGAGGTGGTAATATGTGCCTTGAAGAAACATAAAGCAGGCTCAGGGGACAGGACTGGGGCGATAGGGCATGGTCAGGGAAGGTCTCCAGCACAGAGGATTGGAGCAGCCCCTGAAGGAAGTGGGGGAGCAGGTACCCCAGCAGCATGGGAAACGTGGGGTGTTCCCATAGCACAACCCAGGGACTGGGACAGCACTGGGGCCTGTTTTGCATCGTGTCACAGAGCGATAGTTGTTCAAGGCTTCCTCTGGCCTCAGGAACCACTCACGGGCAAGGACCGTCTCCTTGCTCTCTGGATCTATGCCGGAGCCCACCCCGGCATCGGGCACCAGAGGGCACCCTGCATCTGCCCGCGGGGGCAGAAGGAATGGCTGCGCGAACGCAGGAAGAGGGGAGCGCCTTTCTGGACTTGTGCCAGGCACCGCGGCATCTGTCTCCCTGCGTCCACTCATGTTCTCGTGCCCCAGGAAAGGTGACGGAGTACTCCCTCCCAGGAGCTCCATCCTGGAACTTTCCTGTCTCGGCTGAGAAGCTGCCCACCCAGAGCATCTCGGGAGCCCCACACAGCTGGCCTTGCCCTCCTCTCTCCTGCCCTGCCAACACTGAGAGCCGACACAGATGTGTCTCCGAGGGTCTGGGACGGGGGTGCCAAGGCTCTGGCAATAAGGGAGCGTGACTTTGAAGGTCTGCATGGTTTCCTTGTTTTATTTTTACTTCATGTGTTATTCTTTGCAAAGATGCGGTTTGAGACATAGAAGAATCAGGACTCAGGCTTTTCTTTTGGGAAGAAATCCAAAATGAAAGTCCTTAGAAATGTTAGCAAGTGAAATCTAAATGATTCTGTCCACAGGTGGTGACACAGATGGGATCAGCAAATCACCCCTGACCAGGCGATCCCACGATCTTGTGTCTGCAGAAGCACACAGGACCCTTTGGGTCTGTCCTTGCCCCGCCACCAAGCTAGAGGAGGTGTCCCGGCATGGCCAGGAAAGCTGGCTCCCTGTGCAGCCGAGGCCCTCACCGCCCTTCCCTCGGCCACTCACCAGGCACCCGCACACCCTGGAGATAGCACTCTTGCCAGCTATGGTGATCTCAGTCCTTCTGTTTTTCCTTCCTGGAGACCAGGACCTTCCTGAGGTCTGTCCATACGGAGTTCCTCCCATGCACTCCTCAGGCCGTTTCCTCCACAGACTGCTCCCTGGGGAGGAGTGAGTCACTGGATCCGTCACTGTCTCTCTGCAGAGGGGTAGGCTGTGGTAAGAGGCTGGGGGCAGGGGCTGGGCTTCCAGAGCTGGGGGTCCCTCTAGTGTTTTCTTTGGCCCTTTCCTCATGGCTCAAGAAAAGCAGAGTTCTGTTCTAACTTGGAGCATGTCTAAGCGATGGCCCAAGCCTGGCAGGCCTCTGGTTTTCTCTGGCAGGGAAGGAGCTGTTCACAGCTTTTGGCCCTGGGAGGGCCCCATCTTTGAGGACAGGAAGTCTTCCTGCTCAAACCCCCCCCCCCCCCCCCGCTGTGATGGGTTAACCATGGGACACCAGGAGAGGGCGCCCGAGCACCGACCAGAGCTCTCATCCTGGGGTCCCTCCTGCCACCCAGCCCCCGGCCCCCCAGCCTCTCCAGCCCTCGGACCCCAACCCTTGACTCCTGGAGCCCTGACCAGGGAGCCGGATGATAGGCTCGACGGTAAACTGCCTTTACCAAGCCAGGTAGTCATCGCAAATCATGTCTCCGCCCGGATCCCCACGTTCTTCACCTGGCAAGTGGAGATTAAACAGAAAAGTGAAAAGAGCCACCCTCCTGTCTTGCCAACCGCATGGAGCATGAGCCTGGTTGAAGCTCCGGCCAGCCGAGGCTGACGACATAGCCTAGAAAGTGCAGGGCCTTACGTGCCTACGGGCTTGTGGCTACTTTCATTGTTTAATACACGCACTGCCGGCTGGGGGGAGACAGCCAGTTGGGGGGGGTGTATCAGCCTTTAAAAGGGGGAGGTAATGAAAAATAGTTAAGATCAATTTTCTAAAGCAATAAAGAAAAACCAAGAGAGAAGTGCTAGTCGTTAGCCAGAAACTCTCACCCATCTCTGTTCCTTCTGCCCGATTATAAATACACAGTTTATGGAAAAAGAGAAAAGGTAAAAATGTTTTATTGTGAAATATGGAATCAAGCCAATCATTGCGGCTACTTTGCTCTTTGATATCCCCAGTTCGGAGTTACGGTGTTTTCACACATCATTGCCAAGCGTGGGGACAGCCGTCGCTCCTGGGACCTTGTCTTGAGTCAGACCTGACCCTGTCTCTTGTTCACAGGTGGCCTCTAGCTCCGAGGGCACGGGTCCACTCTCTTCGGTGTCACAATGACTTCCAACCCGAGTGCGGTGATGTGTTCCTTCCCGGCTCCCTCGTCCCGGTCCTCCGGCAGCATCGGTGAGCAGTTTGTAACAAGAATTAGAATCCACATTCACAAAGCGGTGACTGGGGAGGGGACAGTCTGACGGGGTTCCTGTGACAGGCCCACGGCTCATTCTCCACGACCGTCTCAAGCAGACCGCACTCTCCCCGACTGTCCTATGTGCGCTTCCATCCTGCGCATCGGGGGACCCAATGTCCTGCTCCAGGAAGACGGAAGAGCAGCCACCAGCTGGGCACTGGCCTGCGAGCCTTCCTGCCGGGCTCTTTCAGAACGGGCTTCTCCCCTTCCCTCCCGTAACAAGAGGCTAGGGCTCCCTTGGAGCCCCGTGCCTTGATTTCTCCTTCTCTCTTGGATCAAAATGTCTGTCTCCCCCGTTGCAAAAGAAGACCTTACTCCCAGCTGCCTGCCTTCTGCTCGCGTCCCCAGTCAGGCTTGTCAAAGAGCTTTCCACACATGCTCCTGCCCTCTCTCACGTCTCCTGACCTTAGCTCACTCCAGGTGGACGCCTGACCCTAAACCTGCTTTCTCGGCACTGCCTTTGCTGGGGTCACCAGTGGCCTCCATATTGTTAAACCCAGCAGCCACAACTAAACATCTGTCCGACTTGCCCCCTGAGTCCCTAATAGGCCGGTTGCCATCTTGTTCCTTCTTTGGTCCCTCCTTCTTGTTAACTTCAGGGACCCCATTCTACTGGTTGGCTTTCTTCCTCTGTTTCCTTTGCGGGCTTTTCCACGTTCCCTCATCGGACTGCCAAATGCCAGAGGTCTTCGCGGCTCTATGTTACATCCTTGTTTTTCTTTCAATCTTTTCAGTATAGAAAATTTCCCACATAGATAAAAATAGAAAGAATTGTATAATGAACCCTTTATGTACTCATCACCCATCTTCAACAATTACCAGCTTAAGGCCTACATGTTCATAATGGTCATTCTTCCCCTGGTTTACTTCGAGGTAAATCCCATACTACCCATTATTTCGCATGTAAACATTTGGTATATTTGTCTAAAAGATAAGGACTCTTAAAAACAGCCTTCATATCATTAACACACTTCGAGGTTATTTAACAGGTCCTTGGGTTTTCTCCTTAGGAATCTCATTGACGTCCACGGTCTTAAGCAGCTTTCATAAGCCAGTGACTCCAGGCTTACATCTTCAATCCAGATCTTTCTTTCAGCTCCAAAACTCTATTTCCAGTTCTCTATGTGACATTTCCACATGCTGGGCTTGGAGGCACCTCGGATGTAACATGTCCCAGTCAGAGCTCCTGATTTTCACCCTCACTCTGCTCCTCGTCTGGGCACCAACCCCGTCTTGGCCAATGTACCAGAACCCTAGGCGTTGTCCTTCACGACCTCCTTCATTCACCTTTACCCCCGCCTCCAATCCATCACCAGGTCCTGTAAATTCTTCCACCAAAATATATCCTGACAAGCCATTCATTTCTCTGTCTGTCTCTCCACAGTCACACCAAGCCACCGCCCTCCCTCCCCTGCACAGCAGAAGCCTCTAAGTGGCTTCATTTCTCTCACACCCTCTGCCGAGCCTCGGCTGCACACATAGCAAGTCCATGCTGGGTAGTAACATGTCAGAAGAGCCAACCGTCCTGCCAGTTAGTAAATGATCACTGCCCCGAGCCACTCCCCAGCCCAGGGCTCCACCCCTGTCCCCACCACCAACCTCCCTCCCTCTGGGAGGCCGCAGCATGGGACCTCAGCCACCTTGCTATGCTTGGAGGCTATATGCTCAAATAGTTCAACATTCCTATGGTTTATGATGACCTAAGACTTCAGGTAACTTCCCTAGTGAGGTTTAAGGGAAGATCCAGAGAACATAGTTCTCCTACCCTCCAATAGCCAGAATAATCTATTGCAAAGTGTAAAGGTAGCCCTACCTTGGAGGGGAGAGGGAGTAGTGAGGGAGCTTGTAGGGGAGACGAGAGGAAATTTCGGGGTGCTGGTGATATTCTTTTCTAGAGCAGGGTGGTGATTACACAAATACATTCACTCTATGAAAATTGATTGGGCTGAGCACTTAAAACTGTGTACTTTTCGATCGGTCTGTTACATTTCCCTAGAGTTTACTTAGAGCATATCACCCAGAATTTCCCTGTGGTTTCTGCTCAAGAGGGAAGCAGTCTCTTGATCTTACTGTTTCTCTTGTTTATATTCTCTCCAGAAGGTTCCTGTGCTGTCATGGGCTCCTGCGCCATTCCCGAGGAGCTCCACAGTGGTCTGCCCTCCCACGCCGTGGGTCAACACCCGGAGTGCTGCTCTGAGTCCCAGCCTCCGTGAATGGATGGGGTGGAACAGGCCTCTTCTCCTCTCTCACTTCCCCTTCAGCCTCCGCAAGATCAACGACTCCAGGCTGTTCAGGCAACGGGGAATATCTTACCTCGGGGCTAGGAGAGTGTCTGGAGTTATGAGAGCCCTGACAAAGACTTAAATTCAGGCTATTCTGCACTTCCCCCTGAATCTCACGGGGTGGGGGGGACACCTAAAGATTCGGGGCCTTACAGTAAAACCACGAAAAGCCACTCAATCTCACTGCTAATAAAGGGAAATGCAAATTGAAATCCCGGTGAGTCACCATTTCATGTCCATGAGCTTGGTAAAAATGTAAAAGTCTGATAATACTAAGTGTAGGCAAGGATGGGGTGAGTTCAAACGTTTACAAGTGGGAGTATAAATTGGCGAAATACTTTTCCGAGCAGTTTGGCAATAGTTAGAAGGGCTGAAGCTGCCCCTGCCTCATTGCCCCAGGCGTCCCCACTTCTTGGTCTATGCCACAGCGGAGCACGGGAGCCTTGGCAGTAGGGGAATCTTCTTCTAAGATCATTTGTGACATTAAAAAAAAAAATGGGAAACAACCCGAAAATAAAATTTTGACATTGTGGCCTGTTTATTTAACAGTGACAATGAAGGAACCACAGCCACGTGTATCAACATGGTTACAAAGCCATAAGACTGAGTGGAAAAAACAAGCCATGCAAGGAACGGCTGGTATGATGCCACGGGGGCCAAGCTTGAGAACCTACAGATCGGCACTACAAAATGCACGCGGATACGTAAGTGTGCACTGGAATTATGCAAATGTTCATGCGGATGGTGAACCCTGCATGATAGCGGCTTCTTCTGGGAGGAGAAGGATGGCGGAGTAGTCCACAGGACACCCGAGCTCAGCTTTTGTTCCGTTTCTTAGAAGTGAAAATCTGAAGTAAATATGGTTTAGTGTTCCATTTGATAAAGCCAGATAGTGGCAGGATTTTTATGGTTTGTGCTTGTCTATATGCTTGATGTTTCCCGTAAAATCAATCAATTCATGCAAAAAGCTACTTAGACCTCTCCAAGAGGAGGGGGCTCCCCCCCGCCGCCCCGCTCCAAATGGCTCACCTGTCCCAGGTTCGGTCTTTCCTCCCCAGGACTTGCCCCCTCTTCTTCAAGGCACTTAGTTGGAAAAATCTAAAGCACGAAGTGGGAACGTCCACACTTCTCCCAGGCTAAGCCTCTCCGTGGAGTCCTTTCCTTAACACCACCTCGTACCCCGAGGACCTTTGGTCTGCGTGGGGGGCTCCGTGTCAGCGTGAGGCAAGTGTGCTGTTTGGGATCCACACTGGCTGGGTCTGAATGCTGGCTCTGCCACTTGTCTGCGGGACCCGGGACAAGTTGCTCCGACCTCCTGTGTCCCAGGAGGGAGGGAGCGCAGGCAGAGAGGGTGGCCCAGGCGGCTGGAGAGGGGAGCCGGGGCAGCTCCGGGGGCAGGTGACCCTCAACCTCTGCTGAACTGGGCTACTTGGCACAGACAGACCACATCCTATTTCTGTGTGGCGGCAGGAAAGGGCAACCCTCTGGCCACACAGGGGATTGAGTTATTTTAGCAGCAGTCCTTTCTGTTTCAGTCCTAACGCGTGTGCATGCTCACTGGAGGCACAGAGAGTCCGTTTAAAGCAAATTTGCTGTAGGTCGCAGCAGACCCTTGGCTGAGGCAGGAAAGAAAGCAAAGGCTCCCCAGCCAGTTGCAGACCAACCGACAGGCCCTGCCTCTGAAAACACTTTTTACACCAAGAGTTTCAGGGGATCATGGGCACGCTGTCCCCAAACCCCTACCAGGGCTCTCTGCCGAGGGCTCCAGAATGACCATGAACCCCTGGCACCCCAAGGCTCCGGCCTCTTGGAGGTGCTATGATCACATCCCTGGGGCCCCCATGGCCTGAAGAGACCCCATGGTCTCATCCATCCTGTCTGCTTTATCTACCCCTGCATACTTTCATGTGCATGGCCTTCTGTGATGCTTGTAGGCCTTGCAGAGATGGGGGGGGGGGAGGGGAATAGTTATGGGTTGAATTGGGTCCCCCCCAATTCGTATGTTAAAGTCCTAACCCCCAGAACCTCAGAACGTGACCCGATTTGGGAATGGAATCATTGCTGATGGAACAGTTAAGACGGGTGGGCCCTTCTCCGAGATGATCGAGTCCTTATAAGAAGGGGAGACATGGAGACAGGTGCACACACAGAAAGCGCCCTGTGAAGATGAAGTTGGAGGTCGGAGTGATGTGTTTACAAGCCAAGGAAGGCCCAAGACCACGCTGGACACTACGGCAGGGTCATGGACAGATGCCCCCACCGTCCCCGGGGGAACCAGCCCTGTGGACACCCGGCTCTTGGACTTCCGGTACCCAGCACTGGGAGACAGTATGCTTCTGCTGCTGAACTCCCTGGTCTGCAGGACTTCTTTCTGACAGCCGCAGCAAACTAATCCAGGGACTAATATTACCCCTCTATGATGGAGGAGCTGGGGACCCCGAGAGCCGTGGCTTGCTCAAGGTCACACAGCTGCTAAGAAAACCGAGCTCACGCTTGATTTCCCCAACGCTGTCACGGGATGTTTGACGCTTTACATGAAGGAATCAGGGATTTCTTCAGGGGCCGGGAGGAAAAACATTGCAATTTATTCTTCTATTAAGCATGACCGGCGACAACTGCTTTCTGGGTGGTCTGCTCTGAGCTGGATCTAGATGGTATTTGGGGAAAACAATACTTTCACTTATCACCTGTACAAGATCATATAACAAGCCAAATTAATGTCATGGGACTCGTCATAAAGACCGCAGCCTTCAGACATGCTGTCAGCATGCTGGGTAATTAGAACAAGTCTGGCACGTTTGGCGGCTTAATTTACGGCACCTTCGGCATTTTGGCGCGGCCTTGGCCTTCTGATCTAGGCGTCCTTTCTGCTTTATATCCTTGGGTGGGGATGAGTCTTGACTTCTTGCCTTGGGAGCAACCCCCCTGCTCCTGCGACTCTGCCGGCATTGGTTCCCACGCTGTGCTGTCGGACTGTCGGCTGGACACCTGGAGCGTGTAGGGGTGGGAAGGACAGGGCCACCAGTTAGGTCCGCAACCACATATTCCAACGCCAGCTGTCCAGCCAGAGCTGTGCGGCCTTGGCCAAGCCATTTCCCCGTCTGGGTCCTGGTTTTCCCACCAGTAAATCGAGGGGCTTGGACAGGAAGATTATTAGCTCTTTCCCGACTGGGAGGGGGGTGGGAGATCTGCAAAGAAGGTAAAAGAGGCCAAGAGCTGCGCTGGCTGACCAGCTGTTTTTTGGTGTTTAAAACTCTCATATGAAGTGGTGGGTTTTTCTCCATCATGAGCCTGAGCAGGACACCCACCTGTCAGGCACCCGTCAGCCCACCTTGGTCCCGTGATTTTGTCCGTGCTCACCTGACCCTCTTAGGTGAAAAGGGCAGGAAACATGAATTAATTCTGATTTGTATGATTTAATTGGCAAGCAACTCTTCAAATAGAAGTCTTTTGGGGTGGTCTTATTAAAAGGCATCTTTGATTCTCAAGAGGTGGAGAACAACTGGGCTGAGGCCCCCAGATTGCTGACTGCTCTAAAAGCCCGTGACCCCAGCCCTACGCTGGATTGGTGCCCTTTGGCTCAGTGATCCATTTGCGCGGGTGATGGGGAGCCCAGCATCTGTGACCCGTCTTCATCAACCACTGCGTCCCCTAACTTCCCTCC
Organism: Ursus arctos; assembly: GCF_023065955.2. Classification (NCBI taxonomy): domain Eukaryota; kingdom Metazoa; phylum Chordata; class Mammalia; order Carnivora; family Ursidae; genus Ursus; species Ursus arctos. The sequence continues at coordinate 25,379,012 of NW_026622841.1, forward strand.
CTCCCCGAGTCATGCCATATCCTCCCTCCTCTGGTTACAACTGAAGGTCATCTGCTATGAAAGGGTTTCCATCTCTAATTTGTTGCCAGTTGCTAAGATCATCCTTGGCAATTTCTGTATATATCTTTACTTTGAGAATGACTTTTGAATACCTCTTTGTGTTGCACATGGGGTACCTTCCCCCTAAGAAGTGCGACTCCTTGAACATCGGGACAGAATTATTTACAGCCTATAACTGGATCTGTGGCCATGGATTCTTCCAGCGCGTGGCCAGGACCTCTGCCTCTGGCACTGCGGTGTCAGGATCAGGGAGGAAGAGTCTCCGAGGGTGACTCAGTGGTGGCCGGCACAGCAGGAGAGGGGCACGGTCGGAAAGCAAAGCCCGGTCTGACTGATTCTGTAAGCCGTGCTCCCTTCTCAGTGACGGCACCATGCCACGCCTGTAGGAAGTGGACTCAGGGCAGGGCTGGCTTGAAGGGGCCTAGTAACACAATATAACCTTCGTGGGGAAAGAGAAGTGCCTTCCCCAGCTCGGGAGGTGTTCAGAGGAGCAGCCGGGGGGGCCAGCTTCAGAGGCAGGCAGAGCGGTCTGCTTAAGGTCTGGGCTTGGGCTGACTCGGGCGGTCCACGTCAGGTGGTCCTGGAGGCACACTGGTGCAGCATGGTGAGCCACGAAATCACAGACATGGCTGTCGTCCATCCATTTCCCTCTTTTTTCGTAATGATAGAATTCCCTCCCTTTTGTTAAAGTTAGGCACTTAGCTGCCCCACACAAAGGCTACTTTTCTCTGGCTCCCTGGCTATGTGACTAAGTCCTAGCCAACGGGATGCGAGCAACAGTGAGGACGTTTTCTTAAAGAGAGGGAGTGTTTCTTTTTCTTCCCCTTTCCTTCTTGCTGCTCTCTGGAAGGCAGATGTGATGGCTGGTGTTGGAGCAGCAATCTTGGCCTTGAAGTGACCTTGTAAGCCACACCTAATGGGACCACAAAATAGAAAGTCTCTCTTCACGACACTGTGGGGTGTCACACCTGTCCCAATCCAACTACCTCTGGACTTCTCTGTGAGACAGAAGTAAGTTTCCATTTTGCTTAAGCCATTGTTCCTTTGGGGTTTCTGTCATCTTATCCCAAATTACAGAGAAAACTTTTTCTTTTCTTTTTTTTTTTCAGTTTTTTTTTTTTTTTTTGGTAATAGTTCTGATCTACTTTTGGTGCCGGTCTGTCCTGACGCCTCTCTAACACTTGCTGGATCTCCTCTGTTTCATCCAAGAGAACATCGCGCATTGAGGCTCAGAGCCTTTGGCAGATGCTAGCATCTAACTGTAATTTATTGACATTGTTTTGTTTCTATGGTCTTTATTTTTAGGTTACCATTTACCTAAGGTAAATGATACTCTTTTCCATTTACAATAGTGACATGAGGTCACTTTCCTTTTAAAATAATTTACTTAAGCAAAACAATTGAATTGATTTGAAAGATATTAAGTGACTAAGAGTACAGGTTACGGCAGTGAGGGCGGAATCCAGGAGGCGGCTGGAGGCTGACTACAGCTGGGGAAATAAGGGTATAGATTGTGCCACTTTGGAAAGAATTATCTAAGTATTTCTTCCTTTAGTATTTTGTGGTTCTTGTTTTTGATGAGTCAAAGTATTCTTGTAGCAGAGCTCAGCTACCTAATTCCCGAAGGCAGTAATTTGATAAATACTCCTGCAGACCAAGCATGATAGATAAATAGTGTGAGCGTGGAAGCCAAACTTCCTGTGTTCAATTCTTGGCTTCTGTAATGACTAGCTGTGTGACCTTGGGCAATTACTGTGCATCTCTGTGCTCAATATCTCACCTCTATCATGGAGTTGATGATGTTGTGGAGAGGAATAAATGACCAATCGTACGTCAGGCACCAAACTGAATATCTGACATACATTCAGGATGCAGTAAATGGCAGCTGTTATGACTATGGTTATGTCTGACTTGAACACATCCAGAAGTCAGTGTTGAAAGCTTTACACTAAGCCCTTGGGTGTAGAAGAACTCTGTCCCAATGCTGAAGAAGTTTTACACCTCAAAGGTAGATTTTTCTCAGCTTTTCTACCAATATTCTTTTTCTGTTCCAGCTCTAATCCAGGATACCACATTGCTTTAATCTTCACATTGACCTTAGTTACCTCTAGTCTGTGACAGTTCCCCATTCTGTCCTTCTCTTTCATGACCTTGCCACTTTTTAGGACTATTGGTATTTTTTGAAATTTCATAGAAATTTTGAAATTTCATAGAATTTTCCGAACTTGGTTCAGTAAAATGTTTTCTCACAAGTTTTCTCACAAGTAGGCTGATATTACAGATTTAGGGGAAGAATACTCAGAGGTGGCATGTCCTTCTCACTGCATCATGTCACAGGGTATATGATGTCAATATGTCTTATTACTGGCGATATTAATCTCAAGTGCTTGGTTAAGGTGGTGTCTGCCAGATTTCTCCACTATAGAGTTAGCATTTTTCTCTTTTTATAGTCTATTCGTTGGAGGAGAGCCTAAAGTCAGCCCACAGTCATGGGGGGAGAAATTAAGGTCCACCTCGTGAAGGGAGGAGTATCAAAGAATTCGTGAATATATTCCACCACAGTAATTAAGAAATATTTCGAGGAAGATATTTTGAAGTTATATCCTTTTTTTTCCTTAAACTTTCACCCACTAATTTGAGTATTCATTGGTGGATCTTGCCTGTAGCCATTGTTACTGGGATTTCCTAATGGTGATTTTCTATTCCACCACTTCATTCTACGTTTACTAGTTCTCATGAAGGAGGAGGCATCTCATTCACCCCCACCCCATTCATTTATTTATTCAAGTATTTGTTCATACCAGGATGGGCCAAAAGATATTTATTTTGTTATTTGGAGATATAATATATTGGGAGACTTTTCAGAATGGCCTGTGTCCTTTGACATGCTCCCATAATTTTTTTGAGCACTTCCTTACTTTCAGGTACTGCAGAATGCTCTAAGTTTGTCTTGTATTTTTCCTGCCCCAGCCCTGGAACAGACCACCATTTCTCCGAGGAACCCTGGTTCCTTTTCTTGGAGAGTGGTATTTAGAAACCAAGATCTGAGCACTAGGTGTTCTCATTGCTATTGGGGTGTTATTGTTTCTAAATCATTTCGGTGAATAGATTTAGGAATGTATGTATATATACTAAGTCACATGAACCCATCTCTCTCTGTCTCTCATCATCATTATAAATGAGTTTCTACTGATATCTCCAACACGAATCTAATACAACTGAATTTATTCCAGCCTTCCTTTCTCTCTCCTGTTTATTTGTAATTTCTTTCACCAATAGTGAAAATCCTTACTTTCAGGACTAATAGCAGAATAGAGATGACAGAAAAAAGAATCAGTGACTGTAAAGGTACATCAATAGAAATTATCCAATCTGAAGAAGAAAGAGAAAGAAAGATTGAAAAAAAATGAACAAAACCTCCAGGATTTGGAGGATACTATCACAGTTCTCACATCTATGTTATTAAAGTCTCATATGGAAAGGAGAGAAAGAATGGGGCAGAAAAAATATTTGAAGAAGTAATGGCTGAAAACTGCCCAAATCTGGTAAAGGCATAAATTCATAGGTTCAAGAAATCCAGTGAACCCCAAGAAAGATAAATGTAAGGAAAACCACATCTGGATACATTATAATCAGAATACTGAAAACTAGAGAGAAAGAGAATATTTGAAAGCAGCTAGAGAAAAATAACACATGACAGAGTGGGCAACAGTAATTTTGATACCCACTGACTTCTTATGAGACAATATGGAAGCCAGAAAATAGTGGAATGACATCTTTAAAATGCCAAAGGGAAAAATTGTCAACCTAGAATTCTATACCCAGCCAGTATATCCCTCAAAAAAGAAAGTGAAGTAAACATTCTTTTACATTGCCAGCAGATCTTCACTGGAAGAAAGGCAAAAACAAACTCTTCAAGCTGAAGGGAAATTATACCAGAGGGAAGCTTGAACCTCCAGGAAGGAATAAAGAACATCAGTAATGGTAAATATCTGGGTAAATATATAAAACTATTTTTTCCTTTTGATTTCTTTAAAAAACATATGATTATTTTAAAAAGAAATTAGAATAGTGTATACAGAGATGTAATACATGTGACAAGTACAGCATAAACAATGCTGGGGGTGGGCTAGTTTAAGGGATAAATGATGGCACTGTACAGTTGTAAAGTTTCTACATCTTATGAGAAATAGTGTAATAGTCACTGAAAAATCAAGGGTGTATGCTATAATCCCTAGTGCGACCTCTAAAAAACAATGTAAATATTTATATTTAACAGGCCACTAGATATATTAAAACGGAATTCTAAAATATATTTAAATGGCCCAAAGTAGGAAGGAAAGGGGGAATAAAAAAACAAAAACAGAGGAGACAGATAACAAATAAGAAAATGGCAGGCCTAATTCCAATCATGTCAATAATTAAATATTAAGGGACTAAGCACTCCAATTAATGCACAGTAATTCGCATTATGATTACCATCATTATCACTGTGGATTGCAGAAGAGTGAGGACTGGTTAATCTTTTAGAATATCATACAACCCTGAGCATTGAGGGTTTGGCTTTGGGTTATTCTGCTGCTTCTGGAAAAGCCTTCCTTGTCTCCCTACCAGGCAGGGTGCTCCTGAAGGGACCATCTGTCTGCTCCTTAAGCCCCTGCTGAGTTCCCAAGCCCGAGGATGGAATCGGTCCTGACCACATGCAGGGCATCCCAGAATCAGCACGCAGGAGGACACAACAATCATGGAATCCAACCTGGCAAATATCTCAGTTTCCCTTAATAGAAATCTCTCATCTAGATTAGTTTTTAAACAGTTATTTTTAAAGGTAATTAACAAGCACATTTGATGTTTAAAAACTGTGCAAAAAGTTTTGCAGTTAAAAGTCAGCCTCCCTCCTATCCTGGAACTAAAAATCAACAAACACAGAGTTTTGTTCTGTGTTCAGCCTGAAGCCCCTCCCGAGGGACTGTTGGCAGGGGGTGGGGCGGGGCTGGTCACACCAGCAACGGGAGCAGTTGGGTTTTACATTCTTCTCGACTCAAGCAGATGTCTGCCTCATGTTCTTTTTTTAGCCTTTGAAACCAACTTCCTGGAATCTATGTCCTCACCGTGGGTAAGCAATAATAGTATTTCAGAAAGCTTGTTTTTATGGAGGAAAATCCAGCTAAGCATAGTGGGCCTGTTCTGCCAGCTTTATAAAATACAGAATTTGCGTTAAGAGGAAAGTCCTTCATAACTGAGAGTTGAAGGAGTATGGGTGGGGAGTGTAGCTAGAAATAATCTCTGCTGGTTAAATTTAGGGATTAAAAAAAAAGCCATGGGTAAAACGTTATTCGATATTCAAATGGTTTGGAATTGTTTCTCTTCAGAGGACAGGAAAGAGAGGGAAAGTGAAAAGGTCATGGGCTATGGCTATGAACAAGTTTTCATTCCCATTCTGCCATGAATAGCGGTGGCAAATTACTAAACTCTAAGCCTCAGTTTTCCCATCTGTAAAATGATCCTGGCACATAGTAAATATCCAACAAATACAGTTTTCCTACCCAGCTCTTCCGTCTCCCTGTGTTTTGGTGTTTTCCGGTTACCTAAAATCAAACCATCCCCAACCCTAGTGGACTAAATTGACATGACATTGATTTTGCTAAGGGCTAAAGCAGCTTCTGATTATGGCTCCTGGCAGTCTCACCCTTGTCTGATCCTCTGCCCTTACGTGTGCTGGACATAGCGACTTTCTCCCAATGAATGGATATGGTGAAAATGAGGGGATGTCACTTCTGTGATCAGGTTAGAAGCCTGTGGCTTCCATCTTGCTACCATTTTTGGCTGTATTGCCATGGCTTGCATGAAGTAAGCCGCCATGTGATATGAGGCCCACATGACAGAACGGAAGGCGATCTTGCCAGCAACCACAGGAGGGAGCAGGGCCTTTCCCAGTGGCACCTGGAGATGATTAAAGCCCCGGCCAACACCTCGATTACAGCCTTTGCAACACCCTGATGCAGAGGACCCAGCTAAGCTATGTCCAGATGCCTGGTCTACAGAGGCTGTGGGAACATAAATGTTGTTTCAAGCCACAAAGTTATGGGGTAATTTGTTAGTAGTAATAGGTAACTAATATCTCAGGAATCTGCAATTTGGAGCGGACTCACCAGGGATAGCGTGTCTTTTCCTTGTCAGCTGGGTGCGTGTGGAAGCTGGGAACTGAGATCGTGTGAAAGCTTCCTCCTTCCTTCCTTCCTTCTTTCCTTCTGTCTTTTCCTCCCTTCTTCCCTCCTGCACTTGTCTGGAGGCTAATTCTGGCTGTGGGCTAAGACCTTAGGTCATTGTTGGCCGGAACACACAAGTGTAGTTTGTCCATGAGGCTTGGCTTTCCTCCTAACAAGGAGGGAGAGAGGGAGGGAGAGAGATCACCAGATCAGACATAAGAAAGGAAGAGAGGGACAGAGAGATCGAGAGCCGGAGGGAGAGAGAGAAAGGGAGAGAGAATGGGCGAGGGAGAAGGGGAGAGCACCAGGTGGAAGCCATATCAGCTTTTCTAACTGAGCATCGGGAAGTACAAGAATCCCTTCCGCTGCGTTCTCTTCTTTAGAAGAGAGACCCCAAGGGTGAGCAGTATTCAAAGGGAGGGGAATTAGATTCTACTTTTTAAAGAGGATTGTCCAAGAGTTTGGAAGAGCATGTGGGATCAGAAATAGTGCTGTCACCCCCTTTGGGAAACGCGACCTGCCACATTTGGGCCACTCAGTCTTCCTGCTTTCATCCAGTGTCCCCTGCGTCATCATTGCCTTACTCGAGTTGGCCTCCTTTAGAAAACAGTGTACCCGGGTAAGAGAAGATCTCAGAAAAGTCTTTTTCCTAAGTGGTTCCATCTGCCGAGGAATCAACTTGACCATACGCTTTCTCTGCCTTAGGAGGTCTCCCCACTTGTTCTTCTTTGAAGACACAATCGATGTGATGTGCCAAACATACTTGGGTAACCCATAACTGTGACAAGGGGGAAGCCCTGAAGGTCACTGACTCACTGAAAAGCCGCTTGCTTGATGACTTACCAGCTTTCTATGTGAGCAAATCTGCAAAGGCAGCACTTCTTGGTGAGAGAAAGAAATGAAGTAGGGGAGGGATAAGAGACAAAAAAGAGAAAGGAAAAGAGAAAGAGAGAGAGAGAGGGAGAGAGATCACCAGACCAGACATAAGAAACAAATCCAGATAGACGCGCGGGATTACAAATAGGGAAAGAGGAAAAGAATGGAAAACGTGAAATGTAAGAAAGCAATGACCCAATCCTACCCAGAATAAGGAAGTGGGTATGACACTGTTTTCAAGAAACAGCTTTATTGAAATATAACTCACATACTACACAATTCACTCCCTTAAATTGTGCAATTCAATGGTTTTTAGTATGTTCACAGAGTCGTGCAACTATCATCACAATCAATTTCAGAACATTTTATCACCCCGAAAGAAATCTTGTACCTTCTTGCACTCACTTCCCATCTCCCTCCATCCTCCCAGCCCCAGGCAACTACTAATCTACTTTCTGTAGATTTGCCTGTTGTAGACATTTCATATAAATATAATGATATAATACGCGGTCTTCTGTGATTGGCTTCTTTTGATTAGCAGAATGATTTCAAGATTTATTCATGTTGTAGCATGTATCAATACTTCACTCCTTTTTATCACTGAATAGTATTGCATTGTGTTCAGACACCACATTTTATCTATCCATTCATCAATTGGTGGGCGTTTGGGTTGTTCCCATTGTCTGGCCATTATGACCAATAGTGATGCGAATACTTCCTGTACAGGTTGTGGGCACGTGTCTTCTTCTCTCTTGGCTATATTCCTTGGATGGAGTGGAACTGCGGCATCACACAGCAACTCTATGTTTAACATTTTGAGGAGCTGATAATTTGTTTTCCGAAGTGACCGCAGCACCGTATAAAAGTTCCAACTTCTGCGCATCTTTGCCACCCCCTCTGTCTTTTGGGAGATGGCCATTCTAGTCGGTGTGATGGTTTTGATTTGCATTTCCCTGATGTTCTGAATCTTTTCATGGGCTTACTGACTATTGATAAATTTTCTTTCAAGAAATGTCTATTTAGATGCTTTGCCCATTTTAAAAATTGGGTTATTTGTCCTTTTATTGTTGAGTTGTAAGAGTTCTTTAGCAGTCTAGATCCAAGTCCCTTACCAAATACATCATTTGCAAATACAGTGTCCCATTCTTTAGGTTGTTTTCCCTGTTTTCTTAATAGTATTGTTTGCATCACAGAAGCTTGTAATTGTGATGAAGTCCATTTATTTTGTTTTTTCCTTTGGTTACTTATGCTTTGGTAGCCTGTCTACGAAAACTTTGCTTAACCCCGACCCCTGCAGTAGCCTTGAGGGTACCTCTGAAACCGAGCAGACTCCTGACAATGTTCTTGGGGCTGCTGCTCCAGCCCCACTGGCTTCCGCCAGCCGCACTCCTTCACCTTTGCCCAAATGCTGTCCTTCCCTTCTCCACCTGACTTCCTCCTATCCACCCCCAATCTCAGCTTACACGTCACTTCCTCAGAGAAGCCTTTCTTCCTTCCTCTCCTCTCCTTCAGATCCCCCTTATATATTCCTATAGCATGGTATTTTTGATCCCTGTGTCCCAACTGTGATTAATTATGAGAGTAATTATTTTCTAGAGTGTCTTTCTCACTAGGTTGCAAGACAGGGCCTATGTCGTCTTGAGGGCCACTGTTGTATCCCCAGTGCGTAGAACAGTGCCTGACATATACATAGCTGTCACCCAGTAAACAACTGCAGGATAAATAACCTGTAAAGTGACCTTGAAATGTGGAGAAATGTCTTATCTCTGCTCAGTGCCCTCTCTTTAAAAGACGGAATGGCCCCCAGGGTACCAACAAGGGGAAAGTCTTCCTTATGTCCTAAGTTGAGTATATGGGCTGGGGCATTTTTCTGGGGAGAAGGTCAATAGTTTTCACCCGATTCTTCAAGAGGTCTGTGGTTTCCAAAAACTTAAGGAGGCTGGCCTGGATTTTCTCTATTGAGGTCCCTCTGCTTCAGGATTCTGTACTTTTAAAATAATGTGTTGTCTCAGGAGCCCCTGGAGTGGAGATCCAAGCAGTGGCTGGTTCCTTGGGGCCACCTGGTGGTGCTGGGGTGCATAGCATCCTTTGGGCAAAAGGAGAAACCCCCCCGGGGGCCAAGTTCCTGTCTGGACAAGTTATAGGAAAGGGTCTGATGCCCTCCTCTCCACCCATTCTGCACTCAGCTTCCTCTAGGTCCCCTGGGAGGCTGCATGGGAGTGCAGAGTCGGGAACCGAGTGAGCCTGGGTCTGGTCTGGGTGGAGGGTGTGCCAAGAGTGGCCTTGGTTGGAGAGGGAGGAGTCTCTGGCCTATGGAGTCTCAAGTCCCTGGCCAGACTTGAGAACAAAGCCTGAGCTTTGTGTCTCTCAGTGGGCTTCCTTGAATCAGCTCCTTAACCCTGTTTCTATCATGAGAGGCTGGCATAGTTTATGCCCAATTCACAGAGGAGGAAACTGAGGCCAGAGATGCGATGTGACTTGCCCAAACCACACAGCTAGACAGCTGTAGAACCGGTCTCCCCACTACAGATGAACACCTCCAGCTTCCCCAGCCTCCTCATCTCCTCTCCCGGCGCCCCCAGGTTGAGCTTCCCCAGGCTCGAGAGTTTGGACTGGTCTTGCTTGCTTCTGGTGGAGGGAGTTCAGGGTGGGAAGCCAAGAGTCCAGTCCTCCAGTTCTGCTTGTCATGCAGGAGACCAACACACCAGACCCCCTGCCAAGGGCCTGGGGCAGGACATAGTGGGCGTCAGAGGACTAGACAGTAGGAGCCAGGAATGGTTTGATCCTTGGGGCATAGATCCATGAACTGTTGTTTCTGAATCTAGGTTCGGTAGACCCTGGGAGGATGGCATTGTAGGTCCCCTGCCTTCTCAGCTTGGATGCCACTTTGTTCAGCCATGCTCCCTATCTCCGCTCTGAGTTTGGAAATCCTCCCCATCTTTTCCCCTCGTGCACAGAGTTCAGGCCCTTACTGCATTGAACATTCCTTATTGCATTTGCCCGTTTACTTGTTTGCAGCACTCCCGGGCTCTGAGCATCTGGGGGTGGGAAGTGTTTGCCATATTTCATTTTGGTCCTCCTGGCAGTCAGCCTATGGTCTGGCACATGGCAGGTGTCACCAAAAATGGTATGAAATGAGAAACTGACCCAAGCACATAGTATCACATAGCGTGGTGGGGAAGTTTCTCACCTGAACAGAAATCCTGAGATGTCCAGAGTGGAGTGGACGTCCATCAGGTTCACTGGAATGACAAAAAGGAACAAGGATCCCTTGATCTAGCCTCAAATCCCTGGCAGGAGAGTGTCTTCTGGCTGCAACGGCCATGAACACTTCTGTGTCTTTTTTGGGCTATGTGGGTAGAGACTTGACCTTGTAGGATGCTGCAAGTTGGTGTTTGTGAAGTTCGCAGCAATCCCAGGGGAAGGCCTCTCTTCCAATGGTGACATTGCTGTACTTTTCCTCTGGGTCAAGAACACAGTAAACTATCAGGATTTCAAAAGTTTTAAAATATTTACTGAATTTTAAACACATCGGAAAGAATATTATACACAGGAACTTATAAAAGATATTAAAAATACAAATAAGATGAATATGCGTCTACTGTACATTAAATGTAAGAAATTGTTTTCATGTACTTACTGTTTTATATTATCATTCAATTAAAAATATTACCAAGTTTCCATTGTAATCACTTTGTAACCTCTTTGTACCCATTCCAAATCCCTTCCCCATCTCTGGAGAAATTCTGTTTATTTCTTTTTTCTTCATAACTTATTACATAGGTGTGTATTACAAACAACATATTACTTAGTTCTGAATGCTTTTGAAATTTATTTGAGTGGAATCATATTGCATGCCTTCTTTTATGACTAGCTTATTTATTTTTATTTATTTATTTTTTACTTATTTGCTTTTTTTAAAAAAAAATCAACAGTCCATGTTGGTCAATATTGCTGCGATTTACTCGTTGTCACTGCTGGAAGATATTCCACTTGATGACCAAATCATAATGTATTTATCCAGTCTCCTTTCTTTTGATTACTGTTTTGATGGTATATTTACTTTTTCTATCCTTTTACTTTTTGCATCTTTGTGTTTTAAAAATGTCTCTTGCAAATAGCTTGTAGCTCGATGATTTAAGAATTCAGTAATACGAACTTTATCTTTTCACTGGCAAGCTAATCCACTTACACTTGTGACTACTGATAACATGCAGATTTATTGATATTATTTTGCATTTTCTACTTGCTCAATTTTCTTTGTTTCTTTTATCCCCCCCACCCCCTGCTTTTTTGTTTTCTTTTGTACTGAGGACTCTCACCCACTCCCCCTCCATTAGTTTGGAGTTATATACGTTGGTTCTATCCTCTAAGTGGTTACCCTAGAAACTTTAATAAGCACGCTTAATCTAATCAAATCAAAAGCTAATCAGTGTCTTGACTCTCCTGTTCAAGGCTCATTGATTTAAGCGCAATCACCGTCTGACTTACTGTGGCAGACGCACGCAGTGATCCATGTTCCCATACAGTCCTCTCTCCTGGAGTGGGGGGGGGGGAACCTGTGACTTGCTTCTAATCCATAGAATTTGGCAGAGATGATGGGAAGTCACTGCCATGATCATGTTTCTTTATGGAGGACTCCGTGCTACCAGAAGAGAAAGGCTGCTCTGCTAGTCTTGAAGAAGCAAAAAAGGCATGTGTGAACTGTCCATGGAGAGGGCCATGTGGCAGGGAGGTGTGAGAAACTACTAAATGCCCGGAGGTCTGGGTGGTGCGGTCGGTTGAGTGGCTGACTCTTGGTTTCAGCTCAGATCTTGGGATTGAGTCCTGTGTCGGGCTCCGCACTCAGTGGGGAGTCTGTTTCAGGATTCTCTCTCTTCTTCTGCCCCTCCCCCTGCTTGCTGTCTCTCAATCTCTCAAAGAAATAAATCTCTAAAAAAAAGAAAAGAAAAGAAACCTCTAAATGCTGAGAGACCACAGGAACAAAGGGCCCTCAGTCATAAGTTGTGCGAAGATGAATTCTTTGATGAACTGAGGGAGCCCCAGAAGGATATGTTTCCCCAGGTAAGTATCTGATGAGACTGCAGCCCCGCCGACCCCTGGATCACCCTTTCTGGGGCGGGGGGGGGGGGGGCGGGTGACATCCTGGGAATTCTCCCTGCTGAGGATGCAGTTGTAACAAATGGCTCTGACATTTGTCTTTAGTATTTGGTGTAGGGATTGGGGTGGGGAAGGCCCACCACCTCTTCTCTCTGTGACCTGAGCCAGACTGCGATTGTGATTTTGAGGTCGGCGACTATGTTTCTTCGTCTCTGAAGCCCCAAAGCCTGGCACATGGTAGGTGTGTTACATGTTAATCACCGAAAGATGTTACCCTAAGGCTGATCCGCTTGGGTTCTCTACCTTCAAGTACTTTGTCTTGTCCTCATTTAAAGACAAGGCCTGAAGAGGCTTACTGGCCCGTGCTGGCATGCTCTGCAGGGCCCTTCTCAGTTCTTTACCTCATCTGTTTAGCTCTCTGTCATGATTCCAGTTCATAAGTGGGTGCACCTTCCCCTGAATTCTTACAACATTAACCTGAATTGATCATTTTATCATCTCAATAAGAATAGCATCCATTTAAAAACTCATTTTCTATCTGCTGAGCTCTGTGCTAAGTGTTCTAATCCTTCAACTCAGTTCATCTTTACAACATCTTTTTGAGAGAGATACTTTTATTATTACCATGTTACAAAAGATGAAATCGGGGCACAGAGAGGTTAAATAACATGCCCAGGATAACACAGCTAGTAAGTGTTGTAGGCGGGAGTTAAACCCTCCTACGTCTGATTCATGCTCAGGCTCACAGTAATTCTGATGCGGGGAGCCTGTCCCAGGTTTTTTGTTTGTTTGTTAGGCTGCAGTCTGCCACTAGGTGGTGCTATATTCCAGAGAGTGGACGGCAGCGAGAGGCAGGCTTCAGGTAGCTCCAGACCCCCGGAAAGGAGCCTGGTCTATCCAGAAGAGAGAAGGCTGGAGTGCCTGGAGGAGGTAGGGTGGGGGGACTGCACACCTCCCAAGAAGAGAAAGGAGGAGAGAGAATCCAGTACTCCAGCTGGTACCTGGCTGGCACTGCCTCCCAGGAAGCCGGCCCGCAGAAAAATGGGTGGACCAGACGACAAATGGACTGGAGAGTGGGGTCTGCAGGTTTCAGTGAGTGGTAGGAATGGACACACGTCAGGGCCACAGGCTACCAGAAAAGCAGCTTGTAAGGTCTTACTAGAGAGGGCCTGGCCATCCCGCTCTGCTCAGGACCACGGGATGCAAATTGTCAAATCCACCTTGTAATTCCAGTCCCATCTACATGGATGGCTTCCCCATCTCCCAGTCAGGCCTTTAGCCACTGTTGAGTTTCAGTCCCAGGAGAGAAATGTGTAATGACTGATCCCAGACCCCGGCCTTCTGGCCCCTGCTGCCCGGCCAGCCTCTTCTTCCACACACCTCCACCCACACTCCACTCTGGCACGTTTTGGTGGAGAAACAGGTCAGTGCCGTGCCCAGGATGGGGATGGCAGGGCTCAGATGTGGGTGGGTCCCTGCAGGCTGCGGTCATGGGGGAGATTTCCTGAAGGACATGGGTTCCAGTGGGCAGGGGGCCTCCAGTTTCGTGGACTTGAGTGCCAGGCCTTGGCGTTTGGCAGTGGTTCCGCAGAGGAGGAAGAACACAGGACATCGGGGGACCCTGAGCATGACCACCTGTCTTTTTCTGCAGGGGCACATACAGCTCACGGTCTACCTTGTAAGGATGCTCTTTTGAGTGGAAGGGAGGATTATTAATAATTAGCCTGGGACAATAAGTGGAAACTGGGACAGCTATCTGGGCAAACCAGGGCCTATGGCCATCCAGCTTCTCTGCAAAATGAGTTACCTTCTAAGGGCCATCTAATTCTGACATCCTCTGATTTTTGGCCATAAGGGAAGCATGGGGCAGGGACACAGAAATGAGGCCAGAATGTCCTGGTTCTGCCACATTCAGGGATGCAGAGAAGCTTTGTGTGGAGTTCACTCATGGTCCCTGGACCCGATCAATCAATCAATCCATCTCCTGGTTCCCGGATTATACAGATCCAGTAAATAGGTATGAAGGTTCCCAGGCCCTAGAGAGTCACACAGACACAGCCCTGTCCTCAGGAGAGAGGCCAGGTCCTATCTGCCTGGTCTGGGGCCTGGTCCTGCAGTCATTGGGTCCTTCCATCCCTCCCTGATCCCATCCTAGCTCTGCCCTCAGGAGTCCTCAGCCTGTCCATTCTTCTCTTTCTGGGCTCCCAGGGCACAGAGTATGCCTCCCCTGGGAGGATTTCTAGGGAGTGCTGGGAGAGTCCCCTGTTCTCTCTGGCCCTGTCTTGCCCACCCTTCCTCATACCACTCTAGCTTCCCCATCCTAACAACCCCATGACAAATTATCCCACAGCAAAGTTAAATTGGGTGCTACATCAAATACCGTGGATTATAGGGAAAGGAAAGCACATAGCTCATTAACTCAAACCAGCTCCTCCCCCCAGACCTCATTTTTCCTCCCTCCCCCTCCATTGATTTCTGGAGAAGAGACTTGGCCGGAGGACTGCTGCCTTGAAGGGCTTTTTGGGTGAGGAGGGAACTTGAGAGCCGGGGACTGTGGTTTGGACGCTAGAGTCAGGACAGGGCATGAAATCTGCAGTCCTCACAGGGCATGGGATCCACCAGAAGAGGGCGCTGTGGCAGAGTGTGGCCCCCTTCCCTTCCAGACATAGGCCCAGTTCTGCTTCTGGACTCCTGGTGGGGAAGCAGCTGGAGGAGGGTGTTTCCTCCTTAGGCCTGTCCATGTGGAAGGAGGGGCAGATCTCTCCCTGGAGACCCTTTTTGGAGCAGGGTAGGGGATAGCTCCACCAAGAACCAGGGTCTCACCTGCTGATCTCTGAAGCTTCACTCAGCTGCAGGGACTGTGGTGTGGAAGGAAGGGGAGTTTCTCTGGATGCTGGGATGAACTTGCTGTGACCTTGAGGTGGGGATTCTGGTTTCAGCTAAACTGCATGGTTGGCACCTCCCAGGGGAGGAGGCTGTGGGAAGGAGGTTGAGGGAGCCCTGTTCAAAGACTCAAGAAAGGAAACAGGTTGGTGGAGAAGGTATGTCCTACTCCTCTATTCAAGGGCCCACCTGTGACCAATGATTGAGGATGTGGAGGAACCACCCTTTCAGAGGGTAATGAAGAATTCATCAGGCTTTTGTATCTGCCCTCCCATGACCTCCCGAGCAGAGACAATGGCAGGGCTGGGGGCCTTTGTCTCCCTCCCTACAGAGGCAGTGTCAAATGTTGGCCACGTGTGGGTGGGGAGCCTGCCTCCCTTGGAAAAGGGGTAGTCCCGTAACTTGACAAGGGGCACCAAAACCAGGGCTAATTAGCTGGAAATTAAATTTTCCATTTGGCTGGGCCGGAAACAATTGGGGGTGGGGACCTGGAGTCAGGAGAGACCTCTGGGGAGAGACATGGTGTCTACCGTGTGTGCTTTGGTAAACCTCACCTCATGGAGAAGACTGGGAGTGCCCCACAGGTACTCAGCCCCAGAAAACCAGTCAAACAGACAACCAAACTGACCACCCAACACCAACAAAATGGTGATTATACTTTGACAGCTTTTCTAATGAAGGAGGACACCAACTGCGTGCCTTAAAAATGGAAGATGAAGGATTCATACAGAGACATCAAGAAGTCACTTCATTCTACAAATCTTTTCTGGCACCCACTCTGCCCCATTCAATAGCAATGCATAGAATTCCACCATTAGAAATTCGTTTCTTTATGACTTCACAACTATGCAATTAATTTAACATTTATTAAACATTTACTGAACTCACACCGTGCGGCAAATACTATTTCAGATATGGGGATACATGAGTGAACAAAAGGGAAAATGACTTATAGGCTTTCAGTCTAGTGGAGTCGATAAAAATAATGACATATATGTGTGTGTATACACACACACACACACACACACACACATATAGTCAAGTGAGGAAGTTCTGTGAAACCAAGCTAGGTAGGGGGATAAGGCATGATTGGGTGTTCTTTCAAATATGGTGGCCAGGACAGGCTTCTCTGAGGAGGGGCATCTGAACAGCGATCAGAAGGCTGAGAGGGAGTTAGCCATGTGGCCATCTCGGGGAAAGGCATTGCAGGCGGTTGGAAGGGCCTGGGTAGGACTATCCTTCGTGTCTGAAAATATCAAATAGGCCAATGTGGTTGGAACGAAGTGTGGGGGGCT
Organism: Ursus arctos; assembly: GCF_023065955.2. Lineage (NCBI taxonomy): Eukaryota > Metazoa > Chordata > Mammalia > Carnivora > Ursidae > Ursus > Ursus arctos. The sequence goes on from NW_026622841.1 coordinate 25,395,435, forward strand.
TGGGGGAGGATGAACTTGGGGTCTGAGCTTGCAGGACCTTGGGAGCCGCTGGAAGGACTTGGCTTTAACTCTGAGATGGGCCATTGACGTCTTGCAAGGGGAGTGACTTGATTTAAGTGACTTGATCTTAGCAGGTCATTGGCTGCTACGCGGAGGATGGGGCTGGAGGCGGGGGCACCCATTGAAGCAGGGGAAACGATTCGAAGCTTCTGCAATGGCCCAGATGTGAGATGATACAAATCCCCTCGGAAATGGTACTGCCTCTGTGCGCATGCGTGTGCGTGAGTGCGCGCGTTTGCGTGCGCGCGCACGGGGGGGGTCCCTCATCTTACGCCGACGTCTGCGTTCGTGGCGGGGAGAAGTCTGCTGCCTGGCTGTGCCCAAGCCTGCCCGGGAATTGAGCAGGTGAGACCCCCTTGAGAGGAGAAGCCGCAGAGCCAGCCCGGGAGCCAGGGCCCTGGCTTCTCCCCCTGGCTCTAACTGACCGGGTGTTTCCAGGAATTTGTTCCATGGCTCTGTGCCTCAGTTTCCTTATCTGTAACATTAACCTAGCGTCAATGGAACGATCTATTGTAGGCCAGGTGTGGGGGAGGCGAGCGACCCCCTGAGCTCTCCAGGTTCCGGGGGCTCCTGTAGGAGAGATGAGGAACAGATGAGGGGGACAGAGGATAATGGGGAGGGGGGAGTGCCAGGAGCCTGGGGGAGGAGGGGCAGACCACCTCTGCCTGGCCAGGAGGAGGAAGCTGCCCAGGGAAGGGCTTTTACAGGGAGACGCGAGGCAGGTAGGAGGCGTGTGTGGGGCAGAGAACAGCAGGAGCAAAGGCTCAGAGGTGGGAAAGTGAGTAAAGGAAAAGAAATCGTTTTAAAATCATAGAATTTTAAAGCTGGAAGAGACCTTGGAGATCATTAAATTTAGGTTTTCAGACATGTCGTTGTTTAAGCATGGTATGTCCGGTTCTATTACACAGATCAGACAATATTAATAGCTAACCTGTATTGAGTGGGTGATGTACTCCAGATCCTTTCCGTGTGCTGATTGAATTAGTTTTCCCAAAAATCCCATGAGTTAGGTTACTACGATTAGTATCCTCATTGAACTAAGGAGGGAAATGAGGCACAGAGGAGTTAAGAAACTTGCCCATGGTCACACAGTGAGTCAATGGAAGAGACAGCATTCGAACCCAGGCAGTCTGGTCCCCAGACTATGCATACTACCCCCCTTGGCTTGGGAGTGAAGAGGCGGGTGGCCGGCGCTGGTGTCAGGAAGGGGGTACGGTCATGTGAGGGCTGGGGACAGGGAGCAGTATTTGGGTTTTCTTTGGCATACATCCCTCCCTGTTCCCTCTGCTGAGGGGTAAGCTGTACCAGAATCCATCCAAGCTCCCTGGATCCTTATTGTAAGACTCTAGCATTAGCTCCCCTGGGGCTGGCTGAGACCGTGCCTCCTCCAGAGGGCTTCCCTGACCACCCAGCCAGCAGGGTCCTGTGTCCGTGCACATCAGAGGACGCTCCTCTGCTTCTTGCTGGCACCTTTGGTTTCAGCCCTGCTTTCTGACCCAGAGGGTACACCTTTGTCCCCCATGTTGGCACCCAGCATGTGCTAGGCATTCATCCACCAAGCATTTACTGGGAGTGACTGCAGGCTCCTAGCACCGTGTACGCGGAGGGGAGCCTACTCTCAAGCTGCCAGTGCGTGCGCGGGATCACAACGAAGCCTAAAGACAAATGGCCAGGACAGTGCCTGGGGCTTCGTCTGGGGCGGGCTAGCAAAGAGACGCACAGGCTGAGGGGCCCAGCTCACTCTGAAAAGCAAGGCTGACCGCAGGAGCGCTGGAGGCAGGGATGAGCATGTGCTGAGACATCCGGTGAGAGCTCCCTGTACATCAGGAAGACACTGCACCCTTGTTCACTTCAGGCCAGGTCAAAAGCCGTCCCGTCCCTACAGGGGACTCCAATGCTCCCGCCAGGCTGGGCTCTGAGAAGCTCTTCCCAGAACATCCCGTCTCTCTTGTAATATTGAGCTCCCACGTTTGAGGAAGGCCCCCAATCTTTGAGATTGTCTGTTTCAACCCCATTCCCAAAGCAATCCCCCAAATCCACACTATCCCGAATCCTGAGGACTCTTTAGAGGTCCACTCGTTCCATTATGATTTTGCCCCCGCTCTCTGTTCCTTGAGTCCAGCCAGTGTGACGTTGGTTCCTTGTCAGCAGTCCCCGGAGAGGAAGGCTGAGGGCAGAGGACAAAGTGCAAGTATCAGTGCCCCGGACCTCCAGCCTGTCCTCAGGTCAGTGCGCGGGCGCGGCCACCAAGGGGCGCCCGAGCGTCGGGGTTCGCGCGGCGGCTCTTGGCAGCCAGGCGGGCGCCGCACGCGGCGGCCGCCAGGGGGCAGCAGAGCGCGGGGCCGCGGGCTTGGGGCTCCGGGCTGGGCGGCGGCAGCTGCGTTCCCGGCTCCGAGCGCCGTTCTCTGTTAGGAGGGTAATTTAGAGCAATTACACCGATTATTATTGCTTTTCTAATTAGTGCTTTTCCTACAGAATTAGCCGAGTGTTTATTAGGAGCTGCTTGTTGCCAGCAGTTTAACTGCTTCGCTGCCGGGCGCGGGGCGCCGCGAGCGGGGAGGGGCCGCGCGGTCCTCGCCGCTGCGTGGGGCCGGTTGGTTATGTGGTTTCGCATAAAAGCACGGATTAAATATTCATTCTGCTTTGTTACATATAGCATTAAATTTTTATCAGCTGTATGTTTTCCTTGAAGTTTTCCCTGCGTGTTAACATTCAGAAGGGCTGCAGGAAAACTCCGGGGCCTTGGCGGGTGGGGAGGACAGATGGGGCTGGGGGGGGGGCAGTGTTGGGGCCAGAGGGACTGGGAGAAAGGGGGATGGTCACCTCGCTGACATCTGTAATTCCTCTAGACTTTTCCCAAGCCCCGCGTCCCCACATCCTTCGAACACTCCTGGGAGGTAGATAGGAAAGGAATTCTTGACCCCATGGGATGGGTGAGAAAACTGAGACCCCCACGGTGAGGGGTCGTGGGTGGCTTCTCCAGCTCACTGTCATTTTGGGAAGCTTCCAAACTCTCCATCCCTCTTAGGTGCCCCACCCAGGCCTCCCTTCCTAATTTTTCCCAGCTGGATCCCACCCAGCTAGATCCTGGGACCTGCCAGGAGGCAAACTGATGCCTCCATTGTGCTCCTGAATTCCCCACCTCCTGCATAGGTGCTCCTTCTGGAGCCCTTGACCAGAGCAGCAGCGGAAGGGTGGTGGGAGGCAGAGGAGAGCGATCTGGGGTTTAGTCAATGCAAGGCCCTCATGTTGGGAAGTTGGTAGTTACTTCTTGGAGAAGGGAGAGGCTGTCCTCACCTCATCAGTCATGGGAACCCCAAGTGAGAGAAACTAAGCTCCACACACACACACACACCCATAGCAGAACCAGAGGGGGCAGTTTGTGCTGCCCAACTTTGGTTCACTCTTCAAAGGCTTCTGGAAAACCACCCCCTAGCGCATCCAAGGGTTTGTTTACAGCTCATTAACTACTTGATGGAAAGGCTGGGGTGGGGGCGAGGCAGGGAAATATTGACAGAAAATCAATCAGAAATGAAGATGAACGATCTCCAAAATGTTCCAGTGGGTCAATAGGGAAATGGGATTTGAGTTTGAAAAACAGGGACTGATGAGCTGAGATTTCATTCCTCCATTTGTCGCCGCACAGAGTGGGGCCCAGCAGGATTCAGACTGGCTGTGGGGAGGTGTGGCAGGCTCCCAGGGGTTCTGGGATGGGGCTCAGCCCCGGGACTGTGTTAGCCCCGGCGTCCCCTCCTCCTGGCCTTGGTTCCTCATCAGCAGGTGGAGAATGGAGGGGCACGTGGGAGGGTTGCTTCACCTCACCACTGCTGGGCAGCTGATCTCACTGGGCCCAGACATGTTCCAGGGCAGGGGAGCTTCCCTGCTTTTCACTCCTCTGTGTTTCATTCATTTTGGTGGGGTTGGCAGGGGAGGCAGGCAGGCTGTTTGAGAGAAATCCATGGGTGCCAGAGGGCCCAGAACGGCTAGGAGGGGCCTCAGCACCTTCCCGGGGCTGGTCCCAGATGCGTGGTGGCTCCGGAATCCCGCCGGCCACAATGAGCTGTGACAACAGGGTGCAGGGGAGCCAGGCTCAGACACCCTCTCCCCATTCTGCTTGCAGGCTCCCTTCTTTGCCTTCCCTCTTTCCCAAGGGACCGCCTCATGTGACAGTTTAGACAAGTAGAATACTGCTTGAGCTCTGCCCCTTACCTGAGCACAGCTGGGTAGACCCCCTCCCCGCTCCGCCCCGCTTCCCTCCCTTCGAGGCTCCCTTCCCTTCTAGGCATGCTTTCCTTCGGGGAGGCTGGCTTCCCAGCCTGGGGACGGCCTCTGCAGCTGCTCCCGAAGCCGGCTGCCCCCACATCTGGCTGCCGTCCTGGCCACCTGTCTGTGCCTGGGTCTTTTTCTGCTCTCCAGCCTGCAGGACTCCTTGGGGCTGAGAAGCGGAACCTGTCTGAGATGGAGAAAGAAGAAACAAAGGGGAGACTCCCACGTTGATAAGCCACGTGTCCTGTCTCAAAGGGCTTTACGTGGTGAATGTTAACTTGGTCCGAAGAGGCTTGTGTGGAGTCTGGGGTTCGAGGGGCTGACGACTGCTGCGACACTGCGGCTCTCTGGCCTGGGAGGAACGCCCGTCCCTCACCCTTAGAGTCTGTCCTGTCATGACAGTGGCCAGCCTGGGCCCACTCAAGCCTTTCTGGGCTACTCTTCTGCACTTACCCCCAACATTATGGACTAGTCACCAAGGGCTCACAGGGCTGGAAGAGGTTTTAGACACTACACACCACAGTGTCCCCACCTCCGCACTGCTGGTACTTGAAGCTGGGCCATTCTTTATTGTGGGGCCATCCTGTGCATTGTAAGATGGTTAGCAGTTTCTCTGCCCCCCCCCAAGATGCCAGGAGCACCTTCCTCTCTCCCCTGTTGTGACAATTAATAATGTCTCCAGATACTGACACATGTCCCCTAGGGAACAAGTCATTCCTGGCTGGGAACCACTGCTCTCCACTAACAAATGCACCAACCAATATCTAGAGATGGGCTGTGTCATATGCAACATCATTCGGGGCGAAATAATGGAGTGGCCATGTGCTCGGATTCTGGAATCAGCCATACTTTCATTCAGATGTCATCTGTACTACTAACTAGCTCTACTGTGATCGGCAGCGAGTAAACTCTACTCTGCTTTAGCTGGCCCATCTATTAAATGGGGATATGAATATTACCATCCTTATGGTAATGTTAAATAAATAGCATTAAATAAGGTCATGCACATTAAGTGCTCAGCAGGCAAGGGGTGCAATTAGTAGCCGCGAATGTCAGAATCAGAGACAAGTTCTGGACTCTTCTCCTGCTTGGAAATAAGGGGACCTGAAGAAGATATCAGATGATGGTGTTCTGAGGACACAATACAACTTTTTTCCAACCACAAGGTATCTTCTAAAAGATATGGGGCTTTTGGGTCCCTATAATCAGAACCAACTAGTGATGATGGAAATTAAAATTTTGTTAGTTGACATTAAAAAATAAATCTCAAAATTGAGGCACTGAATTGCAAAATGAGCACGTATGAAGGGAGAGTGCTGAAAAATCAAGACAAGAATTTCTCCAGGAATGCAATGCCAAAGGGAAGGAGATGGAAAATAGGAGAGAAAAGCGAATCAACACCAAGCATTTATGAATTAAGAGTACCAAAAGGAGAAAATAGAAATGATGGAGGAGAGGCAATACTTTAAGAATTCATAGAAGGGAATTTTCTAGAACCAAAGAAAGATAAAACTCTTCAGACTTAAAAGGTCCGGGCATGGCCAGCAAAATTTTAAAATCCATCGACATGGACGTGTCACAATGAGATTCTAGAACATCAGAGATACGGGGAGACCCCTGAAAACCTTCAAAGAGGAAAATAATTACAGGCATGTCTGTCAGTTTCCTATAACAAAGTATCACAAACTGGGTGGCTTCAAACAGAAATGTAGTTATCACTGTTTTGGAGGCCAGAAGTCCGAAATCAAAAAGTTGTTAGCATTGGTCCCTCTTGGAGGCTCAGAGGGAGTGTCACTTGGGCGCCTGTCCCCTGGCTCTGGTGGCTTTCGCCAGTCCCGGCCCCTCATTGGCTTGCCATCTCGGTCTCCGCCTTCCCATGGCCTTCTTCTCCAGCTCTCCCTGTGTCCTCTCTTGGTATAAGGACACTAGTGTTCAGAGTTAGGGCCCACCCTACAGGATCTCATCTTTCCAAAGAAGGTCACACTCAAAACTGTTGCTAGGAGTTTGGACGTGGACACATCTTTTGGGGGGGACACGATTCAACCTGCTACGCATGGGCACCAGGACTGGATTGACATCCTATTCCTCATCAGCAAAACTGGATACAAAAAAATAATGAAGCATATTTTCAAAGCTCCAAGGGCAAATGGCTTTGAACATAAATTATCATTCAAGTGTGAGGGCAAAATGAAGCCCTATCAGACGAGTACGGACTCAGAACATTTACCAGCCTTCCAATTCGCCTCGGAAGAATTAATGTATTTGGCTAGTGTGGAAGATGCCTTCTTTCCCCATCACCTCCCCTGCCAACAAAGAAGAAGGAGCCCCAAATTGCCCGGCATTAATCTATTTCTTTAAGTATATTTGATTTATATTATTCAGCAAACTGTGCCATTTATACAGAGAAAAAAGTGTTACTAGGGCTGTAATGTGAAAGAGCAGCGTGCTACCCCGTCTGTCTCTGCAACCTAAATTCGTACTCCCCGGAGCAACCACTGTCCTTTCTTGTAGCCAGTTCTCCTGCTGTTTACTTCTGTATTTCTCCATTTCTGGTGTATGTAGCTATTTCTGATTTCTCCATTTTAAGAACTATCTGTTGACTCGCAGCTATGGAAAATTAGATTTTAGTTTGCTCACATGCTTACATGCCCATTTCCTCCCCACCAAACACACTTATCTGTCCTGCCCCCGTCTGTGGAGCTCCCGCAGAAGTTTCGGTGACAGTCACTGCTGGGTGCTTATATTTGTGTGACCTTAGAGATACTAGTCAGGCTAAGCTGTGCAGTGTGTTAAGATTATAATTCTTTTTTTTCCCCTTTGAATTAAGACTTGTTTTCATTTTTATTTGTTTAGTTTATATACCTGTTAGTACATGATTGCGAATCTGTTCCCAAATTCTCCCAAGACCTGAAGATCTCTTCTCATTATGTTCAGATGTGTCAACTGTTCTGTCAGCCATTTTCCTGGGATTTTTCCTCACCTCTTTTCTTGGGTTCCTGTTTCTCGGATCCCACGTTTTTCTTTTTCTTGGCTCACTTTCTCATTTTCGTGAACTGCATCATTCAGTACCTCCCTGTGAAAGATGAAAACTCTCACACTGCAGGGTTTGGTTGGAGATAGAATTCCAAGATGGAGAACCTTTTCCCACAGAATTTTGAAGGTATTGGGCTGTTGCTTTTTAGCTTCTAGTGTTGCTGTAGATATTCTGATTCTGAATCATTGGAATGTGGTCTTTTTTTTTTTTTTTTGAAGATTTTATTTATTTGAGGAAGAGAGAGAGAGAGAGCATGAGCAGGGGTAGGGGCAGAGGGAAAAGGAGAAGCAGTGAGCAGGGGTCCTGACACGGAGCTCGATCCCAGCACCCTGAGATCATGACCTGAACCAAAGTCAGACGCTCAGCTGAGCCACCCAGGCGCCCTGTGACCTTTTATTTTTAATGTGACTTTTTCTATTCTTTAGAAGCTTTTAGAATCTTCTATTGATTCTTGCTATTCTTAAAATTCACTGTAATGTGCCCTAATGTAGGCACATCTCCATCCAATTAAAGAAAAAAACCTCATTTCTTAGCCTCTGTTACAGCTAGGTATAGCATATAAACATAAGTAGAATTATTGTGTTCTGGGAAGTCTCCTTAAAAGGATAGGGTGTCCTTCTTTTTCTGCCTTCTTCCTTCCTGCTATTTTTGATGTAATGGCTGGAGTCCTAGCAGCCATATTGAACCATGAAGTGGCTTTGGGCCATGTTCTATGAGACAACAGACAGAAGCCCGAGTTCCTGACACCATGCAGTGACTACACTAGACCTGCACTGATTCCCTCTGGGCTTCCTTTAACTTGAGAGCAAAATACACTTCAAGGTTTTTTAAGCTGTTATTTCGTAGGCTTTCTGTTAACTTATTCCTGAAATTAATATGAACAAAATAATATATTCCCTTCACAGAAAAAAAATACACCTCTTAAAACACTTTCAAATAACTTTCAGTGCCTGTAGGATAAAGGCGTGTGATTCTTTCCCCCCAAAATATATCTGAATAAAGTTGAGATAGATTTTATACAACTGAATATCTCACATGTACCAAATACCAAATAATGAATCTACAAGGAAGACACAATAAAGGGAAGAGAAATTAGTAAAACCTGTTGTTTGTTGTAAAAATATTTAAAAAGCAAAAGCTAGAATGAATATTTCAGGTATGATCACCATGGGAGATAACAGGTGGAAGTGGGGAGGGAGGGAGGGAGTGGTAGGCAGTCAGTTTGTTTTCAGTTTGAGCTAGGGGTGACTCTAGGTACTGACCAGTGTAGATATTGTTATAGAAATGCAAGGGATTACTCACAAAATGTTAAGGGTAAACACTAGAAAAGTAGAAATCTAGGGTATAGTTTCTAGATACTAAAAATGGAATCAAGTGAAAACAATTCAAATTAGCAAAAGGCAGAAAAATGGGTAAAAACCAAACCAGGAAGATGATAAATAGGATACAAATGGCATTGTTAGAATAGCTAAATGTATCAGCAACAACAATTCTTGTGAATGAGTTAAATTCTTCTCAAACTGGATTTTTCAAAAACCAGTTTCATGAAGATTCCAGCAAGCTATACTTATACAGCTAATAGAGAAGTTGAAAACCAGGGGAAAAATATAAAGATATATGTCAGGGAAAACTAATAAAACACAGGAATAGCAATATTCATAGCAAATCAAATAAAGAGGAATAGTTTGTGTCGATGAAAAGGACTTCCTCTTAAGATGACATGTAACAATCATAAACCATTATGCACATACTAAAAAACTTGAAAATATATAAAGCAAAAATTGATAGCATTCCTGGGAGAAACAGATAAAGACAGCATCAGATTAGAGGCTTTAACTTAGTTCTTAGCAGATTAACAAGACAACCAGGTAAGGATAAAAAGGAAACAAATAACATGATTAACAAGGGTGATGACATCAGAATGGGTGAGATATGCTAAACAAATTAAGAACACAAATCCCTGTCAAACATATTTGGAACATTCACATAATGTGTTAGGTCACAAATAAAATATCAATACCTTTCTAAAGATCACTATCATACGTAAATGTCACATTCAGTAACCGTAATGCGACAAAATGAGGAATCATCAACAAATTGATCACACACATGAAATCTGCGCACCTGTCATTTAAGTAACTTGTTCCTCTAAATAATTACTGGAGTAAAGGGTCAATCACAAAGGAAGTTACATTATTAGGATAAGTACAAGAATGCAATGTCTTATTCAGAAGATAATTTAAAGCCTTAGATCCACTAATGACAAGACACTGAGTCTAAAAACAAATGACCTAAGATTTCAATTCAAGAAATTAGATAAAGAGCAACAATACAAAACCAAAGACAATAAACAGAATTAATAAAGGTAAAAGCTCAAATGAATTTCACAGAAAACAAAAAGCAGAGTTAATTCATAGAGCCAAAAGCTTTTTTATTTCTTTTTTTAAAGGCCGCTGTAACAGGCAATCGTTTGCCAACATTGATAAAAAACAGCAAAGATGGGTATAAATAAGCGACAGCAGGAACTGAAAATGGACCCCAGCTACAACAAGGGGGAAATGGAAGAACAAACGGTGACTTTGGGAAAAACATGCACATCAAAATTTCCACTCATGCCTTCAGCTTTTCGTGTCGACAAGTATACCGTAAACACGTTGATAAAGTGGCTACTTCGTTACTACATTTTAATTGTCCACTTTAATGTCTCTACTTTGTGCATCTTTAGGTTTATAAAGGACGCCATTGTATTTTGTACATATTTCAAAGTTTTCATTCTTTTTCTCAAAGTCCCTCCCCCTCTCTAAGTTTCCACCTTTCCTGGAAAAATGTCCCACGTCACCTCACACCGGTCCGGTTGGCCCTCTCCTGCTCTGGGCCACTGCTCGAGGGGCTCACACCATGGGTGTTCATTTGGTGGTGGATTCAGGCTGCACTCTTGGCCACCAGGGACGGAGAGCCGACTCAGGAACGAAAGGCCTTTGTCCAACCATTTTTGGATTGGATTGGGAATGGCATTTTTCTGCGTGCTGGCGGAAGCAATGCCCTCTCTCCCAGCATCTGCGTCTCTCTGCAGACCCTCTCTAGTCTTCTCCCTCTGCCAGCGGCCTTCCTCGTCCTGGGCGGCCCCTTATCACCCTGGCTTAGCGTGGCTCCAACGCGCTCCACCTTCCACCCCCAGGCCTTCGACCCCACCCCACCCTCCGCCTCACTAGCCTCTGGTTGAGAGTCGTGAGAGAGGGATCAGCTCATCTCTTCACACCAGGCCTCTACAGGTCCCTGTCCTTCCCACGGTGTGGCTGCCCTTGGACTGGGTGCCCACATCTGGTCCAGACACACCGAGTGGGCAGCAGGTGTGCTGTGCTGGCCGCTTCCCCTCGGAAGGGGCGTGGACACGTCTGGACATGACCGACAGCTCTAGGATTTCATCTCTAGGATACGCTGAGGCACTTGCCTTGGAGTGTGATCACAGGGGTTGTCTGAGGTTCTGTGACTCCTCCTCTCTTGATTCCAGCCATGACTGCCCCCTGCTGGCCCCTGTGACAGTGAGGGTGAGCTCTGAACCTCTCAGAATGGGAGTACCATGTCAGGAGGCAGTGAGGGTGCCCCGAGTCCTGCCACGTGCCCCGAGACTGGGCATCCTTGGGCTGGGCTGAAGCCAGTGACTCCAGCATCTCCCCGGCCTTTGGGCAGAGTCGCCAGGAGCCCTGGATACAGCTGCTGCTTCTTCCATCCTTGGAAATGTGGAAAATGTGCAGGCTTCCACACGGCCGCTGGGGACACCTCCCTGTGGTTAGGACCCCAGGACAGGCAGCTGTCACCGAAGACCTCACTTCTCTGGAATCAGTCCACCCCCCACACTCACTTAGCCGAACGCTTTGTCCCTGACCGATCACTGAGGCCTACGGTGGCCTGCTGGCACGGTGTTTGGAGTTGTCTGTACTGCGGTTCCATGTTTGCTACCCCTCCCGACCAAGCTGTCCAGTGGGAGGAGGACATGTCTGGGCATCCTGACAGCAGGCGGGGCCATGCAGTGTACTTTGGACAATGACATGTGGGTGGAAGTGACGTGCTTCTTTGGAGCAGATGCTTCCAGACCCTTCATGTTGCTCTATTATTTCTCTTTTCCCCGACCCCTGCCACAGGACCTGCATGCTTGGAATGGTGGCTGCCCCTTCCACCTTGATGCTGAAATGAAGAGGGAGTGGAGCAGAGGGTCAGAGCCAGCTGTGGTGCTCGCGGATGTGGGTAAGAAGCAAATGTCTGCTGTTGGCAGCTGCTGCGGTCTGGGCTCACATACCGGTGCAGCATCGTTAGCCTGAGCTGACTGATGGGGCACAGCCCCCCCCTGCCACGCCGCAGCCTCAGTTAAGTCCTGCCTCCTGCAGTAGACAGACGTCAGGGCAGGGACGGGGCCTTTCGTTTGTCCAGCAACCACTTGTTCAGTGCTCTCTATGTGACAAGCACCGTGCTAGACCCTGGGGATGCAGAGACAAAAGGATTAGTCCTTGACCTCGCATTGTCCGGTCTGTTATGGACTGAATGCTTGTGTCCCCCTCGGCCCCATCTCCAAATTTGTATGTTGGAATCCACCCTCACCCCCAGTGAGATGGTGTGAGGAGGTGGGGCCTTGGGTAGGTGATCGGGTCATGAGGGTGGAGCCCTCAGGAATGGGATCAGTGGCCTTCCGAGGAGAGACACGAGAGCGTGCTCTCCATCTCTCCGCTCTCACCATGCGAGGACACAATGTGAAGACAGCTGTCCGTGAAGCAGGAAGCAGGCCTTCACCAGACTGCGGGTCTGCTGGCACTTTGATCTTGACTTCCCGGCCTCTAGCCCTGGGAGAAATAAGTGTCTGTTGTCCAAGTCTCCCACCCAGTCCAGAGTATTCTGTGACAGCCACCCAGACTGATTGGACACCCGCATCAATGATGATGCCCAGGGTTCTAAAGGAAGGGAAGCCAGAGGAAGGACACCCCATCGCTGGGGCGGGGAGGGCCGGGGCAGGCGACACATAAGCCTTGTTTACAAAGGTGAATAGGTTTGTCTGCGTTTGTTAATTTTGTTGATTTGTGCCTCACCTCACTCCAGAAGGGTCTTGACGGTGAGGAAGCCCTTGCTTTGGTGCCAAGCAGAGAGCCTGGCACATTGAGTCCCTCCGCAGATATGGCCGAATGGGGTCTGAACGCCCCTGACCCGTTCTCTTCCTTGGGTGTCACCAACCCGTCCTCCCGCCCTCTCCCCTCCCGCGGCCCGTGGATTTAGCCTCTTCCCTTCGGGCGGCTGGCTCTCCTGATGCGTGCTAACAGCTAGCCGCGGAGCCGCTGGCCTCGCATGTAAAGCAGGGGCTGTTTGATGGGAACGGTATTCCGGAGCACAGACTGAGGATCTGCAGAAATCCTTGCCCACCTCTCAGCCTCGCTACCTTCGGTTGAACACACGACAGAAGCAATGTGTGAATGGCATTCAGAGTAAATTATTAACGCTAAGAACCTCTTTATTAGCCAGTCGCACACAAAGGAATTTTACTTCAGATCCTCTGACACATGACAAATGGCTGCTTCAGATGAGAAGTGAACGGCGTCCTCGGGCAGGCGGCACCGGGGGCTGTATCAGCTGGGGGAAGCAAATCCAATTTGCTTTTAAATGCCATTTACAGACTGTTTCTCTTTCATACTAACAACCCAAGTTACTGAAGTTGAGAACGTAGAAGTTTCTCCGTGAAGAAACTTTCCGCGGGCTCCGTCTAGGCAGGGAGGGGCCTCCCTCAGCCCGGGCTGCCGCACGTTGGCTGTGGGCCTAGAGCGGCCCCGTGTTTCCTGCATCTTCTTTCTCTCCGATATGCCAGGGGTTTGCGGAATAAACGACTTTTCCAGCCAGTGAGCGGAACATAAAATCCACCGAATTACATCCTACTTAGGAGTTTCCAAAAGGCGGCTTTGAAACAAATTCCTGGGGATAAGTGGGCTAGGCAGTGGTGTGGCTAATATGTGTACGCACACAGAGTGATCAAAGCCTGTCTTCTAACTGTTTAAATAGCCAGAGGTGGGAAGAGGAATGGAATTCATAGTAGCCCATTGTTCTGTTGCCTCTCTTTCCTCCCACCCCGCCACCCTTGCTGAGCAGTGGTGGATGCCAATTGCCAGTTCCCAGGTTAGGTGAGGAGTGGGGTGGTCAAGGGGCGCCATGTTGGATGGGGGGCTTTCGTGGGCACACCGGATGGGGAGTCAGAGCCGGTGGAGCTGAGGCAAGGCTGGGAGCAACACCAGAGGGACAAGGGCCTGGGAAACAGCAGTCACAACACAAGCAGGTGCTCTGAAGCCCAGAAGGGCTGGTGGGGTCAGTGAACACACAGCAAGGGGAGGGCACAGGGTTCCTCGGGGGTGGTGTGGTAGTGACGGGCATTCAGTGGTGTGGTGGTGGTGGGTGCCGGTAGAGGTGAGCGTCAGGGAGAGGTGAAGAGAACAGAGATTTAAGGACAATGTGAGGCCATGTTAACAAGCCAGGAGGCACGTAGATTCATGAAGTCAGGGCATGGCTCCAGGACAAGGCAGGCAGTCCCAACAAGTCCTATTTAAGCCCTAAGATAGCAGTGACAGGAGGACTAGACAATGGGCTCTTGTCCCTCTCAGCCCCCAAAGCTCTGCCTGAATTCTTTCGCTGGCAAGAGTCACTTTGAAGATGTGGTTAGCCTGGGCTCTGCAGGTGGCAGCAGGTTTAACAGCGAAGAGTTAACCGCTTGTGAGTGGGGACTGTGGGGTTGCCCATCATGGAGGAGGGAATGGAAATGGCCAGAAAGCCAGCGCCCCAGCGTCGGGGAGAACGGAGGGTTCAAGACTGAGTGCTGGAAGCGTGCGTCTTGCCGCCCGAATATAATCAAGGAATTAGAAGGAGTTATCATTATGCTTGCTGTAAAAGTCCCCACTCCTCACCCAAACTCCTTCAAAGTCAAAGGATCCAGTTTCTTCGAGGCTATCTAGTAAATATTGTGGGATTGGTGGATTGGCCAAGACCCTGCTGTCCGCCTCGGAAGAGAAGTGAGCAGATGGGAGAGGTGGCAGAGTCTTCGTAGCACGGGCGCAGGAGTGGCCCGCAGCCCTACTTCCTGAGCCTTCTGTCTCTCGTGGTTTCTCTGGTTAAAAAGAGTCAACTTGGATGAGGGTCTGCCTCTCCCCCTGTGGCCAACCAACTGCCCGTCACTTTCCAGAGCTGCTCTCACAAGGGATGTGGACTTTAGTTCTCTGTCCGCCATCCTCAAGGCAAAGGGCTGGCTCCCGGTTCCCAGCACCCCAGCCTGTGCTGGAGACCCTTTCCTCACTTGTTGGGGTGAGAGATTAGTTGGCTGGAGACTTGGGAAGCGGGGACAGAGGTGGGGCATCCCACAGATGGAAGGCCAGGAGAGAGGGCATTTGGGGTTCTCTGTTGCCGATACGCCCAAATCCTAGTCCCAGCTCTTCTAATTCTTCCATTCTGTTCCATTCCATTCCATCCACTGGATTCCATTCTGTTTGATGGGCACCTGCCGTGTGCCAGGCAGTGTTGTAGGTGCCAGCGAGACAAAACTGACACAGTGCCCGCTCTTATGTGGCTCATACTTCTGCGGAGGGGACAGAGGGTAAACAGTATCATGCCGCTGGACAAGAGGAGTGGACAGACACCGTCCTGGGGATTAAGAGGCCTTGGTTTGAATCCTGGATCTATTACTGACCTTGGGGAAATCCTACAGCTTCAGGGGCCTGATGTCCTTGTCTGTTGACTTAGAGGTTCAACCAGAATAATCCTTAATATTCTTTCCCAGCTCTGACATTTCCATCTTCTCAAATTTACTCTTTATTTCATCTACTTATTAACTTACTTATTTCTGCCTCCACTTGTTTCCAAAATAATTCGAGGCTATTGTTCATCTCTGACCTTCTTTCCTTCCATGGCACACAATGTCTGCTAGTTTTCAGTGGGACTGGCATTTGGCATCAGCGGAAGTGAGAGCTCTCTGTCCTCAGCGTCCCCCCGTCCAGGCCTCTGCTCTTGCCCTTTCGCCAGCCCTCGCTGTGCGTTTCTGCTCAGCAGGTAATCACTGAACACCTGGACTTGTCCAGCTGTTTTCTGCCTGCCGCAGTTCACCTCTCAGGTCCTCATTCAACTCTGGCCTTCCTTGACCTTTGACCTTGCCCATCCAAATGGACTTGGCACTTAGGCATGAACGTGGCCTTAGCCCACCTCTGTGGCCCAAACACCCCCAGATATCTACTTTTATAATGACAAGTAACCCGCTCATTAGAGATAATAACAATAATATTGGAGATAATAGTGATTTTGGAGACTATAATAACGATGATATTGGAGAATATAATACAATATAACATATATTAATATAAAACAGTCCACACAGATGCAACAGGGAGCAGCGATTCATGGGAAGCCTTGGGGTGTGCCGACATAGAGTGAGCATGGGGTGGGCAGTGGTGGGATATGGGGAGCTGGCCAGGCACAGAAGTGATTTTGGGAGCTGTGTCGTGGGAGCTGGGGTTAAGGATTATGAGGAACTGGATAGGACCTCAGGGCTTTGAGCCGTAGGCCCAGCACAGCCTCTCCCAGCATCTCTGCCCAAGGGCTCAGCCATGAAGCCCTCCAGACCCCCGTCCCAGCCCTGGTGGCCATGCTCCCTGCCCCCCCCATTCCATTCCATAAGCACGGATTGCTCTCTATGTGGCATTCATGTGATGAAGACATTGCAGTTCCTGTGGCCACCATCTCCTCCAGACCCTCAGCCCCCAGTTCTCTGGAAATCCTGATGCGTGGCGGCACAATGTGGACATGTTTTGGAGAAATGCACTGAGCGACCAGAGCTCAGCAGGGAGCATTTGAGCCTCATTCCCTAACTTCGAGGCTCCCAGAGCCATTCGGGAGGCCGTGGTTGTGGCCTGTTGGGCTTCCTCACCCTCCGCACCTGTGCTTGCTGCCTCCTGTCCTGGGGTGGGTCGGACCTGGTCATGCAGGCTCTGGTTCTTTGATGATTTCGGGTGGTGCTCTGATCTTCCACAAAGGATAAAAGACACTGGGGACACACCAGTCCCTTCCGCAGACCTGGCCTGGCCGGCAGGGGAGTTGAAGGAGGCTGAGTGACTTGTTCTAGTTCCAGCCCTTCTTCCTTCTGGAAGTCATCTGTGCTCACAGGCCGGTCCTTTATTTCAAGCCTACCCAGCATTCCCTTTGCCTTCTAATTAAGAGAGATTTGCATTATGGCTTCAAGTGGCACCTTCATCTGGTTGATGAGTTCTCAGAGGGGTCATCCCACATCCTGTTTTCCTTCCCAATCCTTACCAGTTACCCCAACACTATTCATAATCATGCCAGAATATTATGATTATCCAAACACTGTTATTATAATAAAGGACTTTTCAAAGGGGAAAACATCAACATCCCACCTGCCACATGGTTATTACAAAGTGCTTTGATTTTTCTAGATTGCCATTTCACTTTTGTCCCTATTCATGCTTACCTCATAGAGTTACGGTAGTGGGATCGTGTTTTATGTCCTTATGTTCTTCTCTTTAAACTTGAAAGTACCTTCAAATGTTATGTCAGAAGTTATGTTAAAACCATTTTTTCATGTCACTGCCCGCTGGTCGGCCCAGGACTGCCCTCCATGCTACCCTCTGCCCACAGTGCCCAGCGGGCACCCCTGGCCCAAGGGAGCCAAGGCAGCTCTGGGGCTGACGCTGGAAGCTTCTACCGGGAGGCAGAGGTAGAAATCATTGAGTGACTTCTTGGAAGAAGCAGGCACAAGGGCTGCTCTGGGCCTCGCCTCTCTGTCCTTCCCTCCCTCCCTTTCTCCCTTCCTTCCTTCCTTCCCCATCTCCCCCCACCCCCAAGCTGCTGTTTGGTTAAACACGTTTCTGCTTCGGTTGTTTTTTCCTGTGTGCTAAGGCTTGGGGAATAACTACATTGCAAACTATCGAGCAGAGGCTGAAATCCATGCATTACATCCTGCTTAGGAGTTTCCAAAGGCGGCTTTGAGATAGATTCCCAGGGATAAGTAAGATAAAAAATATACCGGGTAATGTTTGTACACACACAGAGTGAGCAAAGCCTTCCAGACTTGTTAACAGGGGAAGGTGGGAGGGCAATGCGTTTTATGGGCTGGGGTGCCAATAACCCATGCACCCGAGCCCAGAGTGGCGGTGGGGGTGGGGGAAGCTTCTCTGGGACAGAGCTGCTGGCCCTGGGCCGCCTTTGGGATGCATCGTTTCCTGACCTGGTTTGGGCATTGGGTGGTATTGTTTCTTAGAAGCCCTTGGCCACGTTACCAAAAGGGCTGTCTGGGGTGCTGCGGGATACGGGACCTGATCAGTAAGGGGACCTCAGTGGTGCAAGGCCTGAGATTAAGATCTAATTAAGGTGCTGCCTTGACAGCTGGTGAAATTAGGAGGACGCCAATGACCTAAACTAATGTTCTTTCCCCACTCTGCTTCTGCACGTAAGACGTCCCAACCAGACCAGACTCCGGATTGAGGGGACCAGGTACTGTTTGTGCTTATCCCCGCATTATTTGAACAATCCGACCACACCTTCCCTTGGGAACCAGGGGGCACCTCGCCCTCTTTCTCCTACAAAGCCTGCCTCCCACGGCCCCCTGTCATTTCCTCTGTTCCCAAGTGCCTCCCTGTGTGGCTCTGCGCGGCGTGTGGCATCCTCCTCCCCCGGGCTTCCAGCCTATGTGACTGAGGAGCCGCTGCCCGTCTCACCCGCCTGGTGTGGGCTTATGTGTTCAGTTGTCCATATACCTCTAGGGCGGGAATCCCTCCCTCATCCGTACAGGGAACAGGAGGGCATGAAAGCAGCCTCAGAGACCCAGCGTGGGAGAGGTTCGGAGTCCGCTGTGTGACCTCGGGACGCTCTGTGTCTCCTCACCTGCCCGCTGGGGACTCTGATCTCTGCCCTCCCGTGTGGGATTGCCAATGCACGGGGAGACAGCATCACCACTGTGCTGGCAGGGGCCGGGGCGGGGGCCAGGACGCCGGGGAGCGCTGGGAGGTGGCGGGTGCGCGTCTGCATCAAGGACCGTGGCCGTCATTACCGTCCCACGATTGGATTCCCCTCTCTTGAAGCACACTCGCTTTATTTTCATTGTTTATCTTTTTCCACTGGAAGCAGCTAGAGACATTTCGTTTGTAGGTTTCTCTGTCAAGCCTCCCAGCTTCTCCATCCAGGAGTCGATGATCTGTAAACAAACGCCTCCGTGCACAGGGGAGCTCCCCCATTTAAAGGCACCTTAGGGGGATCCCTTTTACAATGAGAATTATTGCCCTGTAATGTCTCTATCTGTGAAATCGGAGTTTTGCTTAGCAAGTTACTGGAAGATGAGGACCGTATACCCTGTGAGACAGACCGGGAGCAGATGGATGAGACTTCTCCAAGTCCCGTGAGGGGGCCCCTGGCCCCGGACGCAGCCAGGCAGGGCGTCCTTCTGTTAGGAAGGTTGCTTTTAAGAACTCAGGGGCTAAGGAAAGGTGATGCTGGGGAGGAGGTGTGATGTGTTGGAAAGGGCCCCAGGCTCTGTCTCTTTTAAATATGTGATCTTGGGCAGGAGTCCTCAGTCTTCCCTCCTGTACAATGGAGATAGAATTTGCTGCCTTCCTGTCGCCCTGCAGATGAAGTGAGGAGTGGCATGTGGCACCTGTGAGATCTGCAAACTCGGATTACCACTGGGCTCTGAGCTCATTGTCTTTTCATTGTCTCATTGTCTTCCCCGCACCCCCCCCCCCCGCCCCGACAGAGAATGACTGGGAAAGGCCGGTTGGTGTTGTTGCCACTGTCCCGCTTCTCCAGCCTCATCTGGGGACTTCTTCATGAACCTGTCATCATCCCTGAGGCTGGGGGCTGCGGTGGGAGTGCCCCGTTCTTGTACATGCCCTTCCTGGAGTGAGTGCACAGCAGTCATGAAGAGCCCCGCTTCCAGGAAGTCTTCCCTGATTAATCCCATCTTTGGCCTGATGGCTCCGTTGCCTTTTCTTTTTAATCCCTACCCTGCTCTCCCTCATTTCTTTCCTCATTTTCAGTTCAGGGACCCCCTTACTCCCTTGCCTGCCCCTCTCTGCTGCTGCTTCTTTCTACAGCACCACCTTCTCTTGGGGCCCTCCAGTCTCCCCCTCTCCACCCTTCATGCCTGTTTCTCCCACGCCACCTGCTGTTTCCTCTCCCCATCCCCACCCCCATTCTACCCTGAACCCCTCAAACTGTGTCACAGAATTGGGAAGGCAGGCTTGGTGGCCTCTCCCGCCGCGGCCTCCCTCAAGCGCCACCACACAGAATCGCCTGCGGTCCTGTCCCATTTTGCCCTTCCGTGGTCAGGATTTGCACAAATGAACCCGGGGGCCCAGCTTGGGGGCCCGGGGCACCGAGGTCTGGAGTGTCATCTTCCAGCCCAGCCGCCCCCTGGAAACAAGCTGCTGTCTTGCCCAAATGACAAAAATAAAAGAAGTGATGGGGCAAGGGCCCGCACAGGCAGGCCCGGTGGTACCAAGCGTCACTTCCCACCAGCCTGCTCGCCAGCTCCTGTGAGCTGGGCTAATTAGAGGGGCCTTGCAGTCCCCGTGGTAATTTGCTTAAATGGAAGAAGTTGATTTCCTCTCCTCTTTCTGTTCTCAGGAATTCCAGTTTTAGGCTCTGGCAGTCTCTAACCACCACTCCCTTTGGCCCTCTGGGGACGTGTTTGCTATGGAAATATGCAATTAATATTGCAGCGATCATAATTGCTAATTATTAAAACAATGCTACCCCCTTTTCCTGGCCTAGTTTCATGTTTAAAACCATTTAAATAACAGGGAGGAAGAAAAAAAATGGGAAAAAAGTTAAACACCAGTGCTGAACTTATGCAAAAACCGAATGAGGGGGTCCCTGGGCAGCCCGAGACTTGTCCTGGCATCTGGAAGGACAGGGCTCTCTCCAGAGCCCAGCACGTAACCCCCCCCCCACCCGCCCCAAGGTGTGTGGTAGATAAGGTGAGGTGAACATTGCGCTTTGGGCACTGGAATCCCACTTCACAGTGACACAGAGCTCTTTTCTCTTTGTTCTGATTGAACTCCAATAGGGGCCCAGACTGTAGTGACCCTCCTGCCCCACCTTTCCCCACGGCCAGGGCAAGACTCATCTGGGAAGAAACCATTCAGTGGACTTGGTGCCTGGTCATTCCAATGGTAGAGCAGAGAAGTGGGTCTCTAATCCCTCAGTATAGACCCACGATTCCTACTGGTTCTTTCAACAAGACTTTAAAATAGCTTTAACAACTGTGGGTTGGTCAACCCCCCAAGGTGTGACAGTAGGACATCAGCCCGCAACAGAAGCCTTTTGGCACCCTTCTCCCCCCACCCCAGTTATCTTGGGGGGGGGCGGGGAGGGCAGCCCTAGTCTTTGGCTTGGCATTTCAGTGCTCTGTGTTCCAGGCTCCGTGCATTTGTCCAGCCCCCTCCAACACGGCTGCCCACCTCAGCCAGGCTGGCCACTCCCCAGATGTTCCCCAAATGGAATACTTGTGCGTTTACGTGGGATGTCCTTCTTGGCTTTACTCAGCCCAAACTCAATGCCATCCTTAGAGTTGTGCCTTAAATCTCCCTCTTTTCCAGGACAGTGCCTTCTTTGCAGAGACCTCCCTGTCCTCTGAATTCCCCTGGGTACCACTGGGAAATATTTCATCCCTCGGAGGGCCTCACTGCACACTGCTTGTTACCTGGGCCATTTTCAGATGTGTCTTCTGGTTCTGACTAAATCCTAAGCTTTTGGGCGGTGTTGAGTTGTACTCCCTGACTTTAGTCAGCTCTGTATCTCCAGAGCCTAACCCGATGCTTTGCATACAGTAGGGGTTCGATAATGATAACGGGGGAAAAGGGATAAGACTCAAGAACACTGCGAAGAAAACAATGGTCATGGTCACCGTGTTGCTTTCTGAGGGCTGCTGGAACAAAGTGCCATTAACTGAGTGACTCGAAGCAATACAGATTTATTTCGTCACTGTCCTGGAGGCTGCATGTCCAAAATCAAGGTGTCAGTAGGGCCGTGTGCCCTCTGAAGTCTCAATCTTCCCTTGCTTTTTCTAGCTTCTGGTGGCTCCTGGCGATCCCTGGTGCTCCTAGACTTGTAGACGGTCACTCCGATCTCTGTTTTCTATCACCTGGCCTTCTCCCTGTGTGTCTCTGTGTCCAAATTTTCCCTCTTCTTGTGAGGACACAAATGACCTCATCTTAATCTGATTACATCTGCAAGGACCCTAATTCCAAGGAAGGTCACATTCTCAGGTTCCGGTGCACACGGTTTTTGGGGACTCACTCTCTCACCAACAGGATAGTGGGGAATGGATACGAAGTCTTCACATTCTTAAAGCCCGAGTATTTTGGAAAACAGTGGGGTCGTAGGCAGCGAATGGAAAGATTGCAGGCGCTTTTCATCATGTGGCAGGTGGAACGGTCATCCAGAAGCAGGAGGCATCGTGGGCTAGGGCTTCTGGGGTATAACTCGACCATTATCAGTTGGTTATCGATCAGTTAGAGTGAAGAGTTGAGCTGAATCCAAGTTTTGGACTTCATTTAATAAAGCATTTTTTCAATAAAACACTGTTCTCTCTTCTGATAGTATTTACTGTCATGGTAGTAGAGAAATAAAAAATAGGTGACGTCACAAGTTCAAAGTAAACAGGAGAGCAGACAATGGTGCACAGAGTGTTTTGATAACATTTTTGGGAGCGGAAGGCAGATCGAGGCACGTGCTGCAGATCTCAGAGAAGAGGGCACCACCATCTAAGAGTCTACACAAGAGAAGGGCCAAGAGAAGTGAGGGGTTTTTCCCGCAGGACCTCTGAGGGGCCCAGCTTGGAGGCTCAGGTTACCCCAAAAGGAGAGAAGGAGGTGTGAGGTTGCAGGCAGGATTGGTTGCAAGTCTGTTTACAAATAGTTGGACCCTAGGGCTCCTCCCCAGTCGGTGCAAGCAGACATCCCTCTCTTTCCCACTCACCTCCCTTTTGTGGAGGTATTTTATTTTCTGGGCAAGAGAGTCTCTATCCTGAACACCAGGCCAGTGTGGTGAAACACTCAGCTGAACACAGGGGGATTCTGTGAAAGACCTTGTACTGAACCCTCAGTTTCCCCCCACCCTTACTTTTACCCTCATCGTTCACATGGTGGGAGCTGGGGGGCAAACATAATGTCCGACATGTGGGGAGAAGCCCTAGGCTTACTTTTGACTTTGGCACTTAGCACCACGTGACACCATTTTCTCATCTGAGAAATGGGACTGTTTGGTGCTAGGATTGGAGTGTGTTGTATGGAGAGTGCTTTGTCAGGTGTCAGCTGTACGCTGTAGACACAGAGTGTGTGTGTAGGCGCACAGAGTGGTATCAGGCCACTGAGGCAAGTGCGGGGTTGGACTAGATCGGAGGATCTGAGCATGGGGCTCGTGCTTCCAAAGCCCTCCAGTTTGCCGGGCAGCACCTGGCCCACCGCGTCATCTCTCCGGTCCTGAACCTTCGCTTGTTAATGAAGCACTCTTGGATTCATTCACTTGGGCAGCAGACAGATCTGTCCTGTGCCAGGCGTTGTGCTAGCTGCTGAGAGCATTCGGAGTGAGCCCCGCAGTGCTCGCCTTGGTGGGACTGACGGTCCAGAGGAAGGCAGATTTAACCCAGTAGTCCGACAACTGAAGGAAGATCCCAGTGGTTTCAGGGTTACGAGAGAAGCGGGAGGTGCAGGGAGAGTCGTCTGTTCCAGAGCTCAGACAAGGCTCCCCCAGGGACACAGCACAGGGCTGAGGTGTGAGCAGAGGGCAGGCCGCGGCTGGGGGCAGCAGGGCTGGGGCGGGGCGGGGCAGGGCTGCACTGCGTGAGGGGGCCGTGGTGCGTGAGGAGGCGGGGGGTGGGCAGGACCAGGCCCTCCAGGGATTGTGGTCTTTCTCCTGAGAGCCCTGGCGAACCACTGAGGGTCTTCAGCAGGCAGATGACGGGAGCTCGCGTGGCTGCGGTGAGGGCTACAGGGCTCGCTGCTCCATGCGACTTCTCCCCGCCTGGACACGGAGCCGGTGGGGCGGCTGTTTGATCTGGGTCCGGTTCTACACTTGCCCTTGCCCCCTTTCTCCAGATCGCTTTAGCTGCGGTTATTTTTGGAGGCTCTAGCAGACAAGCCCAGTTCTTCATTTACCCTTGATGGAAACACGACCCCGTCCGACTGGCAAGGTCACTGCTCCGTCTACTCTCGTTGCTTCTGGAGGCTCCAACATGCAGCGGCGAGGCCAGGAGGCCACCATGGAGATCCGCGGGGCCAACACAGTCCGTTCAGGTCCCCTGGGCTTCGGACATGGGGGGGGTCAGATCCCCCTCGGCCACATGGTGCTGTGTGGTTGGGACAGGTGACATGCTGAGCAGGAGACTTGAGGGGGAGTTTCCGAGGCTCTTGGGACTGATCACAGGTGTGGCTCACACACCCAGGGTGTCATAAAGCTTACAGGGCTTCACTGTCACCAACACGTGGAGACTTACCTGAGGGCTTGTCATCACTGGTCCTGGCACAGGGGGTGGAGGCTGCAGGCCCTGGCCGGCTACAGAGAGCCACCAGCCGGCATCCCAGTGTCCTAGAGGTTCTCTTCTGATGGGTCCAGTGCCACAGAGTCTTGGGTGTGGGCGAAGGGTCATGTCTGAGGTGAGCAAGTGTCCACGTCATGTTTTGGGAAGAACAGTCTATTTGTGGCAGGAACTGGGGTGGTGGTTGTGACCAGCGGTGTGTTTCCATGAGGCCAGACTGCCATGGCCCTGGGGCACCATGCACCATGCTGGATTCTAGTCCAGCAGGGATGGGAGGACAGGGCAGGAAGTTGGGGCACAAGCCTTTCAGGGTGCTCTGAGAAAATCAGGCCGTACGTGGCTCCCGTGGGGGCCGAGGCCACCGAGAGCCCCCGTAAATTCCCCGGTGTCAGCGGGATGATGGACTCCAGGCTGCTGCAGGCTATGGCTAGAGGCGGTCTCAGGGTCCAGGCTGGGAGAAACTGGGACCCACAGGACTGCCACAAGAGTCCTGTTTGTGACTCAGTTGGCTGATTCTTTTCAACTCTGCTGAGATATTAGCCACAGCTCCTAGCTTTGGATATGTTGGGGTGCTGCTTTGCTCTTGGGGTGAGTGGGAACTCAAAGCTGGGAAACAGGGCTGTGCACTGTTCAGTCCATATACCGTCTGGCCCCGGCCTACAGGCAGTTGGGATCTTCATGCTTCTGGATGCCACTGTAGGGTAGAAAGTGACCTTTGTCTTCTCCACTTTTGCTGAAACTGAAGCCACAAATCTGAGACAGGCAGTTTGCTTTCTACAGAGCTGCCCTTTGACAAGTAAAAGTGTGCTGTGAGCATCCCCTCCTAGAACCAAGGGTCCATTTTCCTCCCCACATAAAAGGAAGTGAAATGTGCAGAGCTCTAATAAAACATGAAAGGCTTAGGTGTAAGCCAGGAAGCAGGGCTTTGAATGGGATCTGGCGGTCTCAGCTGGTTGGAGGTGTATCTATTATATGTTGAGCAATTAGAAATAGGTTTCTATTAACTGGCTGACTTTGTTCGCGGCTACCAGTGAAATGGACCACTTTCCCCGTGGCACCCGCCAACCTGTGCACGCCCTGGAATCAGTTACCGGGGTTCAGAGGTGCCATGTTGAACGCGTACTCAGCTTTTGCAGGGGTCCTGGGGCCTGAGTTGTAATGCTGACGTCAGATGGTTTCGTTCATCCATCCATCATGCTTACAAATGCTGTACCAGCACGTGTGTCCAGATGAAAACAAGTAAGTAAGTAACATGAGGAGCTAGATGGTAATTGTTACCCACGTGGCACTGATAAGCCTCATGGGGTTTGAAACAGGGAGGTTGT
Organism: Ursus arctos; assembly: GCF_023065955.2. Classification (NCBI taxonomy): domain Eukaryota; kingdom Metazoa; phylum Chordata; class Mammalia; order Carnivora; family Ursidae; genus Ursus; species Ursus arctos. The sequence goes on from NW_026622841.1 coordinate 25,420,678, forward strand.
TTCTGGGAGGCTCCATGGAGGAGGAGGCACGTGAGCCAGACGTGAGATGGAGTGAGGCATGCGGGGTCAGGAAATGGCACAAGCCATGGGATGAGCGCAGCCTCGGGGACAGTGAAGAAACAGATCTGGCTGAAGGGACAAGTTGGGGAGGGAAGGGAAGACACGTTCGGTGAGAGGGCTGTGGAGGAAGAGCACATCCAAAGATCCGAATCCCTGCTCTCTTGTGTTGATTTTGCTGCCTCCCCCTTCTTGAACATGCCCCACTTGAGCAAGGCCAGGTGATGTGTCCTGGCTGGGGCTGCCTGAGGTCACATGTGGTAGCACAGAGCCCCCGAGCTAACCCTCTGAAGCAGGCTGCAGGGCTCTTGGAACCTGTGCCTTTGATCCTGTTTGGAACGCAGCCCTCTGTCTGCAGGTGGTCAGGAGCTCGGGCACCCTGGGTTGTGCCCCTGCAGAGCCAGAGCAGGGTGCTTGGGAACTGCAGGAATCTGATGTTAGCTCAACACAAGAAGAACATCTCCAAGCAGAGTGGATGGGTCCAGGCAGGAGGTAGGAGAGCCTTTCTTGGGTGGAGGCACTTGTCACATTGGCTTGACACTGGGCAGAAGAATGCCTTGACTCACTTGCCTTTGTCCTATAAAAGAGTGACCAGCAAAGGGAGAGGAATTTCTGCAGGGAATGAGAGCAAGGTTGCCCCATACAGCTGCACAGGTTATCTACTGAACAAATCCAGGGATGTCTTTCATATAGAACAGCACTCCTGGAGCCATATGGGGTATAATCCCAGCATGCTGGCGTGGAAGCTCTGGCCTGGGAAAGGAGGATTCGTATAGCCTCAGAGGAAAAACCTCTTTTAGGTCACACAGCTCTGAGGTCCAACCTCCCTGCTGCCCAAACATGCATCCTCCCTCCTCACGTTCCCCTTGTTGGCATTTGGTACCGGGTCGGGCATGGCCAACCTGTTTCCAAATTTTTCTTCTCCTCTGGGACAAGACCTGTGGCTTTGACCTGGGATTACCTTCTGGACCCCTTCTTCTGCCTGCAGAGGGGTAGCCAGGTGAGATAGCCGGCCCAGCCAGGGGAAGAGGCAGTGATGGGGTTTGGGGAGAACAGCAGATGGCCCAGCAAACTAGACAGTTAATCCAACCAAATTACGGCAACAGATGTTTGAGGATGTTTGCATTCAAATTCAAACTGTTAGGTCTCTTGGAAGAGCCAACCAGAATGGGGAAGTTCAGTCTCCCTCTTAATTAAAACAAGACAAAACTAAACAATCATTTTTAAAAATCAAGCCCTGGTACCGAGATGTCAGGGATCACCCACCAGCCCCGGCGGAAACTCTGGCTGCCCATCCGGACCGGGGTTGGGGCCCAGCCCTCCGCGGAGGGGCTCGCTGCGGGAGCGGGGCGTCAGGGGAGGGTGGTCAGCCGCCCAGCAGGTGGGGGAAGGACCGGGTCCGGGCGGTAATGATGTGCGGCGGGAATGCCCACCAGCGATGGCCAGGCCTGCACGCAGCGTGCAGCGTGGGGGAGGCGCGGCATCTCGGAGAGGGAGCATTATTGATGCCCTCGCCTCGGGGAGGGAGAACCGATAATGGATGGCGGACAGGGGATGAGCTTTGTCATCAAACAAGGGGGCTGAAAGATGGTCCGCTGGAATGTTATCAGTCATGCCTTGATCAAGATGTAAGACTCTCAAGGTCTTCCGTCTTCCCTCTCCAGCTCTTCCTCCTGCTGCCTCCGAGGCCCCTCACCCTCCCGGCTCTCCTTCCTCCCTCGCTGATCCCACCCTCCTCCTCCTCTCCCTTTGCTGCCTCTCCTGCCTCTTCTCCTCCCCTTCTCCCCATGGCTTCCTTTGTCCTTCACCTTTTCCTCTTTCCCCTTCCTCCTTCCTCCCTCCCTCCTCTTCCTTCCTTCTGTCTAGCCTTTTCTCGTACTCAGGGGCCCCTCTCCTGTCAGTCCCTGGCCACACTGGCCCATACATTATGTGGGTAAGGTTTTTATTTCAAAACCAAACTCCTAAGTGATGGCTTCTTTCTGTCATTATATTCCCCTGCCTTTCCTCCTCTCCCCTGCCCACAGATGTCACTAAAAGGATCTTGGAAGTGATGGAGTGGGTTTAAGGAACTCAAACTAACCTGTGTTCTTGGCAAATTCTCAGCCTCTCTAGACCCCGGGGATTGCATGAGCCTGGATCCCTGCATGGCCCATGCTGCCCGTGCGCTGGCTCCCAGCTGTGTGGCTCTCTGTCTTCTGAGCCCCTGTTCTCTACTGCCCCAGACTGAATATTCTCCCAAATAACAAAGGTGCTGAGGGCCGCTGCCATCCCCTTCCTTCTGGACCGGGGCTTATCTGAGCAAAACAGGAACACTGTCATATTGGTCTAGAGGCTCGTCCCCTCCCCGGTCTCACCTTCTCCGCATACTGTCCCCTACACCCATAGCCCTGCCTTGGCCGGCAAACCTCAGGTGACTTCAGTCTCTTCCATCTGACGCCTTCACCTTGATGCTCACCGCCCCCTAGGAATTAGTACACCATAGCAGCTCAGGGTAAGAACGCAGCCATCATGGTGGAATTTCAGCGTCACTGAGCAGGTGTGAAAGGTATTATTTGGGACAGGAGAGCTTCTTGATGACCTTGAAATCACAAAATGTAGGAGACTCATTTTATATGTACAGCCGATCTTTTTCCTTTATGAATTAGATATAGCAATAACATCTTTCCGATCTTTAGGCAAAGAACCAATCCCAGCTGAGTTCCCAAAAGGTCTGTACAGGCTCGGACAGTACGCCAGAGACCGTGCTGGGTGCTGGGTCTCCTTCAGCATTTGCTGGTCGACTCCTCGAACAGCAGCAGGCTGCGTGGGCCTCACTCCCCACTACTGGCTCCATGTATTGAGTTCTTCCTATGCACGCCCTGTGCTAAGTGACTTCTGTTCGGGTGCTCGTAATCCTCCCATGTCTGGGACGGGAGGTATATTCATCTTATTTTACTGATAAGGAAAGGTTAAGCAACTTGCCCAAAGCCATCCATCTCATTAAATGGCAGAGTTGGGATTTCATTCTAGATCAGACTCAAAAGGCCATCCCCGTAACGCCTCACCGTGGTGGGGAGAGGCCCCTGCCTTCCTGCACAGCAGTGGCCGCGGGAGAGGGCTGTGCCGGCTGGAGGAGGGGGGCTGGCAGGTGACTTCAGCATTGCCTGGGTGGGCGTGTGCTGGAACTGGTTCCTACGGCACCTCTTCCCAAGTCTGTGTCCAGTGCAGTCACTTGACATGGGCCACGGTGGGGGTATTTACACCATAGAAATTGGCCAGTACTACACGTCAGGACTTTTCCTCCCCAGGAGCTGGTTGTTACACAGTTAACACACCGCTGGTTCTGGTCCACCCGTGGGTAAGGGTAGGGCAGCTTCATGGACCCATGTCCTAGCCTTTGCAAGGTAGGGATTAGGAAAGATGGAGTGGTCGTCATTTCAGGAAACTCGGTCTCTGGCAGAGGTCAGCGAGGGCCTAGTGTGGGGGTGGAGGCAAGGAGGTGGTAGCGGGGAGGGCCAGGGGGAACTGACTTCCAGAAAGAAGAGGTGCATTAGCATTCCCCAAAGAGCCACAGGGCTGGCTAATGCCTGACCCTAATGCCTGATGGAGCAGCCGCCCAGGCCTCCTGGCTTACATCGGTGGGATGAGGAGCCAGGGGCATTGGTGATTACAAAATCAATGAGGGTGGGAGGGGGAGGGGGTCAGTTTTAGCCGGGGCAGGGAAGGGGGTAGCGAAGGGAGGGGCCTGACTGACTCTTTGCCCACTGCCTCTCCACCTTTCTGCATTCATCCTTCCAGACCTTTCTGGCTCTGAGCAGGCAGGTGCTCTGTCTTGGCCTGCGTGATAGAAGGCATACCCGGGAGCCGTCCTTCAAGATGCCCAGCTATGCGGACTGTTCAGAGCAAGCCAGGACGCAGGTGGTGTGCTGAGCAGGGAGGGTCAGTGAGGGCTGGAGGCAGAGGCTTGCCAGATTCATCTGCTACGTTCTTCTCCTGAAATGCACCCCCCCCAAATACCTGTTCCAGCTGTGTGCCCTTCCTCTGACTTCCCATAGCCCCCACCCCCATGCTTCCCTGGAAAATGCCTGATACCTACCTGTTCCTCCCACCTGTGAGGAAGGGGCCTCAGGGTCCCTGCATCCTGCCACTGCACATCGTCCCTGAGTAAGTCAAAGGTGAGGAAGGGTGCCCACAGGAGGTGTGACCGCAGTGAGGAGTGACTGTGATGTGGCTCAGTGGGGCCCTGAGGTGAGGTGCTGTTGGCAGGCTGTGGTTGGGGCCAGACCCCTAAGTCAGGGCCAGACGTGTTTCCTGGGGAGTCAGGAAGGGGGAATCTCCTACAGGCCCGGGTCAGGACACAAAGGGGTCAGACAGCCTGAGGGGCCTTCCTCCCCTGAAAGCTGCTGCTGCTGGTGCCCTAGGGTCAGAGGCCCAGAGGGAAGAGGTGCCTGAGCCTTGAGGGGCGGTGGAAAGTGGGGGTGGGGCTGGGGAGGCATGTCCAGGCAGGAGAATTCTTTGCTCCACAGCAGAGCAGGGAAGTGACATCAGGGTGGAAAGGACACTCCCCGGTCAGAGAGAGGTAGCTCTGGCTTGGGGCACAGAGCTGTCACTTTACCCTAGGGTGCCCTGGAAACTGCCCTTCTCAGCCCCTGCCAGCCACCCAGGGACTGCAAGACACCACTGTGGTAGAAAGGCTCAGGGCCCCCGAAGATGCCCGTGAACCTGTGCACATATTACCTTACGTGGCGCCCTGGACTCAGGTGACTGAGCTGAGGTTCTCCAGATGGGATATTATTCTGGATGGCATGAGGCCCATCCAAGGGTCCTTATCAGAGGACGCAGAAGGGCCAGTGCCAGAGAGTGCAGTGCCAATGGGAGAAGGGATTGGAGGAGCAGAGGAATGCCCCAGCATCTGCACCCGGGGGACATCTCCCCTGGCACTTCCGGAGAGAGCCGGCCCTGTCAGCACTTGCATTCCAACCCCTTCAGACTCATTTTGGATCTCTGACCTCCAGAACTGTAAGGGAATAAGTCTGTGTTGCTTTCAACCACTAAGTTTGTGGTTGTGGTTGTGGTCCCTGCAGCAACAGGAAGCTAGTACCACACAGAGATCTGGCGAGACCTAGGGCTGTTTGGGCACGGACGGACACAGCCTTGGCACCCACATCTCATGCCACCCCAGACATCCGGGGCCCTCTGCAGCATCTCTGTCCCTCTCCCCACTGCAGGGTTCCCCTTGCCTGGACCATCTCTCCATTACTCCTTCTCCATCTTCAGTCCTTGGCCTAAATGTCACTTCCATCTAAGTGACATGCCCATTATTCTCTGTCAGGGCCCCCTATTTATACACATACATACACATGCACACACATGCCCACACGCACACATACACATGCGTATTTGATCTGCTCATGGCTCGTTGCCCATTTCCTGTCACTAGCAGGCAAGTCCCTTGAGCCAGGGACTCCTCTCTGCTGTATCTTTCTGCCCAGCACTTACTCCCGCCCGACCTTACATACGGACTACCTCTTCCACCCCCGCACAGTGCCTGGCACACAGAGGGTGCCCAGTGTATATTGCTGAATGGGTGGATGGATGGAAGGAAGGACAGATGGGTCGGTGAATGGATGGGTGGGTGGATGGTTGGGTAGGGGGGTGGATGGATGGGTGCCCTTGGGAAATGTCCCAAGGACTATCGGTGACATTGAGTGTAGATGTGAGGGCTTGAGCTCTCTCTCTCAGGGAAGTCGTGCCTCTACCGTCCAAACAGATTCTGAGTCTTGAGCATTTTCTGGGTGCCAGCACCTCTTAAACAAGCTAGCCACGTGGGCGTCATTACCTTTGTTTCAAAAGGAGAAAACTGAGTTGCAGTGAGATGGGAGGTTGGCTCAAGTTTGCAGAGCAGTGGGTGGTGGGAGTAAGTTTCAGACCAAAAGGCAGCTACTGCCCTAGGCCACAGGCCTTTGGGTGGTCAGAGAGCTGGGCATGTGGGAAGGGGATTTTAAACATCCCAGGGCAGGATGACGGGTGCTATGGGGCAGGAGAAGTGGGGGATTCCCAAGGGCTCTTGTAATCACACCCAGAGGTCTCTGTCTGTTGGCAGGGACCCCTCAAATCTTGGGCCCAGCTGCCAGCATGCTCAGGAGGCTTCGTTCCTACAACTGCCCCTCCTGCTGTAATTGGTCAATCCCCGTCCTCACTTGGAAGCCTTCCTGGACAGAGGGCTGATGAATCCTCTCCATGGCCCCTTTCTCGCACCTTGGTCACATGGCCGTGGGGTTTTATGGCTTGATGAGCCATAAAACACCCTTGGTGCAGCATACCTTTTATTGACTTCAAATTGCCTCTTGTCATCAGAGGTAGGGGGGTCATAAAATGCTGGCCTTATTAGTTTTCCCGCAGTGGGAGCTGCTCAGAGGGAAGCTGGAAGCAAGGTGCTAGCAAGCTGCCTCCCCCCTCGCCCAAGACTCAAGGACATCTTCTGAAGTAGGGCTGGAGAGCGCTGGGTGTGTCCTGGTTGCACCAGTTCCATTGCTTAGTGAGGACAGGCGGCCAGCTCCTCTAGTAATCTGTCGAAAATGCTCATCATCAGGACCCCTCCCTCCACTGGCAGCTCGAAAATTTTGCCCCCTGACACACTACATATTTGCGTGTGTGTGTGTGTGTGTGTGTGTTTTCATGGACTTTCTCCATCCTCTAGAAAGAGGTTCCAGGAGGGCGGGAACCAACTCTTTGGAGCACTACTGTATCTTTGGTACGTAGAGCGAGGCCTGGCTCAGATTTGTAGAGCTGACAGGTTGAGTGAGGAGAGCCTCTGTCTCCATCTCAGCTCTCCTGGCTCTCTGTCCACAAGGCCAAGGTCCAGCCTGTGGGCCCCCAACAGCCTGTGGTGTCTGCCGTCTCCCTGGCCTTCTTCCTGTGCTGTCTCCTCTGCCTGGCAAATCTTCTAGCACTCTCCCTGTGCCCGCCCCATATGCCTGGGGATTGCAGTCCATCCTTTCAGACTCAACTCAGGTGCCCCCCCTAACTCCAGAAAGCCTCCCAAGAACCCCGTCCTAGTGGACTCCCTCCCCGTGTTTCTGCTGCCCCTGGAGTCCCCTCTCAGAAGGCTCCATACATTCAGCACCCCCACCAGCCTGTGTGTTCCTTAAGGGAAGGCCTTTTGTCTTATTTATCTTTGTATCATTGGAGGTGCTTCTTGAATGAAAGATGCAGTAAGAGTCTGGAGATGGGATGCCCTACCAAGAAATTTGTGATCTAAGAAGGGCGAGGGCACCCCCAGAAGCCATGGAAGCAAAATGTAGATGGGAAGCAGACACACTAGAGCTCACAAACATGTCCTGAAGACGGGGGCTGAGCGGGAAGTGCAAGGCGGAAGGATGGGATGAGCAGGTGAACAGATGCGTGGATGGATGAGTGGTGATGGGGGACAGCCCACCAGGTACTGTTTGCTGCAGGAGGAAGTTTTGGTCGGAATGCACGGGAAGAATGAGGCAAGACTTACACAAGGGGCAAGTCAGGCAATGCAGCTAACTCACCATTTCCCCCTCAAGCAACAATGTCGACTTCGAGTTTGCTTCCTGACTGCTTTCTGTCCTTGGCCAGTACCTCAGTTTCCCTGACTTGCAGAGCAGGAGCTCTCAGACCTGGTCCCTGTCCAGTGAGGTGGTCGTGGAGTGAAGCAGGGAGCACGGCTGGTGCTCTGACTCGTGATGTGATGAACGGGGCAGGTGTCTGGAGGTCATCCTTCCAGCACAGTGATGACCCTCAGGCTGCCCAAACTGACAAAGCTCACTCGTGCCCAGAGGCTTCTGTAGGCCTGTCCTCAGCGAGGCTGCCAGGCCAGGGAATCTGTGTAGAGCACCTCCCAGCTGCCCTCCATCCCCTCCACCTCTCCTCCATGGCCCAGCCAGGTCCTCTGAGACTGTAGTCAGGGTGGAGTGAACAGGACCCCAAGGGGTGGACACCTTCCCTTGGCCATGGTCTAGACCTTGCTGGTCCCTACCTCTTAGTGCTCCATGGAGAAGGGATGTTGCCCTAAAAGGAATTTAAGAGCATCTCTGACAATAGAGCATTCCATCTGCAAGGGTATCCAAGGCTCTTTCTTTCCTAAGGCCGCTTCTTGGACTCCAAAGGTGCAAAATCAGACTCTGATTACATGGTCTGCTCCTCAGGGCTGGGGCTTATTGGCTGCGGGAAATCCTTGTATCCTGTTCACATGGCAGAGCTTTACAACTAACCACCCAGGCTGCAAAGGCTTCTTCATCCTTCCAGAGCTCTATCATTAGGGATCTGGGAAGAGACTGCGGATGGGTATTCCCCGTGAACCCATGTACTATATTGTCCGTCTGTGGGCTTCTGTGCACCTGTGTGGTAGCCCATGACTTTGCCCAATACTCAGAGGCTTTCCGTGGCCAAAACAACAACGGAGACATTTGAAGCTATCCTCTCAAGCCTAACAGAGCACCTACCATGTGGTCGGGACGGCGACTGGCCAGGAACTCACATTTCAGTGGGGGTGATGCCCAGTAATGCTGCAGAACCATATACGAGGTCATGGAGGAGAGTAGGGGCTCTATGGCCTGGGGAGCAGGGGAAGGCTTGGGCAGAGATGGGAACTCGAAGGATGGACAGCACGTCAGCTGTTCGGAGACAGTTACTCTACCAGGTGAGGTCGTGAGCCAAGGCGAGGAGGAAAAAATGTGTAAGCCACGAGGTTGTAAAGGGTTGGCTAGAGTAAGATTAAGATAGAATCCATTTCGACTGCTGGTCTATGAGGAGCTGCATAAGGCTTTAAGCTTTTCCCCAAACCTCCCGTCCCTGGTCACTTAAAACGAGGCCCCATCGGACACACTGTTTAAGCCAGGCTGCGGGTGGCGGAACCCATGCCCGGGCCATTCATTGTCTTCACTTGTTTAACTGGCCTGAAAGTTCCCCCATGACCTTCTTCCCTTCCCACAGCCCTGCTCTTGCTGTCCCAGAGCATTAAAAGGA